>NC_085942.1:19640739-20240739 GCF_963556715.1 Cydia fagiglandana | reverse complement strand
TTCTATGAAATACGCAATGCATAATATAATTAGTGCTTAAACTGTACTTTCAAATACTATACGTCAACCATCCACCGAAGTTAGCCATCAAGCAATTTAAAATATTTAAATCCATCCACGCTTGATGTGCATATCGCGCAGGCAAATTAGACGTGATGGCCATGAAAGTATGCGTTTTTTTATACCAAAACGCGCATCTAAAATACTTTCCATATACATTCGCCGTTTACTTATTTTAAACCTTATTGTAAATAGATAAGATCCACACTTGATTGTAGTTAGTACCTCGTGTGGTACAACGTGTAATTTTAGGAAACGTTGTTATAATGCGCGCGAGATTGCTGTGATTTGGTGCGATGCGGCGATCATGCAATTATTATGTCGTGTTGATTCTACAAATGTTATTGTACTTATTGTTTCTCTGATCTGGTCCTGCACGGTAGATTTCGGCCAAGTCCGTTCTGATAAAGTTTTTAAACGGCATTCCCATTCTCTAGACGCTACTCAAACCACGTTTTAATTGCCTCATTTTTTACTCCACTGTAAATCTATCCACATTTTAAATCAGTCTAGGCTAGTTCTTATTTTATGGTTCAGTGGATATTTTAATTCATAGATGATTAGTATTTTTATCATTTGTATATGGTATGCTAAAATCATAACATCTGTTGAACATGTCCTAGTCCAAGCTCATAATATTTTTAAGCATTTGCCGCGACATTGTTTGAAGTTTTATCTCTGACATAACAATGGTGAAAATATTTTTTAATTGGTCAATTTAGATAGTTATACTATCAATCAATATTTTTATTTGTTAAACATAGGTACTCATTAGGTGTTACTATTAAGTACTTAGTATAATTAGGTACTTTAGTTAGAGTTAGACATAGAACTTGGAATATTTTTTAACATTACTCCTTGTCTAGAACTACACATAGGCAACTATTGCTCGTGCAGAGATGACTTTCTCTCGATCACTGAAAGCACGTGTTCTTGAGCTCTTCCAATCACCCACCAATCCCACCATTACATCCGCAGGCGAGTAATGCTCAAACGTGGCTCAAATAAACCAATAACTATCATCAATCCAAATCCAATACAAACTTACACAAGGTATCAACGAGGTACCTGAAACATTCTAAAAGAAGGAAAATGGTAAGTATATGACATGACTTAAAGTCAATTTTGCCAAAAATATTCTTTTAAATGAACATACTTGTCAGTTATTGACATTTGTCAAAAAGGATAGTCTAAATATCCTTTTCACGCCCCATAACGGCAAGGTAACATCGCCATCAAAAAGTAGAATTGCACTAATTAACATATTCTTTTTAATTTACATCATCTCTGAAACTGAATAGTATAGGTAGGCGAATTCCAGAAAAGTTTATATGACATTTTAGTCTCTAAATATGATAAAGAATACGCTGTTCTTTCTCTTTCGGGTTCCTCGTGGGCAAGTTGTATGTATAGGTTTACTATGTGTTACAGGTTTTCTACGTAATAGACTACATATTTGGTTTAAGCGTTCGACTCTAGTCCGTTAGGCGTTAAGTAATGCATAGGTATACGTTGTACTTAACTAACCAACCAAGGTCGGGCAAAACAATACACAAATCAGCTTTAGTAAAAATAATCCAAATGTGTTTCATCGATTTACAAACAAATTCAAACCCTTCATTAACAACTCAAAGTTAATTTTAGCATGCATTGACGACATTTGAATTTGTTCATAAAATTCAGTTTTCGTCGCCGGACGTTTTTTCTACGTTTTCGATTCCCGGAACAAAGATAACGCTAGAGTTGCGTAAACCGAAGATGGCGAGAAAAAAAACTGGCGCTCACACGAATGTTTTACATTCTGTATAATTTACGACAAAGTAAAGATAAGTGTTGCTACATATGGTTGTGATTAACTTGTTCCTAAAACAAATCGTTTGTTTGATATGCTCTGAAGTCAATGACCTCATTACTTTCTTATAATGCATGGTGTTTTGTTAACTTAAAACAAATAAATATTATGATATAACTACGCAACCTTATCGTGTTTGGCTTTGTTAGAATTGTCTCGATGAGTATTAGTTGCTTATTTGTTGGAAGAAAAACATCTAGAGTCAGCGATGAAAAATTAACCTATTTCTGGTTAAACGAAATATTTGGTGGGTTTATTTGTAAGGAATATCTCCTAGAAAACTATATCTAACCAGCCAAAATCTAGAAGGTAGACAAGGCTGATGAAAAAGAGGTTTTAGCAAACTTTAATAGTCAGCAGCAGTATTCTCTTAACAGAATATGTTCAAATCATTTTGAACACCTCACCCGCTTAACTACTTCTGTAAACAATCTATTTGCTAAAATTTACCAAAATTTGATAGGTAGATATATGGTAACAACTTCCATAAATGATTGTTCAACTCATGTTCCTACTTACATTTATTAGAAAGTAACGCACGAGACAGAAAAACGTTCAGGGCATCATTAGCAATAAATGAGACAATATTGTGTGCTGTCAGTTACAACCGTCCAATCGTTCGCTACAGCACCAGTGTAAGATTGATCTCTAGTTGCACACTTAACAAATGCCAGTTATTACATTAGTATTAGTAAATAAATTTATTAGCCCCCAAATAGGGGGCAATTTCGCGTACTTACGCTATTAGAGTAATATAAAGTCCACAAGCGGTAGAACGAAACCACGAAATAGTATGAGAGTTTATCTCGTCTGAGTTCGATAAACGATTTCGGTTATTTCCAGAGCGTTACGCCATATGGAATTCATTCGTGGGGAAGTCTGCAGGCATCCAAAAGTTCCCTTATTACATTTTTTCCATATAATAATAACAATAAGGTTATTGTTATATGAAGAAAAATAAATAAAGAGAACAATAAGGTTCCAAAATAGACAGTAAATGTGTCTACGAAGGTATTACAAATGAATGGGTCAATCTATACTAGACAAAAGCTACAAACGCGTAAAAATGCATTGTGAAGAGTGATGGCTATCGCTAGTGATGTGCTCATTAATCATTCGCCGGTCGTCTCCGACACATAAAACACTGAGATTGCAGTGTCATTGCAAACGCTTGCCGAGAACGCCGGAAAGCAAGGTTCAGGTGAATCTAGGTAGGCTAGCGTTGAAAATGTCGGAAAAAAATCAAATAATTTTTTCGAGAATTTATAAAATTTTCGTTATTTCCGTTTATTTCGGATTTTAAAAAAAAACCAACCGACTGATAAGCGTAATGACACAACTGTGACAACTGAACTGAACTGACACTGACACCGATCCGATGTCAGATGTCACAAGTATTAAGAAAAATAACCGATTGAAACCTGTTTAATCACTTTTTTCGTTTTATTCCGAAAAATTTAATCGGTAAACCTCATGGTTTTTTTCCGTAAAAATCCGAAAAAAACGAGCCGTTTGGAAAGAAACGGGATTTTTTCCGGAAATTTTCAACGCTAGGCCTACCGCTAACTTCGAGAAATGATATCTGGCTCTCTATCACTCCAGCATATTTGAATGTTATCGAGGGGCTGCTTAAGCTCCAGAAGAAAAAATCCAGATTTTTGGTCCTTTTGTCAGGATCGCGGAGGGACTTGGCAGGAATCAAGGTTTTGTAGAAACCTCAAGTAATATAACCATTAGAGGCTGGGCAGAGGGAAGGGAGAAGGTTATGCTGTAGTATTTGTAAATCAGAGCAGGAACAACTGCCACACGAACCAATTAAAGGTTCTTAAATATGTCTAATAACTAATAAGTCTAGATCCAAGTTCAGTCGTTCTGGAAATGTCAGAATTATCACTTAATGTCCGGACTTCTGTATATTCTATTTTTTCATTCTTATATGTAGTAAAACCCTGTGTTCGAGTGGTCAGTGTTCGTGCCTCGCCTGCTCGGGGAACACACGGTTCTGATGCGAGCGTTACATCACTACACTGATAGAATATATGGACGACGATGACTAAATGCCTCGAATGTTTCGCACGAATATTTACTTGGGATCAGACAATCAATAGCACTGTAAAAGCATACATTTGGAATTTGTATAAAGGATTCATAAGTGTTTAAATATATGTTTTCAGACCGCTGAAATCTGTTTGTTCTGATCTGTACACATATTTTAACATTTATATTTGTTACAGTTTTAAAAATAAGGGGTAAGAAGAAATTAAATGCATCCCATGCAAAAAATAAACTTAATACAAAGAATAAGAATATTAATTTGGGTCCTACCAAAATGATGACAATTAGATTATCCGTGTACCTTTTTTTTTAAACGAAACGAAAATTTGATCGCTCATCAAATTATAGTATTAACTTATATCTTTATATCGCTACTAATTTACTTACTATTAAGGGTACAATCTTCTTTTATAATTTCCTAGATATATTTAATAACGGGTTTAAATTGAATAGAAATAAACTGTATTTTGTGCGAACAGCGTAAACGAACAAAACATTTTACTATTACGACGTTCTAGACAGACACTTAGATAACTTTACAGGCAAAACAACTATGAAAATAATACCTAGCTCGTCCCAACCACCTCTTACTAGAAAATAGCACTTTACTGTACTTCCGTAATTAATTTTTACGAGACACACAACTTGCGCTTAAATTATTGAAAATATTATCTGTAACTTTTAACTGTGCTCATTTTAATGGTTATTTAATACTCACTTATTTATGTTTGATATTATTTAATTTAAGACTAGTGGCTCTGTCAGCTGTAGGTATACTTCGCGAGCATAGCTTAAAACTCAATAAATATGTAGGTATGGCTTCGCCATATTGAAAATTTCCAAAAACTGAATCGACAAAAAAATATAAGTAGGTAGGTACCAATACAAACATACATAATTTCACGAGAATCGGTTGAGAATGGAGAACATCCTGACATATGAGAGCATTTTTCCCAAGCTGACATGGAGACCTTCGCTGACGCTCGGTCCTATCTAACTTAACCATTCGTAAACATTATTTCAAATCGATTATGTATTCATTAGAATACATAATCGTTAGAATTTTAACCTTATTGCTTGTAGGTACTGTAAGGTTACTATTAGACCGAAGGGAAGTTACATTAGTAACTTCCCTTCGGTCTAATAGTAACCTTACAGTACCTACAAGCAATAAGGTTAAAATTCTAACGATTCTTACCCTTTAAATTACACATGAACCCATAGAAGTGACAGGGCGTATAATCAAGTAGCAAAGGATACAAGACATGGAGGTCATTTAGTTCCGCGTATAGGACGCGACTGGAACTATTAGGTGTGGATAACCGTATAAAGCCGATATTGATATGCTAATGATACCACTTTCGCGACCGCGACTGTAAAGTGTGGTGGAACAGTAGTTTAAAACTCTTACTTTAACTATAAAATCGTCGAGTTATCTTGTTTATCTGTTTTAGTATGTACTTATTACTATTTTTATCCCCCGGTTTGACATTTGACGGGTGCAATTTGGTTTGACGTTTAAACAGAGCGAGGACAAGTAAAACTTTATTTAGGTACAAGCAGATGTCGATAAAATGATGACGTTACGTATCATATCGGATACGAGTAATTCTAAAATATTATAATTATAACCATGCTTACAACAAAATGAACTGATAATAAATAATAAATTCGATTTTCCCAACAAAATGTCGAATTTATAAAGTTGCGATAAAAATCTCAAACTATTTCATAATCACTTCACAAACAATTATTCATTTTGCACATACCTTAATAAATTAATTATAGCAAGCGTTATAGAGGTACAATCAAAACAAACAAATTATCTCCTTGCCACACGATACAAATAATCTGAAACAACAAACTTTCGAGTCTCAACTCTCAACATGCCGACATATCCATAGAGAGACTATTCGATACAAAAAAAAACTCGATTATTAATCGTCATTCAATTGTGAAATCGAGTACTTGTCATTGAGCGTCTATACATATATTTGAAAGGGTATCGAATAGGGCGTCGAGGGTGTGACTGGAGATGTTTGACCGTGATGATTACTTTATTCTTTTATTTGACGTGTGCATAATCGGTCGTTTGGTCATAGGAGATGAACAAATATTATAAAGAATACCTTAACCTAGGTCAATGACTTTCCGGATTATACATTCATGATAATCTACATATTTAAACATTTTAATTGTATATTAGGAATAAGTCGCGCCTCAAAAGACCTTATTGTTGATATGAATGATATGACAAACAAGTCGCAGGTATTACAGGTATAGTTCGTTTTTTTTAGCATTAGAAAGAACTTGGAAGAAGGTAAGCGATCTTGACATGACTTTCGGCGCGATTCGGAAAGTGAATTAGAGATTAACTAGATACGATATAGTAAAGATATGTGACGTGGTTTACTAACGAATGGGCCAAAATCGTTTCCCAAAGTATCACATCCCAAACTATGTTTCCCAAATTATCATTTCCCAAAAAAATGTTTGGCAAAACAACTTATCGCAAATTTTCAGTTAGCAATAGTCTTTTTTGGCAAGTTATTGTTTAGCAAATAATTACTTGGACAAGTTTCATTTTACCAAATATTATTGAGTCAAATGTATCATTAAGCATAACTTACATGTCCCAAAATATTGCTGGCATACAATTTACATACCAATAAAGTGGAGGCTGCAGAATTTTATTTGTCTGGTATTTAACTGATCATTACATATACATAGTAAAATGTACTTAACGTCAAAAAAACATCCTTACTGCCAAAAATATGTAAAAACTAAAACTCTATTTTAATGTAAAATGATAACCAAATTTGTTACATCTCGCTATTCTATTAAAGCAAATAACACCAAAGTAATCGTTGTAACCCAAAAATAGTAAAAAACCACCAATATTTAAACCACATTTTAGTTTAAAATGTCATGCAAATTTTTTACATCTCGTTATTCAATTAAATTAATTATTCCACTTCGATGACCTTTTTCTAGTACATAGTATTTCGTTTCTGTAAGGATCGCAGTTCTAACCTAACCTAACCCACATTTCTAATAGCATTTCGATTCTGTGAGGGTCACAGTTCTAACCTAACCTAACCCAATTTTCTGATAGCGGTTCCGTTTTGTGAGGATCGCAGTTCAAACCTAACCCAACCCACCCAAATTACGTAGAATTTAACGAACCTATATTAACATAACAAAGAGTACACATTTAAATAGAGATGCCTATTTGTCAAATTTGCGAAGTGACAATTTTGACCAAACATCTTTTTGGAATATAATATTAGACAATAAAAAACGTTTGCTAAATAAGTTTTTGTCCTAATAACATTTGACAAAGTAAAATCATGCCAAATGATAATTTGACCAAATAAATTATATGCGAAGTGTAACTTTGCTAAAGGTTCCTTTGGGAAATGAAACTATTGCGATAAGTTTGTTGGGAAGTGAAATTTGGCGAAATGTATTTGGCCGAAACGAAAGTACACCATGTGACGTCCCACGGAATAAAGGTAGGTACCGTATGGCGGTTGGCGCTTACGATTATTAACGTCGCTCCAATATTATTGCGGCGCCTTTTGTCGTGTAACGTCACATAACTTTACTATTTCATATCTAGTGAATCTCTAATTAATTTCCCGAATCGCGGCGCCAGCCGCCATAAGGTACCTTTTGCCATGGAACGTCACATATCTTTACTATTTCATATCTAGGGCATCTCTTATTCATTTCCCGAATCGAGCCGTTTAAATTGAAATACGCTTTTTAAAAATCAGTTACTATTTATTACTTATGAAAGCAGAAGAATATAAATGATCGTATATTAGATTCATAATTGTTACATATTTGCCGTGACTTATTTTTAAAACGTGTTTTTCAGTTAAAAGACACATCAAGATTGTTTCCCTTTTTTTCTAATGCTAAAAAAACGAACTAATATGGGGTCATCCATTAATTACGTCACACCAATTCCTAGGTTTTTTGACCCCTCCCCCGCCCTTGTCACACTTGGTCACATTTGGCAAACCCCTCCCCCCCTAGTGTGACGTCACATTTTTTCTACGAAATCGCCAAATCGAATTAAGTAAGTACCTAAGTATTGTTAATATTTTATCAAAATATTTTTGACGATATAAATATTAGTAATTTTATAACCCAAAACTGCTTAGGAAAGAAAATTAAACGAGTAAAACTTTTTTCGTTTTAAAAACTTGTTATTTAAATGTACAGCGAACTAAATAATTTAAATAAATTTTCGGTTACTGATGAAGTTAAAGTGACGTCACAAAGTTTGTGTCCCCCCCTCCCCCATGTCACAATATGTCACATTTTCTTGACCCCCTCCCTCCCCCTAAACGTGTGACGTAATTAATGGATGACCCCTATAAACTAAACTAGGGTGGTACCTTACCTACCCTATATATTTTTTCTAGTTTTTATTTTAGCACTTGGTCGGCATGATTGATTCATACATCCATGCCAAATTTCAGCATTCTAGCATTAACGATCACGGAGCAAAGCCTCGGACGAACAGTTGGAATGTGTAAGGTAAGAAATTAAAACACACATCAGGCAAGCGACCACTGCGACCACAGTACGGCCGTTTCGTTTCCAATAAATACAACTCTGCCTGTACCACGCATCTGTCAGCCGTCCGTAGGTATAAGGGCCAGTTGCACCGACCACATTTGAAGACTGATCAACGTCAGCCGGCGCGCCCCAACGCTTTACTATGAAACTTTCCATACAGAAAAATTTTGCGAACTCTTTAACGATACGAACAGTTTGGTGCAACCGACCCTAAGTCACACACAATATACACAAGTTACATACTGGCTGGCGAGAGCGTTCGACTCGAAGAAAATTAAAATACACGGCCAAGCGACCGCGTCCGCGGAACCACCGTCAACTTGTCCGATCTAAACCTCATTCCAAATGACATAAGGTCCAACCGTTCAGTTAAGACTTGCTGTACCACCGTTACTTCGTGTCCAATAAATTGAACAGCGCCGCGACAGCGCCGGCCGAGGCACAGCACCACGCGTCCATCCGTCAGACTCAGCCGTCCGCCACGTACCAATACGTCACGCCACCGGCCGACGCCGATACATCAAAATAAGGTCTTCGCACATTACAACAACTCAACGGCGACTCGATTCTATGCCAAATATTGAAATTTAAGCCCTATGTCAGAATTTCTAGGTTTAATTTCAAAAAATATATTAAAGTAGTGTACGACGTGTGGTCTACGCGTCGTACACTAAAGGTCAACTCCGACACGTTTGCCACGCATTGACCACACGTCGTCCCCGCAACGACTATGCGTTTGCGACTGACGCGTGACGGGTAACCATTTGGCGGCCTAATTCGTTGACACCGCGTTGTCCACTCGTTGACAACGCATTGCCCACTAGTGACCATTGGGTGGATCAACTAGTTGACTACTCATCAAGAGTGTGAGTAGAGGTGCTGCCGAAGTGGCGTGGAGTTGATATAGTGTGCGAAGACCTATAAAGTACAACCGAGCCGACTTTCCGATCATTTACATTCAAATATTGCCGAGTAAACGACGCTTGATAAATGCTTCCGAGTTGGTAATGATGAATAAAATGCATCGGCTATTGATTCTGTAATGCGGACCGATAAGAATGATTACAATCAATCACAAATTAAAATGAGCTAGAGATGCCAGAGGTCGAAATGGTCGAATATAATCGTGCCAATCGTTTAATGTTGTAATCGTTTGTAAATGCAAACTAAGTAGATTAAGTTATTAAATCTTTGGATGGGACTTTAACGTCAAAAAAATAGCCCGATGAAAATCCACAAAAAGCAAAATATTTAATTGTGAAGATATCAGTTTCAGCTTAGACAAAAATGCTTTCGTATGTTCGTTCGGCTGTTCTTTACAGGTCGTATTTATCCACCGACTCTCGTGAAATTTGGTTCTATTATTATAGTTGTTTGAGCTCAAATGAGAAAACCTGCGTATACTGGTCGGCGTTACCGTTTGACTGGGCAGTGCCCATTGGAACAACAACCTGTACGTGGTCCAAGTGATATATTGCAGGGGAAATGCTATCCGCGTAAAGTTGACTTTCTTAAATGCCATTATTTATTGCCCAAATGCACTTGCAGTATGGCGCGTTATTTAGTGGCGTACAAGCTGGATTTATTCACTTGAATTTGCAATAACTCTGTACAAGGACAATTCGTAAACCTTATGGCAAAGACACAAGGTCCAACAATAGTTAGTATGGTTGTAATTACAGTTACCTGCAATAAGTAGGTATAGTACAGTCAACAACAGAGCTAATATGAATACAGGCAAAGTGTCAAAAATATGTATACAGTACTTTATTGCCTATACATTAAGGTCGTGTATACATATTTTTGGCACTTTGCCCGTATTCATAGCTCTGTTGTTGACTGTACCTTAGTACCTAGGTAAAAGGAAATTCGTACAAACGCCAAATGAAAAGAAAAAATGTATCAGATGAAATAATGAAAAGTCAATGAGACTATTTCCAGCATACATTACTTAAGTTTCGTTTGGCGTTTTCTATAAACGATTGTCACCTAGGCTAAGCCTTCTGCTGAAACTGCGTGCCAGGGTCTAACAAAAATAACAAACTCTAATGTCCAATAGCTTTTCAAACGAGATACCTGCATATTTAACATCTATTCTATGTAGAAATCTGAGTGTAGCATATAGATAGACTTTTGATGCGTTGTTTGGGCCTCTAGCAATAGGCCCAAGCCTATTGTATTCAGTTTAAGTAGGTATCGCGAGTGTCTAGGTAATTTGCATTTCGTTCATATCATACGTACATTGTCAAAGAAAAACCTGTTTCAGATATATGTTTTGTATCAGCGTTTTCGTTTACGTAAAACCCAATAATCACACTTCCATCTCATCCTTCTCTTTTCATTAAAATTTTCATATCATTTCATGTCATTCTATTTAAGTACCTACACTATCAGGTGCTATGTTTGAGGTGTGCAATAAAGAGTTATTGTATTGGATTGTTTTGTTGAATTATATTCAACTTCAGTTCCATTGCGTAATCAATATTGAACACATAACTTGGACATTTTATTATAAATATTAGTACGATTTATTTCCCTTTATTTCCCAAGTATCCCTCACATTTCATGAATAATGTCGTTATTGTGTATCAGATAGTGTCTGAATGAAATTGTATCGCTCAAACTGACGGCCGATAGAGCAATGAATGTGTACTAACTAGAGGCTATATTTTATGACGGCCGATTCTATCGCACGGACTTGTCAATCACTTCCACTCCATGTCAAAACTCCACTGGATTATCGACCTTACGGGAACGGAAAAAGGGGGTATGGGAGAGGTAAAATGATAGCGCGTGCTGCGATCGGACACGGCCATCCATCATCCCCGCGTAACGAGCGACTATTCGAAGACGGTTGTATCTATACATTTAGCGCCTTATTACCAATAGAATAAGGTGTAAACATGTAAACGTATCTTTGACGTCGTCATCTTTGTATAACACTTTTTGTATCT
The DNA here is from genome assembly GCF_963556715.1 of Cydia fagiglandana. Lineage (NCBI taxonomy): Eukaryota > Metazoa > Arthropoda > Insecta > Lepidoptera > Tortricidae > Cydia > Cydia fagiglandana. The sequence continues at coordinate 20,229,225 of NC_085942.1, read as the reverse complement.
TCCCAGTGTAACTTGACTTCTAGATTTGAACAAATTAAATGGTCCAAGCTCACACTTAAAAGTGGTTTTTGGAAGCGGTTGCGAACGAGGCACTTGCGACGGTTTTTTCGACGTCAAGTGTTCATTGTATTGGTGGATCACGAATTTGTTTAACGTATTCGAATATCTTGTCTATTTGAATTTGAACGTTTTAGAGTCCTTTGGTTATTGCTATCAGATCTGGGTTTGCATAATTGAATGTTGAATGACGTAGCTAACGATCGTCAGATGTTATCGGGAGACGTTTCAATAGGCTCGCGGACGCATCAAAAGTATCTGTGCATGCATCGGTGCTACAGGAGTCGATACGGGGCCGTGAATGGGCATCTTGCTTAGATTCTTGCTTGTGAGCTTATAATTGGACGTTAGAAGATTGACGAACGTGAGATTAGCCATTTGCGAATATGATAATCTGATAACATTCATTTACCCGTATTTCGCTTCTTTATCGCGGCATGTCTTTAACACTATTCGGTACCCCAGCCACAATAACAATACAGTTAGATGCATCTACAGGCATGCTAAGTTTTGCGGTATTGAGGTAGGTTTTATATTCTAAACGTTCTTTTCTGTAGAGCAATCATCAGTTGATTTTCCTCCACAGACAAAGTACGGACAGGAGCGATAATAATACGGGAATTTTAAGCAGGTTTCTAAAACTTTTTGAGAAACTAATTTGCTCTTTTTTATACCAATTAACGAACGACTTAAAGCTTAATACTTGAAGCCAAACCATTTCAATTAATTTTACGTAGGGCTATAACGATTCTTTAAGTATTTAGGTATCTTAGAGAATAGAGATCGCGAAATCGCGATGAGTAATTAGATAATGACATCAGCTGATAAGCGGTGAAGAGACAGATGTCCTCGCCGGATGTTAGTCATGCAGACACACAGACACACATTCATGTGCTAATGGAGCGAGACAATATGTTATAATTGAACGCATCCCGTCGTGCAACACCGATCCTCATCGATCTTTATATTTTGAAATAGGAATATTTAAGTACCTATTTTCAAAAACTAAAAAAAAAACTAATGTTTTTTAATAAAGTTCCGATCTATATAGGTAGATCAAAGTCAGGGTTTTACTAAGTAGTTACGTCAATTTCAATTTAATTGGAGTCAGAGAGAAGTATTCGAAGAAATATTTGGATATTTTGAATGAATCTTACATACAACCTACATGGATACAAACGAGCATTGCGAGAAAAAAATAAGCTTGTAAAGACAAGATATAAGAATGAAACATTTCGATTTGGTAGTGTCCATATACCTACCCATCTTGCACAACGACGCTCACAAAAGTATCTGACATCAGCATCACGCTCGTATGGATCTATAAACAAGATATTACAAGTACTGTATTTGCGTGGTTCGCTAAAATGTTATAGAAGGTGACTGCAGTATTAGCATCGATTGATCTTTCCGTGCTTTGTGTACCATTATGCATTCCTTATGTGATCGGTTATCATCCCGCATTTAGAGAAATAACTCTATCAAACAGTACCATTACCTGAGCCACGGTTCGCTCAAATGCCATACAATCAGCCACACATTAAGGATCGCAGATTAACCGCCCCGATCCGAATAAAGTCACGTCTAGGCTATTAGCTAAAGGGCTAAAGACAGATACACATGCAAGCCACAGCTTTCCTTGGTCATTGTTGGTGAACTTTGGCTTAATTGCGGCGCTAGTTAGCGCTAACTGCGGATCTCTGGATGAGCGGAGGTTTGTTATGGGGAAATAAAACAAGTTAAAGGCAGCTCACTGAATCTTTACGTTCAGGAAATGACGCTTTAGGTTAGAGAGTAGATTCCGGTTAGAATTGCAGTCGACTTTGTATGGTATTCACTAATTTACTCCTCACCTCAAACTTTAACAAATAAAACGTAGTTACTATGTGTAAAAAATCTCGAAATAAATTAAAAATGCAAATAACGATAATAAGTATGTATCGAAATTCCTAAAGCAAATCGAAACAACAATAGCAGTAGTTTTAGTGTATAAGTAAATCATTATAATGCAATCATGGATTTAAAAAATCTGTACCTATATCTACTTCACCTCCACATCAGTCGCTATACATATTACTGCCTCATGCTGTTAGAGATTGCCTAGCACAAACACTTGTCTATGTCTATTTAATTCCAAATAATTGTCCCATTTCTCCCTTATTGTTACGAAAATGACCGGTCATTGGTAGAGATTCACTATTTTTTCAAGCAAGGATTGGCAAGGAAATACTGAACAGTCCACGGTACCTAAATCTCGTCACCCACTGCACTGGCAATGTCTAGTTAACCTCATTGAGCGAGGTAAGGTGCGACTGGCTATTAGCACTCATAAAGACGGTGGACGCACACCCACGCATCTTCAGCGTAATCACGTTAGATAAAGCGTTTCAACGCGCAAACACATATATAATATAAATACAATTAACAATAAGATATAATACATACTTACTAATAGGACTAATAAATTACAATAACAAGTCAACAAATGGATACAGACTAAAAATAATTGCCGAGTGTTACCGCTATTTCAGTGTTTATTGTTTTAGCAAAACGCTTGCCTTTCCTCTTTTAATCAAATTAGAAAACCATGTGTCTTGTAAGCATTTATGTCTTAGCACTAAAAGTTACAAATGGTTAGTTTACACTAGTTTACAGTGTGGACGACGAAGAGTTTCTGCACACTTATTGCAACTATGTAAGATATAAAGAAATATTATATAAGATGTTATCCTTATTTCTCCTCGGGACTGACAAGTACGATTAGACCGTGAAAACATGGCCTCGCTCCGCTAGACTAGGTTAATGTTTTGTTTATATTATAATGCTCCATGAATATTCCGAGAGCGTTGCTAACTTGCTAGTAAACTGTCATGGGATGGAGATCCTGTCCCTCGCTACAGTAGGTAGGTTTGAGAGATGTGCCTTTATTATAAATAACTTTGTCTGAGAAGGATGTCATTGGTCGGTGACTAATCCAAAATTGTTCTAATTAATCTATATATTTAAGATATTTCCAAGAGAAAACTTTGCAGTTTATGATACTTTCCGTCGGCACATCAATAAATATACTTTCTACAGCCTTATTTCCTCCATATATTTAAATGTTATTCATTCAGTTCTAGTTCAATGTTTCCATACGTATACAAAGGGTAATAAAATGGAAGAATTTATAAAAACATTAGCCCATATTTCTGTATTGGTGAATTATGCGCGCCCCGCCCACCGCGGCGCGCTCTCCGAATAAAATTATATCGTAATAATGTAATAACATGCTCTGAAGACTTGTGTGCTGGTGGAAGCTTTCCCATGTGCCTTGGGTTTGCAAGTAATTCTACTTTCATAATCTTATTCAACTTCAAGAAAAACTGCGGACTTGCGATTGGATGCGAATGCGAAGCAAAGTGGACGAAGGGACATGTGTGAATAATTACTAAAATTAAAGGCGTCTTCTGATTTTAATAACAGGTTTTCAATGAAATCTGTATAAGTTATGGATTTCATCTGTCAAGTCAAAAGTGAAATTCTTGAGCCAAAACCGTCTTCACGTTCACGTTCCCAGCATAGGAGTATCAAAACCTGACACACTGAGAATTTCCTGTACATTTCCATAATTAACTTGTTGAATGCTGCTTGAAAAAAATTACGTCGAATCGTCTACTCAGGTCGCCGTGATAAAACAGGGCCCCTTCTCGTCTACAAAGCTGTGTTGTAGCAAACGTTAAAACGCGAGAATGCTAAAAATTACTTTAAGTACAATGTTTTCAAGTCCGTCCATTAAATTTTAATTTATTGTACGAGATTAATAAAGGCCTTGCCTTTTTATCTAAGGAAAAAACTTGTTCATTTGACTAAAATAGAATACAAGCCATTTATTACCTATATCTCCATTAGTAACAACATTGCTTACAAAAAGATTAACGCTTTTTAACCTACTATTGCAAGTAGGTACACGATCGAACTAGTACCAAGTTTATTTTAAAAATTGTTTTGGTGTTTTTATTCTACTGGTTCTCCCGTTACCTTAATTCGTAACTTTATAACATATGATGTTATTTTCTTTTACATAGGTGCCTAATACAAGTTTTTTATTGATGAGTTTGAGTGTGTTATTTACTTTCTTAATCAAGTTTTCTTAGTCATTGATTAATACGATGATTCTAAATAACATTTGTGTACAGATCAAAAATAGCATGCTATTTATTATAAATAACTTTGCCAGACTTACTTAGTGCCTAATATGCAAAAAATAGTTTACAATCAACTCACATTTAGCGAAAAAATGGGTTTGTTTGAGTTGTTAGGACGCATGCGCAAATTTAATAATAACAAAATTTTGAGACTCCGCCCACCGCGCAGCAACAAGTTGGTCTCCCGCAACAGGTGAATATTTAACACGAAAAGTAATATAACTATAAAGAAGCCGCTTTTTAGCAATAAGACCGCTAGTACTAACATTTAATCTAGGAATTTGTATGAATATCGAGTCAAGTATGCATTAACAAATATGATATTTATTTATTTAAACTTTATTGCACAAAACATTAAAATAATGTACAAATGGCGGACTTAATGCCTAATGGCATTCTCTACCAGTCAACCATCGGGCCATGTAAAAATGATATTGTATTTCAAAGACAAGAGAAATAAAACAGTGATAAGAATCTTACAATAATTGAAACTTATGTTTAAATTCGACGGTTAAGAGGAAGATTAAAGGGCGTCCCAAAGAAAGAGGCATATATATCTACACTAAAACAACAGCCTTCTTTAAATAAAAAGTAGAGCAGTTATGAAAAGCTAATGGCAATTACATTTACCTAGAATATCTATAGACTTCATTTAAAATCCAACCGTCATCAGACGTGGCTCACTCCGCGATTTCGTCGCTTTGCTACAGGTAGCTAAAAGTACATCCGTTCGGCCCCAATTTTGGGGTTTGCCATAAGCCGCGCGTGGCGCTGTCGCCACCTAGCGGCCATATCTGTGCTGATCGTAACAGACGCGTTTTGTTAGGGAGTGACTCTTCGCACTATCACTTAATTGTATACAGGTGTAACACATCTGACGTTCTCAATACGTGTAAAAGCTTACCCATCGCAATTACATTGATATAATTTTTTAATGATAAAGCGTTAGGCCATGCTCTACCTATGTCTTAACTAACTGGGGCGTATAAAACCTTATGTAATGTGACTAATGTGAGTTATGGACCATAAGTTATACTTGAATTCCCTTAATGTTATTTATTAACAATTTTTTTCGTATTAAAGTTCATTAGGTATATACGTTGTTTTGCAAATAGAGGAGCATTACTTTTGTTTTATGGAAACCTATTTGTAAAAGGAGTAAATGACTAATAATTATTAGAAACAGTTCCAAATAATAACTAATACTCGTATCATTATCTGTAGCGCTTATCATCCAATACACATTATACATAGTTTCATTTCAACAGCCCCATAACTTATCAGCTGTATGCATATCGAACTTAGTCCTTATCATTTATAACTCATTCACAAAGTTAAAGAATGAACTTAATGAACGTATAATAATAATACTATCTTATCGCCTTATAATAAGGAAGTGTTTAACTTAATATGCCAGCCAAAAAACGACTTTCAAATTTTGAACTTTAGTTCTCTTTGCCGACGCTAAAGTACGTATAATTTTAACTATAGTTAAACAATTTTAAAGAAATACAAAAAATTATAAAGAAACTCACGACAGCTTAAAAAAACAGAGAACTTAAAAGATCTACTATAGTCAATTTTACCCGAATCAAAAGTTAAACTTAAACATCAATAAAAATTATAAACATTAGAAATAAAAAAAAAGCTCACCATAAACATTAAAAAAACTCTAAACGAAAACTAAACACAACGGACGATAGTAAATTTTGGCAACAGTAAACTAAATTATAACTTAAACTTTAGTTTAACTACACTTATTTAACTACAAACTCTTGAAAATTTAAAAAAGAACTCACCATAAACTTCAAAAATCTCCAACAGTTTTCACAAGCCACACGATAGTCAACTCAAAGATCACGGCACTCAGTTCAGCACTAACTTGTACCGACGGCAGCAACGACCGCTCCTGCAGACGACCCAACGTGGAATGGTGGAGGCTCAGAATTCGCGGGGAGCGGGCCAGGGGGCGTGGCGACCGTGATATATGCGCATGTTAACACGTACACGCCTCTGTCAGAAAAAGTGTCAAAAATGTACGACCGTATTGTGTGCGACGTAGAGTTTATGCCGGTGATGGCGGATTGTTAGTTAATTGTGTAGTGAAAGTCGATGTTCATTAATATTGTGAAGTAAAAAATATGGCTAAGTGCTGGTAAGACCCTGTAACCCTGATGGTTCTGTATTATTAGATAATATTTAATTTACAATTATTTGTAAGTGTTTTTTTATAGTTTGTTTTCCTTTACTACCGAGTTTGCGGTTTATATGTTTTATCATTAAAGAAATACAATATAGAATGGTATATTTATTCAGGTACCTAATAGGTACATCATTAAGGCGGGAATCCACCAGTGTGCGCCACTGTGCACCGGCACCAGCATATTCAGTATAAAAATGCTTGTGCCGCACAGTACCTCGCACACTGGTGGAATCCCGCCTAACATTACAAAAATGTGAAAGAATAAAGTATAGGCACAAAACGTCAGATAAAGATGTGAGCCTGTAATACGTTTCTTGTATGGGATTCACCCTATTTTTATACAGTATTTTAACTTTATTTACATATGTTTAAACAGCTTCCTATCCTATCCTATCTACGACTATTACAGTTATGAGACTGAAAGCAGACGCCATCGCCAGTAGGGTTCTGTTTGTCTCTCTTCGAGTACGGAACCCTAAAGATGGGAGATAAAGTTTTCGTTAAACACGATGGCGGGCAATGACGCCAATGACAGACTAATTATGTTTGAGATCGCAGTATCTACGGCGCTTATCTTCGATTCAAGTGCTTGGGACCATGTGAGCGCGGTGAGGGACATACGTTTACTTTCTATTGTGCGCCTATTCGACATCTTTAAGTGACGGCTTATGACATGGTGCGACATTGGTGAAAAATATGACACTGAATTGTGGAAAAGGCATAGTAGTTATGCACTTTTGTAGCTTATTGTTTATTGTACCTACGATTTCTCTAGTTCTTTCGTTTATTTGTCTCTCTATCATTCGAATATGCAAGAGTTAATGCAGATTGCAAAGCAGATACAGAATTTTTAATTTTCGTGGTAGGCTTTTATTTAAGTTTTTGTCAAACTCTATCGTTTACTCTACCTTATGAAAATATGCTTAGTTAGAATATTTATATTGTTGATTATTGAGTTGAAATACCTACCTTTAAGTTATTTTAATTTTTTAGCTTTAGTTTTCAGTTGTAGTTAATTTTAGTTTTGTATTCATTTTATAACACTTATTTTACAATATATGAGTTTTCTCCCCCTACATTTAAACTAGATTATATATGTTTTAACTTCTATTAAAATTAACTTATTTAAAACTCTCAAACAGCAAATCAATGAAGTCAACAAAGGAGAATTCAAATTGTCTCTAATACTCGTAGTAACGTCTATTTCCGAATTCCGAAGAGCAAGAAAACTACATTGATGAGAGTTTTAAAGGTTATGTAGCTGATTACTGATTTACACTTTCACGATTATTAAACATTATCAAACTGCACAACGGGACTTAATCGCGTATTTAAGTTTTAAGATTTACCTCCGACGTTTCAAGGACGGCGTTGTCCCCGTGGTCTCGGAGAAGACTGGCTCAAGTTGACTTCAACATCTTCTATCCGCGCGAGTTTTTCGAACTACCCGCACTTGATCTTGTTTATCAGTTTGAACGTTTTGAGTTTAAGTTTGAACTTGAGCCAGTCTTCTTCGAGACCACGGGGACAACGCCGTCCTCGAAACGTCGGAGGTAAATCTTAAAACTTAAATACGCGATTAAGTCCCGTTGTGCAGTATGTAGCTGATGATGTTGTACTTCCATTACTGTAATCTATTTTTGTAATCCTGTGTTGTGTACAATAATGATTACTACTACTGATTAGTAGCTGCAATCAGTGCACTAGCAACTACTTTTTACTGGCCTTTGGTAGGTCTTATGTCTAGGCAATAAGGTTTAGGAATTATCAGTTAAGCGTGGAAGGTGGTAGGAGCACCATAAGTCTTGTAGACGTCCTATTAGAATATCCCTTTGTGATGTTATTCCAACCAACAACTGCAGGCATGTTCAGGTGAACCACTTGTACAATAGGCTCTTCCCTTATAGTAACAAATATTTCAAAGAAATATTTAGAGTGCAGATCCGGTAATCATCACCAATTTTTAGTACGTTGTTGACGATGACGTCATAAAAAATTGTAACGAGGTTGCAGTCAGCATCTGCAACTATGTCCACTTTGTCCAGAAATTTAACATGCAGAAGATTTAAGCTTTAAGACCTAGGGTTACTTTATTTTAAGAGACCCAACCTACCCTAAAGGCAAGTGAAGTGAACTCGATGGTGCCAACGTATCATTGTCCGCTAGAATCGTATTTTTCGTGACTGACAGGCCAATTCTACTTAATATACACTCATACACTGATACCAGAATGACATCTAACTGATGACATTCAGTTGTCGTACATTTCGCTCGTACTTGTCCATACATGTATTGGCGTGGGCGAGACACATGATACCTAGCTAAATAACATGATACAAATATATTTAATTCTAACCTTGAGGTGTGTACGTTCAAATTGGCCTGGGAGGCATTTGGCTGGTTCACTACGAGCGTTTGACTCGCCTTCGCTAAGCAATTGCATTACCCAAGAAGGATTTATAGCTACTGAGCGGTATGCCTTCATTGCATAGAAATTAGAATTAAAGATTTAATTAGATACAGGTGTATAAATAAGCTTTGTAGACAACTTGAATCGTAATTGATCAGTTCTGCATTCTGCAACATCATTATTTGCTTGGGCTGTGAAATGCTTTGCAGTTAGTAAATTCCTTTGAGTTATCTTGGTTGAGCACTTAATGGTATTGATGAAACTAGCCGTACTAGAGACAGTTTAATTATCCTTCTATATGTAGACACTCTTTACAGTGCAGTTTTACTACGGATATTTTTGATATGGTCGATTTACTCTCTACAATGTCTACATGATTGCAACTTGACTTACGAGTATTAAAAATTTTATCATTGTGTCATAATATTTTGCATAAGGAATTGCCATGATGGAAATTTTTGCAAACATTGTATAGTAAAAGAAATTTTCCATGCCCAAAAAGGAAATCCCTTTTTTTCTTGTGAAACTTCCGAGACTTTCGAGGACTTGTCCAATATTTCAGAAACCTTCTTGGACTTGCACATCTGAAAGCAAACCCAGTCTCGTAGTCGAAGTCTAAACTCATTAAAACGTTATTCCTTTCACCGCGACAACACACGTAAATTTACGGCCCATAAACATCTGAACGTATAATTAAATTTAAAGGTATTAGCTATTAGTTGTTCACTCGGCTATCAAACGCAGTTCCCTATTGCCATTTTAGGGTTACCAGACGATATAACAATTAGAACATACCCACAGGATCCCTTAATAGTTCAATTGACTCTTTTCAATACAAAGCGCTTTATGAAAGAAGAATAATAGTAAAAAGGCATTTAAAAATTGAACCCGTCCCATTCTTAAAATTTTTTTTAATCGATTCGTGCCTTTCGATCTTCATATAAAAATATTGTTAATACTTCCTAGGGTTTTTCTATTAGGTATCTTTCCATTCGATTTTTCGTATGCATCGTATGGATTACTGGTAAACCTTAGAGCGCACTTTTTATCTTTTATTACATGACATTATTGGAATCGCAAGAGCAAGATTTACTTACATATAAGTTCAAACATCTTAATCCTTAGCCAGGTTCAAACATATTTAGCGTTTATAGACAATTTACATTTATCGAATGCTGACACACACGTACAAATCAAGTCAAATATTTACAATGCCACTGAATTGGTGCTAAAACAATTCAAGAAACATAAACATTGCCAGGACTTGAATCATTTATACCTGGTAACCCTATAGGTACAATAGTAATTACGAGCAAGAATGAAGGTTTGGTTTAATTAACTCATAACTCACGCTCGCACTTATCGTCAACGATATATCGACATTATCGACCAATAGCCGGCGGGTCCATAGGTCCGCGCAAGTGTTACGGACCCCCCTTTATTGAGGAAATTGTCATAAGTATCGTAAGTTAATCCCACTGATTAACAGTCCGCCGGACGGTATAGGCCTGTCAGTTAGAACAAAATTTTGACAGTTCTGAACAACTGACAGGCCGATACCGTCCGGCGGACTGTTAATCAGTGGGCCCCTACGGGGATTACAGGGAATACCAACTCAAGTACCTACATTTTATAATATTTATGTTAGACGGTTTACCGTAAACATCTAAAATCAAAATTTTGTAGTCTTCTCTATCGCACTTGTAATATCCGAGCTAGTTTGTTTTATTTTCGATGGAGCAATGAGTTCAGGTTTGGAAGATTATTCCAAAATTTCCAGAATTCACGGATTTCTGCTTGTTTAGACCGGGAATGTTTCGAAAAATGGTCTTTTCCAGACGCCCTTTCAGTAGCATATATAAAACCTGTATGACGGATTTGCAATTAAGGTAACTTTCAATTTTTTTTTGCTGCACTATAAAATTGTAAAAGTTCAAATATAACACTAAGTTCAAATAATCGATGTTTTCTGTAATCCACAACGCGCATTACTTGTATTCGGTACTTCGGTGTATATAACAGTCAACTAAATAAATTCTAGTCCACTCGTTACCTTGTCGCAGTAAAATATGAAAATGATGGATGTGATTCAATTGTCCCTTGTTGTGGCCTAGAAATCAATTTGACTGTACAAATAGAGAGTCCCATTGTACGTAAGACATCGTGAAAGGTGAAGCCACAATCAGGAGATCCCTTGATTTAAATACCACACAATACAGCTCATAAATAATTGTGTTGCAAACAGATGAGGACAATAGTCTGTTCAAATAACTAACAGAATTGACATTTACGGGGGATTTATTGGAAGCTGTGTTTGTGGCGAAACAAGTGGAGAGAACATGCGCATAATAGGGCAAAACCGTACAATAAAAATCCCAGACTCAACTATTCCAGAGCTCAATAATGCTCTAAATCAGCTCACCTCATTAAGGCCAGTTCTCACCGCGCATAATTAGCCGCACCTAATCGCGGAAACCTCTACTTACCTAGACCAGAACTCCGTGAGAACGAGGGCTGGCCGTGTTATGTAAAGTGTACATCCAATACACGCATGGTTTATTAGGATAGAACTGCTGATAAAGCACATACGTGAAAGCTAAATTTCGATCGAACCGAAAGGCTCAGGGCGTTTACGTGCGAATCCTCAAGATTCTATTATATTCAAGCTTGTTTTGTGATTTCTCTAGAAGGTATGTTTAGTGTGGAAATTCACCTTTCAGTCGGTCTTTGACTTTTGTAGACTCACAAAAGTCACGCGAGTCACAAAATTTAAGACTTTCAGGATGGCTCATTTTGATTTTATACCGTATAAAATGCATCTAAACATGTATTCTAACGAGAATTTAATGCCCACATGACTCTTACTATCACATAAAACATATTTGCCCGTTCAAATTCCTACTTATACCCGCTTTCATTACCGTCTTAGACAAATTATGTACGATTAAGCGTCGTAAAATCCTGCCGTAGACTTTCCCAGCCAGATTGGTAATGATAAAAACCTATTGGTGTCAGGAGATTGTAGTGGAGCTGAAAGCGCATGTTGCACCTATCTCGCCGACACGAGCCATGGGCTGAGCAAACACGGGGATGGGCCGGTGCAAGTTACAAGAGCCATAATAGCAATATCACCACCGGCCTATGCCCTTCTCCTTCGCCAACACTATTGAGTACAAAGAGGAGAGTGCAGGGTCCTCTTACAATTGGTTTAGATCGGTGAATATAGCTTATGCCGTATTCTTCTGTACGACGCGATTAACTATCGGCACATTGTTATTATTATTATGAAGTACTCACTATCTTTGCCCGCTAACTCCTTATATTTTGCAGAATATATTTTTAGATGTTGCATTTGCGCCAACCTCATTTTGCCTTGCAGCGTCGAGAAATAATATATCTTCTATACAGCCATTCCTGGCTCATTTCCATATATGTACCATCACCCACACTGTTAACTGTCGATCGGTGGACCTCATTACAAAAGGCATAAGGTCCACCGATGTACAGTTAAGAGTGTTGATGTTTGTACCTACTACGAGACGCAATTAGCTATCTGTATATTTTTGTTGCTACAAATTCGTTATCATCGCCCGCTAACATTTGGTAACTTACGCCGACCCCATGTTACCTTTCACCGTCGAGAGATATTGTCCATGCAGCCATCCCCTCATTACCATATATTGCGCGACGCAATTAACTATCTGTATATTGTTGTTGGCACAGTGCGTCCGCCGGTGGGAGTGGCGCGTGTGAACTGAGGAAAGTTGCTGGGGTAGCTTTCAGAGGGTACTGGTTTGGTTGTTCTATTGTGCTTTTCAGATGGAAACAGATATACATAGCTATACTCGTAATAACTAGCTTCAGTGGGTGCGCACTTAGATCTCTGACTTGGGGATCTTGGTCCTCTGCCGACTTCTGGCCCAAGGTATTTAGTTCCGCGGTCGCCCATTGAATTCGCGTCTGAGTTACACCAATATATGTCTATCCAATCGCTCTTAATTTCCACTTTGACTCAATAAAATCAACACTAATAAAATGTTGTATAGGTACGAGTAGGTTAAGTTGTTAGTAAAATTGTGCAGTTGGTTTCTACATTTCGTTAATTTTTTCATTCCTGGCTGTGGCATTCTCAGGCCCGTTGCACTAATTATTACTCTTATCTAAAGCTATCACGATCACGAATCTCAAGTACTGTAATATTTGTTGGATATGTTAAAGATTATCCTGAATGTAAACAGTGTTAAATCTGACAGTAAACGCCACGCCCGCTGTCGGCGTCAGACACTTGCGCAGGCGGATTCTAACATCACCACTGACATTAACATCGCTGAATGAACACTCGCCTCAAAAAGGGATAATTTAAGAGACTCGTGTTAAAGTTTGAAAGAACCTATTGTTTACTCTTTGGATATTTTCTAGTGTACCTAATTGAGTGTTTTATATTTTTACGTGGCGATGCTCAGATCATTTCATCCACTTAAGAGCCAGGTGCTCAACTCTATTTTAGAAACGCCAAAAATATATTTTAGCTCTTTTTAATTAAACATAGCTCTTTCAAACCATTCCTCCTAACACCGTTATAAATATGATCCTTGATAGTACAGTTAATTATAGCGAAACTCGATGTATCTTTTATATTGACTATTGCAGACAGTTTTAAAAAGCATTGGGAATAACGGCCTAGTAATATTATCAACTTTAGCAATCACGTATGTAAAAAAATCAAAGGTTTGAAACTCAATCTTACACCGTACATTTAAGATACATATTTAAAAGGAACCTCAAGTTGTTTTAGCAGTCTCACATCGGTAATAATTTACATAACACCATAAACAGTTATTAATATCTCAAGCTTCAGTGAAAACTAAATAATTGTTATTATACATAATGACGGAGAAATTTCTAAAACCCGCCGTGCAAAATTTGATAGATAAACTGTTTATATTTGAACATTACTTGCCAAGAGAAGAACTTTGTCTATGGTTCTGATCCATATAAATAGGTGGTTGTTTAAATTGAATTTATGATTTATCTTGTAATCAATAAAATCAGGCGTTACTTTCCCGAAATCCATTGTTCCGAAATGTCGAAAATTGGAGTATTTCCGGAATCGCTGAATTTTAAAATGTTTCCCTTAATTTAAAAATGATGATAATTCGCATTCATTTAGGTGCGCTATTGTATGGCCACGCCTGCATATGGTGTAAGCTGTAGCCAGCAAGCCAGTTATAAGCGGGATATATGATTATGCGTGTGTGTGCGGTTGTATCGATAAAGCATAGCGGAAACGACGCCTGTAAATAAGGCGGACATTTATTTACTTTCGCGCCGCATGCGGGGCCTTAAAACTCTGCTTCAGTCATTTAGGTTTCTAATCCACTTCAAAAAGATGGTTCTCAAATTTCTCAATTTATCTCATCAACTGTACGTAATTCCAGTGAAATTGGGCCTCAAAGGCAGCTAGACCGATTTAGAAAATATTTTTTTTGTAAGATCTGAACCCAACGTTCCGCCAAATATTTGTATTCAGCAAAGTTTGTATTCGACCCTTAATAAACCTGTGATGATGAAAGTACGACTCACTTTGTGTGCAAATTTCCAAACAAAACCAGGTTTCATTCAATGCTCTGGACTTCTGGAGTACAGTAAATTTTTCAAACCTGCCGCGTCTTTGCAGATATCGCCTAGTCCATAACAGCCAGAAAGCGTCATTTTAGGGCCCCCACTCATGAGCGAGTTACAGGGAGCCGTGTAAAGGTCAACGCATACACGGCTGCCGTGTGTAAAATAATTCGCAGAAATCGGAACTAGCAACATCGGGCCTGAGTACACAGAGTATCTAAAGCTATTCACTTATTTCTATTGCCTATACTTTTAGTCGACGGCGAAAAAGGGAGAGCTGGTTGACACCGCTGTATTTTGTCGATGTTTTTACTTTGGTTTGAGTTGAAGTCTATCACAGTTTAAAGTCTGCCTACATATGTATTCATATTTAAGGTGAAATTGATACATTGGCCACTTAAATGCAAGTAGCAAATGTATGAACTCGCAAACATGATTTGCTCTTACCCCAAGATACCATTTTTACGGTCGTATTTTACCTTCTTTTGTCAGTTAGGTCTTCCAATTTTTCTTTAGTTGGCTTTTCCCCTCCCAGATCCCGATAAATACACAGTACTTAATTTTTTTTTCCCTTATCACATATTTGCTGCAAACTGTGTAAATTAAAGCAACGGGATGCAACCAACACCCGATAATACGATTTATGCCGAACAAACGAACAGAACGAGGTAAGTACCCATTATTCGACCTTATCACTTTACAATAAAGTTCCCGAATGTTCAGACAAATGCATCATCGACGAACAGAATTACCTTTTAGTCGACATCGACCTTACCACTTTGTAATAAGGTACACGTAAGGTCAACAAGTTGTGGTAGGAATAGTCGTGTTGAATTATCAATAACATAAACTTGGCAAACTGATCTCGCATCCGGAGCAGGTGCTGATAATTATACGGATAAATAAGTGCGAATTATTTTATTGACCGAGGGTTAGCGAAGGTCTCCGCATGAGCTTTGGCAAAAATGCTTTCGTAATATGTCCGGACGTTCTCCTCCGCAGGTCTCATTTCTCAACCGATTCCCGGACATGTTTTGAGCAGGTTCGGTAGTTACAGCCGTATTCGAACAATGAGATACGTCAAATACTAGATATTGAAACGATATGGATTAGATATTTCAATGTCAAACAAGTGTCAAAAGTGACGTATTTGTTTGAAGAAACGTCAATTTTGACACGTGTTTGACACTGACATATCTAATCCATATCTTTTCTAGATCTATTAACTGACGTATCTTAAAGTTGGAATTGGGCCGTTAGATACCCGTAAGCGTCACGTCCCTGACAAAGTGGACCTTATTGTAAAACACCTACCCCTAAACATGTAGAGACACTAGAGACCGAGTAAAGAATTTTACAAATGTATAGTTATATACTCGTATTACTTTCAGTTTCGACATCTGATTTAAGAATGTTTTTAAAAAGATTTGAAATACTTATTTTTCCACAAAAGGTATATATCCACCCAAAATATAATTGTGTTTATTTTAATTATATTTGTGGAAAATTAGGTTAATATTTAGAAGAGAACTTTCAAAAACCGTTGTATATTAATGCCTTCTAATCGAATTGTAAACTTTTGAAGGGTCGATCTACTTAACGTATTATAAATTTCGTTCCAAACTTAACACCTTACAAATAATGTTGAAACTTCTAAGCCGAAGACATTATTAACGAGTTCATACTTCCAGTTAATCTTCTTATAGGCCTTAGATTTCCTCGCTACGCTGAACGAGCAATCGCTTCAACCATCTAGTATAACTGCCTTTTGCTCTTATAGCGTTACTAGACTTGACAAAGTTGGAAATAAATTACGTGTCGCCTTGACTAGGCTTCCTGAGCCAAAAACCTTAGACAGAATGTAAGACGCGGAAAAATTAAGAGAACCCCACCTAAAGTTGAGCAAAGGCCTTTTCGCTGCGGGTTTTACATCAGTTCGAAAATCGCAATCTCATGGGTTGGGTTTTCTACAATCATTTTAGGAATTATGAATTGCTGATGTGAGAGGATTGCTCGCGAAGCGATTGCGATAAAGCTGGGCAGTGTCCGTGTCTTATAGGATGAACCGGGCGTAATAACTGTAACAAATGGGGCAAATGGGGCAATACGAGACCTATTAATGGGGGAGTTGTGTCTGCTTAACGGAACTTGAGGGTTTTACCTGCAGGATATGTCGGGGAAGAGTGGTATGAAAAAATAGGTTTGAAACAACTATTGAGGAACAGAAAATGAGTATAGCCACATAAAACTAAATAGTAACCCCGAACACAATTTTCAAGAATCATCAGAAAAGATACAAGTTGCTCTTTCAAATCAAAATCTGTTTTTTTTTTCATATCACTCTTACATCTGGACACCATATTTGAAAATTAATTTTACTTCGTATGTTGACAAAAGTATCCATAAGCAAACAACTAATCAAAACACTATGATACGATGATAGAGGGACCGTTATTCGACGCGAGAGGTAACTATAGGGAACTGGTACAGCTGTATTTAAGTCAAAAACAATAATTAATACGGCCGGCTTACTTACCAGACACCTTATATTTTTTATTTAATTAATTTATGTAAGTAAAAGTAATGTTTACAATCTGCCGCCGCATTTCCGCTAATAAATCGACAAAGTAATAAAGTATAAGTACAGAGATCCAAAGCCAACTGTACCAAAATTGATTAATTAAAGCCGTTAAAATTATTTATTAATAGATCTTAGCAATAATCCTTCTTGCCGAGTTGCCGGCGGTCCTAATCGGTTTAAATAGGTAATGTTCATTAATTGATGTCCGTCGGATTAGAACCGGACGGTGGGTGATGGTCAAGTCCCCTCTTGTAAGCAAGCAGGATTTTGACTGGGAATAATGGGTGCTATGCCAGGGGTAGTATGCGCAATCAGAATGACTTCCGAATTAATATACATAATTAGTTGTCAAACTGTATTTCTACTATGACTGTAACAACAACACACTTAAGGGGCCCACTGATTAAAAGTCCGCCGGACGGTATCGGCCTGTCAGTTGTCCGGAACTGTCAAAATTTTGTTCTAACTGACAGGACGATATTACCATCCGGCGGACTGTTAATCAGTGGGCCCCTTTAAATGGCCATTCCTATCTCTTATCTTGTTGCAGTAAGGTGCACGAATCATTTAACTGTATTGACGTTAGTACGATCAAATTTATGACAATATTTAGTCACCCGCATAGCACCGTGACTTATCCGAGTTATCGGACAACAGTGGACATCAATCGTCATTACGCCGGACACTGTTTAATGCTGTTATAAATGAACTACTATTTTACCGGCGTAAGCGGGTAGCTCGGGCAGCTTAACTTCAAGGAGGATACTCAAGAATATAACAGATAATACAGGAACAGAGGGTTTTCATTTCAACCAATTCAACATTTCGAAAGAGTTTCTCATTCTTCGCAATCTTTGATTTCTTTATGTAAGTATGTTCCCCGATTTTAAATAGCCTTTTATTATAAACTGAAATATATATCATATATTAATGAAAAAGTGACCAAGCCCTACTAATGAAAAAGTGGCAGAGGCCAGAGTACCCATTCCAAATTTTTCGAAATCTTTTTTTTTGTTTGAAAGCATATTTACAGAGGGTCTCGTGTCCCATAGGTACTTTTCATATCGAAATCAGAGAGAGAAAAGAGAGACTTTGTACGATTAATCCATTCAAATATTGTTACACATTTTTTTTAAAGTGAAAATGCAAATGTAGATGTTCATTTTTGCGCATCGCCTCCTCGCTAGGTTCAGACAAATGGGGTCATTTGTTTCAACTGATTGGGCCGTTCGAGGGAGCCTCCTTGATTGTTTTCCGAGGCGGGTATTACTAGGGCTTACTGAGCCATTCGCCCCGAGTTAACCAGTATAACTCTTTTTACGGCATAGTTTGATATTAACCGGCAAAAATGACCGCCCTATACCATTCTTTTTGTATTTTTTTTCTTTTTAGAAATAACTACAAACTCAATAGCATGCATGATGCAGGATTCGAAACCATATCATCCAGCTTGAAAGTCGTACTACCACTTATACCTAATCAGTACCCATTATGATCCAAGATTCGTTGTTAGGTCTAGCTAGATACAAAGCACTTTCAAACTTTATGCCTAACTTATGCTTGATCAGAGAATAATATACTAGTTCTATTGAGGCGATGAGCTTCCTAAGCAATAAGAACAACAGCAGAGAACCCTTCCAAGCCCTGGGTGCATGAGAAATGGGGACGGACTGTGCAGATAGCCAATCCAATCCTGGTGTTTGATGCCTGTAATATTTTTCCTATAGGATCCCAAATTGATGATCTGCGTTAAACGATTTTGGTATGCCTATGTTTAGTGTTTTATTCAGCTATCTGAATACATGGGGTGGATTAATTTATAGGGCCCTCCTTGAGAATTGCCCCAAAGAGTTGATATAACTCCGAGATACTGAGATTATTCTTAATTACAGATTTTTGAAAACAATAGTGCTCGTTTTGTACTTTTAATTTGGTGAAATAAAGGTCACGAGTCGTGGTATAAATAATATGATTAAGGAAAAACAAATACCTACGTTTTTCTTGACGACAGGACCTTACTTACAATCAATCACTTAGTTGCTTCAATGTCTTTCAATTGCAATGAAGTGACGTGAACAGCAAAAGGTCTAGATTAGAACAACTGGCGACCGCGACCTATCCCGTGCTCTGAGAAAGGTTAAAGAAATGTCACTGTTGACGTGAACGGATCATATCTATAACAAATCAATATCAACCAGAATACGCATCCAGAAGTCGTTTAAAAATATATTCTACAAATCCGAGTAGCGTCCGAGAACTGAGTAAAATAGACTAGTCCTGTCTTAATAAAAAATTAAGAGAATGAAATAATTATTTCCATAAAAAAGGCACAACACTTCATTTATTTTATAGTCAGTCTGCTTCAGGAACATGTTTCTCGGAGAAACTCATTATGCATTATTGCATTCGCAATATTCGCATTGACAAATCGTCTAATACGATAACAAACGAGTATCACCATCGATATCTCTCAATATTATTACCGTTCTCGGACGGGTTTACACCCACCGCAGGCATTTGATTAAGAGCGAGCTAATGAAATTAATAACCGTGGAACACCGGCCATTCTTAGCTGACTCTTTATATACCTTATTTGTAAAGACTTAAGGTCCACGAATGGTAAGATAAGAGTGTTGGTGTTGGAACACCGGCGCCTCCCCGCGTTGACAAATGACCGAGTGGAATTTCACACGGGTAATCATATACCGCCGATGTCATCCTTTATGAATGACTTGGGTAGTTTATAAAACTCAAAAATGTTGCGTAAAACAGGTATTTTATTAATATGACCTCCCAGTGCCTGTCTCCTTGATAAAGTTGTTAAAACGCTAAACGCTTTTCTTTGGTGTATTTCCTCAGTTCTATGCCAAATTGCAGTTTTCATCAACCCACGATCAGTTTTAAATGTCACAGCTGGTACTGTGTCGAGTGACTTAAGATGTTTACATGCTGTGTTTAATAACAATAACAACGTGCAGCGAATATGTTAATAATACTAGCAGGTACCGTTATCTTCCTGAACATTAGGACTGTAAATTGCAAAAATAAATGCAAGGCCTGAAAAAACACTGATTATCTACTTTGAAATCGTTGTCAATAGGTGAACTCCTTATTAAAGTCGCCTTTCTTCCAATAAATATTTAGCTGCGGATCGGTAGAGCACCACTGTTTCCTAGGCGGGCAATGTTTGCCTCGACGAGCAATGAGCAAGTTTAGTATCAGAGTAGACATTTGTTTTTAGTTCATGTATTTAATAGCGATGTATTACCTCGTCTAGTCTTAGATGAATTGCACTCGCAGCCTGCAATTATACTCGGCGAGTAAAGTTCCCGCAGTGATATAGTGGTATCAGGCACATGCCAGTGTTTATCATAGTGCACTTGCCGAACGAGATCGTCGACGGCGCAGGCGCAGGGGGGCTATTCCCATCTGTTACCGATGATAACAGCTGGGATTCTCAGCGTTCAAAATTGCGAATAAAAAATCTTAGCCGTTACTGCTAGAACCTTTTCTCTCAGGTTATGAAAAAAATAATATTTTTGAAACATTGTTGGGTACTAGTTTGGCATTCACATTTTTGTCAATATTGAAAATTGGAAACATAAATAGCAACTCTGTTGTTGCAGTCGTCCATAAGGTACGGTCATCGCATACATTTAAGGCCGAGCCACACCGGCTTGCGTGTGCGTGACGTGCGCGTGTGCGTGCGCTAAAATGTTGGAGCCGCAGACACACACGTCACGCGCAAGCGGTGTGCCATCTCTCATAAGGATCTGTACACTACAACTCCGCACGCGCACGTGCACGTCACGCACACGCAGCCGGTGTGCACTATTGGCGGACTATTGCTTGTTTGCTATAAACATCGTATAGTACAATTATAAGAAATGGGGTAGTTACGGGTGAAAATCCCATGCTGTTACCGGTACCATGTTAGCGGTATATACTTAGTGGTAGAATAACCCTCAGAGGCGCTCGATAAATCTGCCGCACTTAACTCGCAACCGGTAAATAACTATGGGATTTCCGCGTGCGATGCGCCCGGGCATAAATCTGTGCCCGTATTGTGATATTGTGTTGCCATTATGGGGAGGCTGGACGTCTCATAAATACCGCATGTAAGCCCGCTGACCGTTACCGTATCTCTATCCGTGTCGCGTCAGCTGACAGAATACTCAAGACGAAAAAGGTTAGATAAAATTCCCACGGAATAGATGCGATCAGGGCAATTTCCGTGAATTCTTTCGAGAATATCTTGTAAGCCATTTCTGTCATCGAAGGCTTTCGCACGTCCTAATAGGGCCGGCGCGACCGCAGCGCGAATATCGAGATACTACACGTGTTGCAGCGAAATTACCATTATTATCGATGATCGCGCGGCGCCGTAACGACCCTCAATAGGCGCGGCTCGGCGAATCTTATCGAGCAGAAACCAGTATCCCGTTACGGCCATCTGACGATTTGATGCTTGTTTGTTTTGAGGTGAACGACACGCGCTTATGTAATCGTTTACGTCACTGAACCTATCTCAACGTCGCGTCGGACCCACCAACAAATCTCGGCTTAATCACGCAGCTTTCGGAACGAGCGCTCATCCTTAACTTAAGGGCCTCCGTGCGATAATCATCGATTTTTGACGGGTTTTGAGTTGGATTCGGTTTATCAATAGGTACTTTTGGTTATAAAATTATGGGGGTTTTAATACTTAGTTTGAGTTTTGAAAAATAAGAGTAAGTACTTATTTGTTTTGTTTTTCCAAATAGGTGTGTGTTTTAGATATTAAAATGTAGTTTATGCCTGTCATGTTCCTAATTAGTGCTATCAACTTCTTTGCACAACAAACGGCAAAAAATATTATATTTTTAATGTTAGTTGTGATTCCTACTTAGTAAACCTACTATTAATCGTCGTAATACGAAAGTCATTAGGAACAGAAAGCCCCTTCCCTTAAGTAAGACCCCAGACCCTAGTGCAGAAAATTGAATTGTAATTGCACTCTTATGAGAAATGCTAAATGGCCATTCTTTCTTGCGCGCGCGCTGTCCAGACTTGCAGCAATTATAGCATTTAACTGAATCGGTCCCGCGGTGCCTCCACGATTTATATTTTCATTAAATTATTGTGCGCATATTTGTGATTAATGGCCACATACGTGTGTTATCTCGTTGTGCGGGAATTATTGAGACAGCTTTGTTACTCTGTCAGTCTGGTGGTAATTTTATTTACGGACTGTGAAATTGGATACTGAGAGTAAGTGCTCATTTGTAATTCGGTTAGAATGGGCGAAATTTATTGCCGGCTTATAATATATTAAACGGCATTCCTGCATGTATTATTAACAAATTGACAAACTAATAGAGTCTGGCTACTGAAATTTTACCTAAAT
Source organism: Cydia fagiglandana (assembly GCF_963556715.1). NCBI lineage: Eukaryota > Metazoa > Arthropoda > Insecta > Lepidoptera > Tortricidae > Cydia > Cydia fagiglandana. The sequence continues at coordinate 20,206,779 of NC_085942.1, read as the reverse complement.
TATTGGCGGGAAATTCAAAAAATCTTGGGCTGGTCACACTTTGTGTAGTAGGAATTATAGTTTTGATACTAGACAATATCTTTGATATTCTGTGCACAAATAAGGTACCTAAGGAAATAAGCTAAATAAACGTTTAAGTGCACTCAAAGTCAGCTCACATAATTTCTACCACTATTTAAAGTACAGTCAACGACAAACACACATGTTTACGTTCCAATATTTAGATTTTATAGATATTTTTCAGAACTTTTAATTTATCCGTTTCTTTATACACTTGTCCTATTTATGAGATTCAGGCATTAATAAATTCACGTACTTAATCAAAGTAATCGGCAAATGTTAGAACTAGTACTTAAAGTATCAAAATATTTATAGAGCACCAACCTCGTATTTTGTTTACATTTGGTTAGAAGTTGTAAACATTGCACTTTTTCATTATACAACGCTACACGTCGACTTCGCACATTGTCGTAATTATTTACGAGCTTAAATAATAGTTTGTGAACCTCACTCAGCATAGAAATTATTAATATTATTTAAAATAAACCCCATAAAAACCGCAAACAATTTGAATGAATGACATAAATCGACAACTGACTTTTAGCTTTTTTTCAAATCATAGACAATTGGTGATACAACAACGAAATATCTGTCAACAATTTTTGGCTAGCCAGACTCTATAATCTAATTTAATTTGTAGTTGCTACTGGATTTCTAAATGATAAATTTACATATTAAATACTTTTTTATTTTTAAGGGTATGTGTTGGTTACTAGATCCCAGTATCTTCCTAGCGTTATTTCGGAGTCCACTCGCTAATCTCCGAAATTGATACCGGCACCAGTTTTTACGAAAGCGTCTACTTTTTGATAATAGGATATCCTCGGAGGGCAACCCACTTAACACTAACAGATGCTGTTGGTAGCAAAAGTAGCCAAGTAAATGAGGTTCAAAATTAACTTAGCACAATTTATAGAGAACAAGTATGCGTGTAGAAAATTTAAACTAGAGTAAGTGAAGCTTTGTTTAACTATGACTACAGATCCTACTTGACATGGGTCCATCTACGAAATCTCTCTAGCAAGCGTGTTGTCGCCACACCCAGCCATATTAATAGGCGAACAAAACGTTTAAGGGCATGGGAGAAATTCGCGGCTACATCGTTACTGCGTCGCGCGTAAATCTACTGCCACTGTTTGTACATTCATTTAGAATGTCGATAGAAACGCTTAGAGCTTCGCCTGAGAATCGTGTCAAAGGCAATTTTTTATTTGAACAAATCAACGAACAAATAGCTAACATCAACTTCATTAATATCGTGTGCCTTTTGAAGGACGAGATATTGTGGCCTGTAAATAAGTAGACGTCACGCCGCGATACAAATGCAGCGCAGCGGAGAAATATGGCAAAAACTGGGTGAAATACTGCGCGCATTGTTAGCGTAACAAGATATACACTGGTTATTACAAGGTATTGCGAGGTAAATGTATGAGACTTAGGTATATACGCAATTAAAAACAGCTATACTAAAAGATATGAAAATTTAAATTACAGCATTAGATTAGATTTATTTGCAATATCAAAGATGTGAACATTTAAATTAGGTTAGATTTATTTGCAATATCAGAAAAGAGTATCTTTGTGAACACAAATGGTATACTTAACAACTAAACTCACTTTCAAACCTTGAACAAAAGAAGCGTCCTCCCATCTTAAAGGCCGGCAACGCACTTGCAGATGCCTCCCATGTTGTGGATGTGTTCATGGGCGACGGTAATTGCTGACCATCAGGCGATTCGCCTGCTTTTTTGCCTCATATTTATATCATAAAAAATGTTTTATGCGAAAGGAAATCCTCAATCAGAATCCTTTTTCGAAAGCTTCACTTGTTGCATATGAATCTTATAAGTTGCATTCATCACTCTCACATCATTACATTCATTACTCATTTGATCCTTCACGTAAAACACACACCCGTCTCTGTTACACAACATATTAAAGCTTACACAGCTTAATCATGTAAAAACACAAAGTTTCCACAAGTGGCCTTAAAGCCGCCGGCCCCGGCCCCTCGGGCGAGCGGTACAAATGAGGCCCATTCGTCTAGCGCTCCTATTTCAATAGACCTAAGCCGTGTTTTGGGTGGCCATTTGATACATAATATATGGATGGATATTTTATACCAAAACAGAAAGAGAGTCAGTCACAGTAGAAAACTGACAAGGTAAACAAATCGTGTAGTCACTCGATCCGATTAATAAAACTACAAATCACAATTTCACGAATACAACAAACCAGTAACGATGCGATTGACATTTGCTGGATCAATGCGAGGCATTTTAAGAGTCACACGAACCCACCGCCAAAAACCGCTATCATACAATCGAACTTACGCTCTATTTCGGTTCACTTGTGAGGAGTAACCAAGATTAAAATTGAAGTTTTGTACAGACAAATAGCATTTCCTGTTTCTGTACCCCAAGGCACATGTTAGCAACATATATGGACACGATCTTAATGCAACATAGTCGCGAATGTATCGAGACAATGGGTACTTACGTGTAATGACATCACTATCTCTAACGGGACTAATCATTCTAAATTCTTGGTTGTTTTTCATTTTGGTGAATGTTTGAGGTAGATATACTCTGGCCACTCTAACCTTGGCATTAAGAATGCATAATAGGTTATGCATTCTTACTGCCAAGGTAGGCATCTCCATATTATAAGCTCCATACTTAACGTAGCACTTGGCATGAAACTTAGGCTGCTCCGACTCTACTACTACAAATACTATTTAAATCAGATGTCATAAGTAAGTCATAAGATTTCGCGTTTCCTCGCCATCTCCACTCACCTCATGGGCAAGCAACTCACATTTGGTACGATATAACTTTGCCACTCTTGTAGATAAAATGCAACTTTTTCATCAGTTGTTGAAGAATAAAGAGAGCCTTTACGTGGTGTGGTGAGTATAATATGAAATTGCGATCCCAGTTCAACTAATGCCAACTGACTAATCCCCGATCATAGACACATACCTCATGGGTAATCTTAATAACAAATCTACAAATTTTCTCACCGGCCTATTACAAATAGTATTGGGTTTCAATTAGCCGCGTTTCTCCTCGGAGCTGGCCACTATAATTGGAGTGCTGGCGCGAACTATGAGATATGAATTGAAATTTGTAATATTTACTGGATGTGCCATTTCTAGTGTACAGATCTACAATGTAAACGTGCAACCAAATCGGAATTATATTATTGCGCTTCCAATGACACCATTGGAAGAATTAAATTCAGAAATTATGGGATTGAGAAAATTATTTGTTCTTGTAATACAATTGTCATTGGCTTCGCAAAATGAGTACCTACTTATTAACTGGCGATATAGTGGAGTTTTTTTTAATTAGCATGTTGGTGGTAAACAAGCACACCACCCGTCTGATGGTAAGCGGTTACCGTAGCCTATGGAGGCCTGTGACGTCAGTAACAGTGATGTCGACAACTGTTGCACCTGTCACCGTTGGTGAAATAGGGGCCAGTCCGCTATCCTAACATTTTATCCAGCGGCTATTAGCGGCCGCTATGAAGCTCTTTTCATTTGTAATATGACTCCCTTGCACTCTTGAAATGTTCATATTCAGGATCTGTCAAGTAGTTTAGGTATTAAAGAACTAAACAGCATTGAGGTCTATAGTTTTCTAAGACTTTTAACCAAAAACGAGAGAATAATTAGGCAGTTCCAGCAACTGTAACTCACCAAACAAAAGATTAATAATGTTCATAATATCGCACAGCGATAGCCGGCTAGATACGGGGGTGTGTCGCGGGCGGGGCCGGGTAACGTACTATCTTTACTACTAACTAACTATACATGAACCTTATTACTAACACATAAGGTCCAGGAACAGTTAGTCGAGAGTGGAGTGAATCCAAGAATAAACATTGGCAACAATGAGCGGTTATCGTGACGGAGATATTGAAATGGGTATTACGAATGCACGCTTTGGGAAACGTTACTTGTATAGGTATTTATTTACGTGGACTTTTGAGGACAGAATGAAAAAAAATACCAAGAGGATGTCGGGCCGTGATTAGGGTTCCGTAGCTATTACTACAAAAAATATGTCAAGTTCAGACTAAATTCCGAAACCATACGGTATTTAGCATTCTCTTACCACCGTAAGAACTAATCTTGATTTTTTTTAATAGGAACAAAGCTAGGCTAATAATTCATTACTTACAGCTTTCTAGCACTAATGTTCACCAAGCTAAATTGCGGACCGACAGACTGTCAGCAGACGGACATAGCGCAACTAGAAATATAATCAAAGAGATGCACCAATAAATCAATTATTCATATTAGCCCAAGTTTGATAATGACAATAATCTTCTTCTTCTACCTAGCGTTATCCCGGCCTTTGCCAGGGTCCGCTTTCCTACTTGCTTTGATAATAATGACAATAATACAAAGACAAAATTGAATATAAGAACAGGTACTCTGTTTTAGATATTTCTGTGACAGCTTACGACATTGCCAATTTAGTAACTTCGACTTAAGTTTTCAGCACTTTAGAATTTAGAACGACAATGGCAAAGCCACTCGACCCTAAGTGTTCCAAGGCTTAAAGTTTGATCTTTCACTAAACTAATCATTCTAAACTATCCCACAGTTTCCCCGGAACACCGTACAAGCAAACACACCTTAAACACTTCGGGGATCTTCTGAAACCGCAGAATCAATTTACCTTTCCAATACAAACCCATAAAACAGTGTTGTTTCCTTTGCTTACCGAGTCGAACGCTTTGAACTAGTTATTCCCGAACTGTGCCTGTGCCTTAGCCGATGGTTGAAGCCACATCTACGCTTCGACCAGCGTCAAGTACCATAGAAATATTACTATCCCATACACGATACTATACGCTATACGTAACTAAACGGCTGTGCGAGGCAGGAAGTTTCTGGAGAAACGCACAGTTGAGTCTTTATTGGGACAAAAAATACAAACTAAACAATAATAAAACTAAACTACATGGAATATAAAACTTAAAATAATCTTATAAATAGACTTATAAATAAAAAATGCTCGCTAGGTCGCTGTCATGTGTTATGGTGCCCAGTAGGCGGGCAGCGTTACCTCGTTGAATGGCCAGACAGTCTCTGGCCAAAGTAGCTGCCAGCCCTCTGGTCACCAGACGCATCTATAAAGTAAAGATGTAAAGTATATTAGTGTGCTGTCCACATAGTTAAATTGTTAAAGAACCACAATACTCTTGGTTCCCCAGGGAGTTTGACTTACCTATGAGCCTAGCTATAGCGTCGTGAACGTAGTGTATGCACGGCTAGCAGAGGTAGAGGCATCACGATCGCGCCAACCTCTCAATTTCGAAAACAAAGCCTCTTCAATCGATTATTCCGATGCTTGGCTACCGTTACCACAAGTTACCCTTACTATGGTTCAGAATACCTATTTTTGTATTGCAATGATCTGCAAATTTATTTTTACTAAAAAGGAAGTGTACCACAAAACAAAAGTAGAAATTTTTTCAATACATTATTCAATAATGGAAACGGTAAGTTTTCTTCCGTTGTATTTTTTTCTGGCCGTCTATAAAATCTGAGGCTCTAAGATATTCTGAGATCTATAGGTTTCGGCAGGTTTTGGCAAAAAAATCATGTTTCGGCCGAAGCTTCAGTTTTGACCGAACCGAAACTAGAGCATAACCGAACATTCGGTTTCGATTTAAGCAAAATAAATAGTTTCGGCAAAAAAAGCGGTTTCGGTGTTACACTAACAAATACATGACACTCTCTTATGGGCCTTATAACTTTTAGATTGTGCCATTGTGTCAGATATTTATGCGAGCATACTTGTGCATGTGCAAGATATTTGCAGCAACAAGAATTCTTGCGGTCTAATTCTCTCGAAAATGATATCGCCTATTTGTAGTTTGTCGCCTGCGATGATTATTAATAAATTATTATTTACGCTGTAACTTTTCTTTTCACGTCTACTTTCACAACGAATACTACAACTAATCAGCTTTCCCTTTAACTAAATCCCATAGTACTAACCACAGAGGCGCAAGAAATAGAAACTCTCTTATAAAGACATGTTCGATTTAAAATTCACTCCCAACAGCAAAAAATAGGTCTTGGATGCGCGGATTATACAGGCGTGCCTCACGATCAGACTTCATACTGATTTAAAAGGGTTTATGTGCCTTTAGGACTTCTATGTGACATTGATCCTTGAAAAGACCTTAAGCGCGACTGGCGCTTAAGACACAACGCGTTGCATTTGTTTTAAAACTTCTTTGGTAATGACGTAAGCGTCAACAGTTTTAAAAGCTCTTTTTGAATGAATGGATATATTTTGTGTGACAGTGAAATGGTAGGTTGCAAGAATGTTGGAGACATGGTTTCCATCTACATATGGCGCGAGCACGGTGCCTTTGAATTGCGGAATGAGTGATATGGCGCCATTGTAATGCCTGCTCCACACTTAGGAGTTACGATCTTTGAGTGTCTATTTAATGTTAATGATGCGAAACGGCTATTACTTTAAAATTATTCTGGTAGAGAAGATAGAATAGAGGCAAACCCAGACGCAGATACAAGCACCAAGTGAAATGACAAGTTTCAAAAAAATTTCACCAAGTGAAGTAACAAGTTAATATCAAAAAATGTTCTGTGACACACGCTTTTATTATTCACTGTACTTCTTCTCATTTGCATTTTGCACGTCTATCAAGTCCTTCTCGAGACCCGGATACCAGGAAGTGGTTCATATTTAAGTTATAAAATTCTGATTATGACGGATTTAATGTCATAGTTAATAATCGCGACACTAATGCTGCGGTAAACGTCAGTTATGAAATGGACAAGTATGGGGTAGGCATTATGTTGACACAGTAGTTCAGTGTCGAGTAAGATTAATTCCGTATGCACATATTGAGCAGGTTAATAAAGTAAACGCCGCGGGACAGCGCTGTATATGGTTTTTAGAGACCGAAAAGGTTTCTCTCAGTTCATAGGAGGTGCAAATCGACTTAGTTTAAAACCAGTCATAACCAGGATCTAATAATTAAAGTACTCACCGATAGATCATCATCAAAACTCGTAATTATGGAAACCTGAAACAAACAAGAAATTTATTTTACGAGTATATGATGAAATACCTATAACAGTCTACAGTCGTTTATAATCTGTTTTTTTTTAACCCTTATCTTGGCATTCTAACACCCGTGATACATGGAACTTCAAAAAAATCTAGCAGGTTCACTTTATTACCTACCACAATATGTAATTCTGCCATAAATATGTCGAGCTACACTCCTTTATTATAGAAAAAAATAATGGACACAAGTGGCATTTTAAATTATTAATCAACATGGCGCCGTGGAAATAAGAGTTCTATACTATTCAAATGGGAAGTAAGTACTTCATTGTTTAAAACAAACTATAGTTAATAACTTTTTGGACATGCTTCGAAAAGAATTTGGCATGCTTAAAAAAGGCTCCCATAAAGTCCGAAATGACACTGAATCTATTTAGTAAGATAAACACGAGAGTCTGACTGTTAAATAGTTTTAGATTACTCACTATAGTTGAAATTTCAGTCAGTTAAAGTTAAAGTGTATATTATAGAATCAACGAGCGCTCGATCAGAAGCTAACAGTGTTTAGGAACCAATATAAGCAATATCTATGCAAATTGACTGCATGGAATCACGAAACTTACAACGAAGTATTACGTTAAGGCGATATTATAATCGCTTTCATAGTGAAGGAAATCTCTTCTTATCTATAATATCACCTCGACTACTTTATTTGGTAAGTGATTAATGAATATAACTACAGAGTCCATTTTAGTTGTACCTAAATACAACTTTCATTCAGTACCTATCTCTAGTTTAATCTAGATTATAATAAAATACTTACTGTAGTATTTTGAACTGGGAGTAGTTTTAGATTTCTAGTGGAGATTTCCCTTAAGAATATATATTTATTTACTTACTTACTTACTTACCTTACCAGCGTCAGCGTGTATGGGTAATAACTAGCAATACATGTACACTTAATTTGCAAAGGACCTTAAGAATGTTGAAATTTCAGGTAAAACCAGAAGCTAATGGTCGATTAATCAATGTTTTATATCGTGTTTTATCAAACTGACGTAAATCTACATCGTTAAAAAGTACGGTTTGCTTTTGAAGTTGGTGCACACAAGCATCTATAGTGTTACAACGTGGTAAAGTTATGAGCATTGATGACTGCTTCCTGACAGACTACTAGTCTCCTTGTTTGCCACTTATATAAAAAAAAAGTTATTTATTTAGCTTGACTTGCCTGCACTTCAATTGATTTCCGGTGTTAATAATTAAGTTGCATGCATTTTTTTACCGCGACGGTGGCAAACAAGCGACGCTTGTAACTAACTCATAGATTTCATAACTTCAACCAATTAGCTTTAAACCTTTAAGGCTCATCAGATATCAAAGACCGCGACCATACAGCATGTTCTAAGGTCGATTGTACATTAAAATATGAAATGTGGCAAGCCTGCATTATTTGTTGCCATCATAAAAGCGGAGCGTACCTAATACATAAATAACAATATGTAACTTTGCCATGTTTTATGAAGAAGTATATCATACGACATCTTCTAATTTATGTAATACTAGGAATAAACTGCAGACATAATAATACAAAGTCTAGTGAAATCCCCATTAATATTATCTTGCTCGCAAAAATATACCTATGACTATAGCTCTTTCGTGGAGGAAAACATCATGAGGAAACCAGCATAATATATTCGCGAAGAAATTCAATAGTGTAATATGTGAAATCTCCAACCCGCTATTAGACCGCGGGCCGAGGGACGACCGGTTAAGTGAACGATCTGTAATGACTAATGAACCATCGCGGACGTCAGCTGCCGCTCCGTTGATGGGTTCAAGAACGGCAGCTACCCAAAAATATTAAATACTTAAAGAAATCTGTTCCTGGCCCGCGGTCTATCTAGGCAACCAAATGTCACTCGCTTCACTCGCTTCTCGCACTTGCTTGTGGAGACTATAGTCCTCTCATGAGTCTCGTGCATGAAACGTTTACCGTACACTTGTTTGCCACAAGCACTTATCGGTAGGCATTTTAATTATATGGTAAATCTGGAATTTACAGTGTTACCATAAAATCCCGGGCAAAGTTTTACGATAAGAAGACTTATTCTCGAATGTGTATTGGATGTAGCTAAATTATACCGAAAACGTATTGGTAGCTTGCGCTAGCCTGAATGAACAAGCGCAGCCGAATAAAATGTCGAATGACGGTGACGGTGTGATGTGTGAATTGGAATAATTTACACAATTTTATGATACTAAGAGCTTAAAATAGTTTCAGTCAATTAGAAAAAGAAGGAACGTTTACCTTATTCGATTTTTTTTAGCACTGCATGACTTCAATATCCATTGAATGCGTAATAAAACTAATAAAATGTAATTTAATGTTTCGTGCCTTGAAATAGATTTTTTTTAAAGAGCATGCCAGTTACTACAGAAGACTGTAGTCACAAAATTAGAAAAACTCAAGTTTCAACATAATGACTAAATATGAAGACTTTTTACAGACAACAGGACTTTTTAGCGCACTCGCAGGGAATTGATATTGAAAATTTCCATTTCCGAATCGGGCCAAAATTCTCCTCTAATTCTAGCTGTAAATTATTTTGATATGGGGCTTCTGTAATTACTTTATTATACGATGCAGTTTTATGAGTAGAGCATAACAAATGGTAAGTAGTATTTTACTAAATAATGGTGGGTATAAATTCATACTATCCTAGTCCCAAGTTCCTTTTAAAAGAACAAATCGAATTTTGAACTATAATAGAAGGTTGCAAATTCAAAATTGCAAAAATGACTCTGGGTCTGAGGAGGCTGTGGCAGTATCACTGTTAACTGACATTCTTAAACCTTATTGCAACCACATAAGGTCCATCGAAGGTCTGTACGTGTAAAGCGCTAACTCCCTAACCGTCTAATTGCATCACTAATTACAAGCTTAATTACTTCATTATCAAGGAGAGGATGTTTCTAAGATATCTAATGCTGAGAACAAATACATAAGATGACATAAAACGCCATTATTGCATTCTTCATCCACGATTAACGAGCAAAAAATGCATTGGTACCGTATGACCGCGTGTTGCTATTGCATAGGAAGCTAGCGTAACGAGTCGAGTACAGTCTCTCCTGAGAGTATACTTCTACTAGAAATCTGGATACGCCGTCAAAATTTTAAACGAACGAACTTTCTTGGATGACACTCGACTCGGAACAAACGATCGAATAGCAACTATAGTGTCCGACCGAAACCAAAAGTATGGTTTTGCTCTAGTTTCGGACAAAACCAAAACTCCAAACCAAAGCCGAAATGTAGGTCGGACATGCACTTACTATGAGGGTTGCTATTGGTGTCCAGCCTTTGGACGCAACCTTTGGAGTGACGTTGTATAGAATACGTCTAATCACCGTCTAATAAACTTTTCATGGCCAAAATTCGTAAAGTGCTTAACGCACATAGCTTTAAGTCTACCATGTGTTTTTAGCTACCGGAACGGCAGCTAACAAAGCTTCATTCGTAATACATCCCTTGGCCTTCACCAATTTACCAGTTACCTATCGCCCGGGAGGAAATGACACGGCAATATTTACCTGAACCGTGATTTTCAAGGCTTTAAGCGACTCGCCTGCGTGGTCAACTAATGTGAATACAGCCTGGCATTGGCTATAAATAAGGATTGTGTAATAGAGCAATAAACCATCGAGCATTATGCGATGTTATGCACGCTGGCTTGCACAGGCAGTATCAATCGTTACTGCGGATAGTGGACGATGTATCATCACGGACAGGTCTTAAAAGCCTAATTAAGGTGGAAAGTCTAGACAAAATTACTTGATTTAGGTACCGTCAGAACTATTAGCGTAGCACCCCTGCATCGAATAGTATTGCTGACTGTATACAAGGTACTAATCATTACTAATTCCCAACTAATATTAGGTATGCATGCGAAAGTAGCTCTGTATAATAAGATACATATTTTGTTTAGATCGGATGTACTTGAGAATGACAAACAAAGCATTGTAAAATAGAAAGCACATGCATATGATTCCAGATTAGAAAATACGAATAAAGACTGACCGAACCCCGTTACTTATACCGACCACCGCAAGTTAATATCATTGCTTCCCGAACATTTGCTTCAGGTCAATCCGCATTATTATGTTTATGGTGCGATAGTGTGCTTGGCCCATCTGGTGGCAAAACGTTGGCACCACAGTTGTGGTGATGCACAAAACATGTCCAGAAATGTACCGCGGGATTTTGAAGTAAGTGTTTTTTCGTGACGGTAACAAGTTCAACAGCCAACTGCAAGATAGACCAAAAAGTTTCTTCAAAATACATATTCAATTTATTCTTCCGACCGTTCCTTTAGCTTAGCAGAGACTCCTATGTATACAGGGTGATCAATCTAAATGGGTCAGTACGGAGAAGTCAGAAACTATAAGAGATAGCGAAATCTGTTCTTAGGAACCATGGCTTCGATTTTAGATTTAATAATAATGGCATTCAATTTTTTTTTTTAATCTATCATACATAACCGGGATTCGAACATGGTCAATATTCTTGTTGTTTGTTTGTATGGCAACTTTTAAACGATGCGTGATAGCTGGGGGGTGCTCGACCAAATATCATAGAGGGCCCCGAGACAAAACAAACTACATTAAAAAAAATTCAATATGGCCGACTTTTTTTTAATTTTTTCAATTGGTCCGAGCGCGCTGAGATTTGACATGTGGCGAGCCTAGGGGCCCAAGATTACCATGTCAAAAATTTTTTTTGAAAAAATCCAAAATGGTGGCGGACACGGGCAAAGTCAAATTTCCAAGTAGGTTAAGCGAGCCCGAAGGGCGAGCTTCTGGCCGGGAAGCCGAAGGCCGACCCCGGCGGAGAGCCGAAGGCCGACCCCGACTCCCAATAGGAAAAGTGTTGGGTCGTGTTTAAGCTCCAACTGCCCCCTCTCATGTGACGCTTCAGGCCTTCAGCCCTACGCGGAGCTCGGCCTTTGGCCTTCGCAAGCCTCGACGCTTCGCCGTCGGGAATTCGGCCCGCCGGCTTCGCGCATCAAGACAGTTGATTTGGTAAAACGCTTGGAAGCACCGCATTCATGCAGCTCGGCCTTCGGCCTCGCGTTTTGGGAGTCGGGGTGGAGGCTCCGGGCCTTCGGCCTTCCGCCGGGATCAGCTTTCGGTCTCCCGGCCTGAAGCTCGCCCTTCAGGCTCGCTTAACCTACTTGGAAATTTGACTTTGGCCGTGTTCGCCACCATTTTGGATTTTTTCAAAAAAAATTTTGACATGGTAATTTTGGGCTCCTAGGCTCGTCGCATGCCAAATCTCAGCGCGCTCGGACCAACTTGAAAAAATTAAAAAAAGTCGGCCATTTTGAATTTTTTTTAATGTAGTTTGTTTTGTCTCGGGGCCCTCTATGATATTTGGTCGAGCACCCCCCAGCTATCACGCATCGTTTAAAAGTTGCCGTTCAAACAAACAACAAGAATATTGACCATGTTCGAATCCCGGTTATGTATGATAGATTTAAAAAAAAAATTTAATGCCATTATTATTAAATCTAAAATCGAAGCCATGGTTCCTAATAACAGATTTCGCTATCTCTTATAGTTTCTGACTTCTCCATACTGACCCATTTAGATTGATCACCCTGTATATAGAACATAGATCCAAGCACACGTATTTATAACATCCTAAGCCCACGATCTCTGTTAAAACCAACCGTTGATAAAAGAGCTAATTTAAACAATAGTATAATACGCTATAAAAATCGGGTAGGTATTCAAAGAAGAAGACCATAACGTAGCGGTTTAACTGAGGCGGAAGCCTATCCTTGTTCATAATAACACCAAAGGTATTCATTTCTATATTTATTCTACCGCTTGCTACCGTCCGCGGTCTCACGACTCAATCTAATAAATAGTACTGGTATTACGGGAAAGATATTCAGTAATAAGATATCTGGTAGCGAAATGTACGTCGATGGCGAATGTTAATAAGAAATTATTGGCTGAAGCGCGAATAAAGAGAAATAACGCGATGGGCTCGGTGGGATACGCTGAAATAGCGTTAATAAAGTTACTTATATTGCCTTTAAGATCTATATTTATTGTAATTTTCGTAGTTATAATAAAGAGCTTTCTACTTATTGAGGATAGAATAGCTTCGAGTATACACGCAAAGATTTATCCGCAAGATATGCATGATATTGTGCCTGGCGGGTGAAACTGTCAATATATAGCGATAAAGGGGCAGTTGACACAGGACACTTGGACAGGCGGCATCCATCCGGCATTATCTGTATCTAATTCTCGTAGTTGTATCAGGATTTGGCAACTGGAAGGAAATGTTTCTGCTTGATGTCCTAATATCTGTCACGCATTTATTTAACTCCTGAGGCAGAGTGTCCGTGCATGCGATACTTGGAGCAATTTGTCCCGAATTCCCGCTTTCTGACTAGAAAGTGGACGGTGTAACGACAGGGCGTCACGTCAGTGCAGAGGGCAGGGTCACCATCGAATATCGGACAATCATAAACTAGTCAAATATGCATTCCAAGTTTGAGTACTCGACTTAAAGTGAAGCTTTCTTGGTTTACTTGGATATTTTATATTTTTAATTTCCATCGTTTCTTTCATCAGATTCCGACACGACTCATCTCTTCAAATCTTGACGCAACTTTGCCGGATCCTAAACCAACTGTGAAGTAATTTCAAACAAAAAATATATTTCCTCAAGTACAACATCAGTCGTCTTCGTGATATCGGGGGATTTATTGTATCTTTAATCCAGGATTCGAGGTAAGGCATTGTTATTTTCCTCAGGTTAGTTATATACATCCTCGTACAGTAAGTTTTCTTCCGCATCAAAAAAGCTCAGACAAACTAATAAAATAAGTATATATTAAGCTTAAAATAAATTATCTTGACCGTACTTTCAACATCAACACACAACTGACAACCCTGTCCTTCACAATAGCGTATTAATTTGGAAGATGCCCGGAGCGGATCACGGTACTACCATCAACAATAACCAACCATACATCAACCTTATCACCACCACATAAGGATCACTAACCGTTAATACATTATGTACCATCATTAACTATAACAGACCAGAACTTAAACCGTATTGCAAAGAGATAAGATCCATCAATGATTAATTACTTTTCGCTGATAGAAAGAGTACCACCGATAACACCAGCTCATTCATAAGCCATATTCCAAAACGATAAAGTATATCAATGGTAAATTATTGGTTAGTCAAGTTTTGTCGCTTTTAGACCACGCAACAGTGACAAAAGCTAACCATTCTTAATGGGGCCACTGATTAACAGAACAAAATTTTGACAGTTCCGAACTACTGACAGGCCGATACCATCCGGCGGACTGTTAATCAGTGTGCCGCTTTAAGCCTTACAGCTACGTGATAAGATATATTACGAGTAGAGTACCGTTGGCACCTGCGGCACTAACTGGACTACACGGTAGTCCGTCCTAGGGTCACGGGGACTTTGTGAATGTCAAGCTATAAGTGGGACGCTGTTACTGGTGCCTGAGGGCTTTGGGGGATCGTTACTCATTGAAGGAAACAACACTCTAGGGTCAATATCACAGCGATTTGTTCCCGTAATTTCTTAACATGCTTTTGACGTAATGTTTCTACATTTTGACAATATGTATTTTTGGATGTCTGGCAGAGGTGCCAGACTACTCTTAGAGTTTGATAATACGAGTAGTTGGTTAGCCAAATACTCGTATCATTAAAATGTAAAGACACATCGCCAAAAACGGTTCCAAAGAAATTAGGCGTTCAAAACTCCAGTGATATTAAGCTAGCGTTTATTAATTTAGCAGTCATGTCATGTATGTATGTTCATACAGTTTATATCGTGTGTTCCATCGTGGCGTCAAAAATACTGTGCCGATCATATTATATATTTTTTTACAAAAATCGTAGTCGGGTTAAGTTTTTCTAAACATTTTGCGTTCCTTACTTGTTCCTATCAGTGTGGTCTGACAATTCAGATTCAATAACCATTTATGCCAGCGCTCATAACAATATCTTCGCGATTAGATCTCAAGGCATTGTTTTAGCACTTTACATTACCTATTACTGGATCATAAACGCGTCGCGTTGCAAGTTACTAAAAGCAACACTTATACATATACATCCGTGGACCTTATGTATTTGTTATAAGGTTTACGAACTGTCAGTAAACATCGTGGTCGATGGTTTCCACGCGCATGCGAGCTTTCGACTAAGGCCGAATAAGTGGCCCGACTCTAACGGTGATGTGGCTCTAACTTTGTTCTATTCTAGAATCTAGAATAATCTGTAATAGGCCATCAGATAGCATTAGATTCCAAAACTACCAACATGTTGTACATTGGTCTGGGTCTGGGTCGTAAAGGTTGGTCTGGGTCACACGCACGATGGCATTTCGGAGTCGGCATGACTTTTGCGAGGAAAGTCGGGTTTTGTAGGGATCACGCCGCGGCGATAAGACTGACATAGAACCTACAGGTTGATAATTGATATCAGTATTCTGAACCGAACTCTCGCTCGACAAGCGACGAACACTGCTTTATGTCCCGCGCGAGACTCACGATGGCAATTCAGAGGACATTTGCGGGGAAAGTCGGGATTTGTAGGGCTCGCGGCGATAAGTGGCGCGCTGTAGGGCGATGAGTCGCTAAAACAATTTGTAAGCGGAATGAATGGAGCGATCTGTCCTGTCGCCTCGTGAGCTTCTAGGCTTTAAGATGACATTTTCTCGGTTTAGAACACCATTTCTCAATAAAGGAATACATTTTTTTGTTGAAGAGCCTATGTACCACTGCTGGGCAAAGGCCTAAATACACATAAATCATCAATAAATTCGCGATGGACCGCGTTGTAAATGTAATTTATTTTAATATATATGTGTTCAAAGTTTTATATGTTATAAACGTTCTATACCATAATTATTATCTTAACGTTGCCAAAAACTGAATGGCTTCATTTACTCAAACTTCAAATCCTGTCAAGGCAGACGTTTAAAATAATAATCCAAACGGTACTGCACCTAAATAAATAAAGAAAGCCCAACATGGAAACATGATTAGCAAAAACATTTGATAGACAGCATAATGTTTTTAACATTACCTACACATAACAGCCGTAACAGCCATTAGAAAACGCATTCAATTGTTTGCCGTATTCCCGGACAGTAAAGTCCAAATTCAAACTGGTTTTGCAATGGTTATTACGGTGGTTATGATGACAGGACAGTTAGCCGTTGTTTTGCGATGGTTACGTCCAATTATTTACTAGTTACATTCCATTAATCACAATCAGGGTTAATCCCGCAGATAAGTGATTAGCAACTAGAGAGAGCATATAACCCAGCTGTTGTTGTCCGTCTCTATCTTTAATCGGTTGGTTTGTTAAGGCTGTATCTTTTACTGAGGTGGGCCAATAAAGAATATTCCATCAGTAACCTTCTATTTGGTATAGGTATTATATTCCAAATCGGTCCATCTGTATTTGAGAAATCATGGAACATATATAAGAAATCTCCCTACGAATTGAGAATTATTGAACAATGTTTCTTTAAAATTTTTAATTCGATTACAAAGAATGCATTAGCTTAAGTACACAAAGAGGAATACGAAGAGGAGTCTGTCGTCGGTAATCTCTGGTTAAGCGGCTAAGTAAATTGTTTTGTCAGCAAACAATCTGCAGCCAGCTCGTACAAACACTTAGTGAGACTATTAACTTTAAATGTGCCTAGCATCGACGGAGAATCAATCATTTCATTCACTTATTTACTAGTTCCTGTCACGACGTCATTTGTTAAATGTCTACAAAGAGACGATAAAATGACAACAAGATAATAAGTTTTTGTCAAATAAAAATTGGCACAAGCTTTTTTCCCTGATTGTACTTTTCATTCCACAGACAACTAATACTCATCTCATCGAGACAATTCTAACAAACTCAAATACAATTTGTTTGCGTTGTTTTATCACAGAGTTCCCATGGCCACCTCCTGTCTCAGTCGGGAAGTGGGTCAAATTTTGCTTCAAACATTAATTCTACATAGTTTTTTCTATTTCGTCAGATTTCAATATAATATGGTGAATAGATAAAATTCCCTGTTCTTTGCAATATAATCTGAATTTTTCTACAAAATCTTCCCTTGAATTACGAAAACTTTCGTAACTCACCGGAAAATTACATACATTTCTGGTTCCCATATTGGGATTTCGCCCAGAATGAGAAGTATTTATTGCAATTTGTAGTAAGTTTTAGTTGAAGTTCAATAAATGTGTAAATTGACCAGGAGAACCCGCTCTCTTTGCATAGAAAAGTCCTTTATAATTGCTACATAATATTCATGAACTAATTTTATTCCCAATGCCACGACAGTTTAAGTCCCTTTTAGTTTATTTATGCTCCGTCAATGTTCCGATGGACGTAAACACATGCACCTGTATTTTAAATGCGTCATTTGCATACAAAGTTACTTCTGTTTCTGTTATTTCCATGCGCATGTTAAGTTGATGTTAATTATGTAAAGTGATTCGATATCCTTTTGCCTTCATTTTGTCATCGGAAGGAAACTGGTCGTTAAATATGAAGTTTACGGGCTATAACAATAGTGGATGCAATAAGTTATTTTTATATATGAATTTGCGGGTTAATTATGTACCTACATGTGTTGATGTCGGAGCTGAGAACCATCCTTATACATATGTATATATGAATTAATATTATCGTACACACCGTCCGTTATGTTGGTACGATTTATTTTGTCGTATTGCCATATGTTTTTCATATACCTATATGAATATTTGGCGGCAATTAAAACTTTAGTTGTTTCCAAATTAAGTTTTGTAGTATCCTCGTGCCGCCCAATGTGCAATACATTGTACAAAGTGACACTCAGCATAACTGCCCAGACTTTAGAAATTAAATTCAGAGCTAAACGCCCAGTGTGCAATACGCTGTACATAAAAGTTAATCAGATGTCAGTTTTAAATTTTCGCGCAAAATTGGAATTTACCTAGAGGTCGTGAATGGTCGATTCAGTGGCGACCATTTTGACAGCTGACGTTTGACAGATATTCATAGATAGTGTTGTACTTGCGCAATTATTCAAACACTCGCCACACATGGGTATATAATCTTGATTTATTAAACGAATCATGACTTTTTTCGTTTAGAGAGTGACATAAAAATTATCTTAAATGTTTGTTTTATTGAAATATACTGTATTTTTTTTACAAAGGCACAAATAAATATATTTTTTTCTTAATTGTAAAATTATGTTCATCATATTGCACACTGGGCGCTACTGTTATAAAAATACATTATATAACCTACAACTGAAGGTTCTTTTTTGATAGTTTATTTTAGGTCTGCATAATGATTTACTTGTTGAATACGAGCTGGAAGACTTTTTGCCATCAGATAATAAAATTCGTGATCCTGAATACCAACTTTCTGGTGATGAACCAAATATTTACAGTCTTAGTGAAAAATAAAGTTTCGAAGAAAGTGATACTGAAATACAGCAAACATACAATAACTTATACTTATATAAATAAGAAGGATATTAAATTTTATGTTAAGGAAGTTTATTAACAATTTTTCAGACCGTGTTATAAAGCATTTCAGTGTCACATATTAATGTTAACATACATAAAAAAGTGGCTACCCTAAATAAAATTCTGATTATTCTTGACTTACGTTGCTTATTATATAACTTTTTAAGATGAATAATAATAGTCATAGGCTACGTTATCGCGATTACGTGCCTTAAAGTTGATTTAAAAAAATGTATTATAATACTTATAACATCAATCAAAAACCCAATGTGCATTTAAATGAACAAAAGATACGAAGGTGGAATTCAGTTTACTGTATTCATTTTTATTCACATATACCCAGAAAAAGAATAAAAAAATCCTGCTCGAGTTTTTTGTAAAAAAAAATTATTTGAAGTGCGTGGGCAGTTACGACTTCACAATATTATGGCTCATATATTGCACACTGGGCGTTTAGCTGATCTTGCGTATTTTTTCTTGGGCGGCACGAGGGTATTGTGTGCGCCGCCGCCGGAAACAAGCGGGCTATCAATAGCTCGTTGCATTCATTCAGCCCAAACAAATGAAGGTTATTCCACATCCACTTTCAATAAATAGTAATATAACTACTTCTTATACTCCTACTTTGAATAAAACTGAAGTAGATACCTCCTAGCAGGAACATTCTGACCTAAATATCAATGGACCATTGTTTTTGCAAAGTTTACCAATATTCTGTTACAGTAAAGATAGACGATAGATCGCCCGCAGCTTAAGCAATCAAATGATCATAACCACCCGATCCAAATGACAATGCAAACTACAAATCCGCTGCGTGTGCGCATATAATTACGTTCGGCGGCGCTGGCTTATTGAAAGGTCCAACAGCATGCTGCTGTTGCTTTCTAGCATGGGCGAGCATTTGAGTTAGTTGGACCAGTATAACTGTAATCTTGACTTGAAAATTAAGGTGTCACGGTAAACCTCGCCACAGAAAACGCGGCGAGTTAGACGCCATTGAAAAACACGGATGGGAATTGCAGACAGTCGAGAAATCGGGGAACATACATAGTCATCCTGACGAACTGAGATCCTCCTCTTTAGTGAAGTCGTTCAAAAATAATAAGACAGAGCGTGTAGCTTTACATAGTGGTTTGCCTGAAGGAGGAAACACGTCGGCACTCGGTAAGTGTGAGCAATACAACAGAAGGCGGGGGATATTAGGCTGGCGGCCAGCAATTTGATGGATTGTGGAACACCCGAGGCACTAACCATGTGTAATGATGCTACGTCTTGATCTTGGTATGGTCGTGCATGTGTTTTGTTGAAATACGGTGTCTGAATGACCTATTGGCTTAGTTGTATCATTATAGAACTTTCTACTATGTCATAGTAGCTCCAGCGACTCCTACAATTTAAATTACAAAATACATAAAACTTGGCATGAATATACATATACGTGACATACGAGTAAGTCTATGTCAGGTACTAGCTTTCGTTGCTAGAAATAGTTGGTTAGATACATATGTAACTAAAGAAAATACACAATTACATAAATACATAGGTACCCAACTTCTACTCGCTGACTTTGTTTTACAAATTTCATGTTTCAGTTCAGAATGTAGTTTTAAAATGAGAGCATAACTTTCGATTGTATGGCGGCGCGGAGGCTAAATAGGCTAGGTTTGTGATGGATTCGTGTGACTCTTAAATACAAGTACGTCAAGTACTACGGTCAGTGGCATAAGAATTTGAAGACCTTTAAGATTTATGCAAAGCCATTTTGCAGATCCTACCCTTGTATGTACTTTGGGTTGTCGTCTGTCGGTATTATTACCGTAATAAACTGGTAATTCAAGGACATATATTACGTATCTAATGTGACTTTTATTGACCAAACGGGCACACTAAACCAATTAACGATATGCAGTAACTAGACATTACCATGCGAATATACTTTCGAATCGTAACTAAGCATATTCTGGTATTTTCCCATCACCACTACACCACTAAAATAACCTTGTTCAGACTTTAGGTGCTTCTCCTAGTCCTAGATAGGTTATGAAGAATATTATCTTTCATTTTTGGGTTGTCTAGTGCCTTTTAACCTAGGTAACTCTAAGAAACTGATCCTGAATAAGTTAGTAAATCAATATTTTTGTCAATATTGACGATTTTATCTTGCATTTAAAGTTTGGGAAGGTCTCTTAAGACCATTTTTTCTAAGACTCTCCAAGAGCGCCACGGGATCTGGTAGCTGCTATCAGTATCCCATTTACAAAATTCATTCCGTATAATTTTAAAACATAATACCTATTTAAACATTATCACAAATCTCGAGTTCTTCTATTTTGCCGTATCTAAGAATCGATTTCTGTGAACAACAAAGAAATGTTCTTGACCAATTTGTGACCCTGACATCTTAAAAATAAGGTTTAAAAGTTTTCAGTTACCTGCAAGGACGGTAGAACATTTCCTAGACATTAAATTTACAGCCAGTATGAATCTAAAATGATATCGACGTATACATACATAATTTAATTACCAATTACCAATAATAAATAAATAGGTACTGACTTGAAGCGTTGCCCACCCGGGTAATGTCTTTAGACAGGTTTTGAATGCGCTAGTGAAAACTGTACATGTATGTACGTGATTTACGTTCCTGTTCTTGTAATAATGTGTGGATATCGTGAACATTTAAACCAGAGATGCGTGGAAGAAAGAGGCTAACAAAAAATATCGAACAAATTTTCACAAGAATCGGTATAATAAAATACATATAGATAAATGCAACCTGGAAAGGAGAACATCCGGAAATACATATGTAAGCATTTTTGTCCACACTGCATCGAAAACCTTCTCTTTCGCATGGTCAAAGAATCGTAAGAATTTTCCTTACGCGCGAATTCTTCCAGTCCTTCCCGTAATTCTAATGACGATTTTATACACTTGTCCAACAAGAATGTCCCTCGTTGAGGGCCTCGCCTTGACTATACCATAAATACAAGGTCGTGTGAACCCGGGACGATGTTTCCGTCACACGTATAATTGGAGTAGAACACGGATTTATATTGGTCGCAGATGTGTAAACTTGAAGGGAATTGGCGACACGTAATTGGATAATGGTGGCACTTGGATAATTGACAGGAAAGATAAATAAAGAAAGGCTGAACGACAGGCTGATCTTACACAGACGATTTTGGCGCCTTGACACTTGACAGCTGTCACAGTGTCACATTACTTGCGTTGCGTGTCCGACTGTCCGTAACGTAATGCATAGGGCGAAGATAAGTTCGAGACGGTCGAATATGAAAGTTTGTGTTTGGATATTTGGATGCGTGTTCCGCCATCACACTAATATTGCTGAACGGATTTAGATGTGATAGGCACACAGATAGTTTATAACATGATAGGACAAAAAAAACAGAATGGTGGATCAGTTTAACGAATTTAAGCATGAGGTTCTTAGTACTTTGAATACTAATGTTTAGAATGTATTAACTTTTAACTGATTTTTTTTTCTCATTATTCTATTTTGTTTTTAAATTCATTAACAATGCCGACAAATGTTTGTTTGCTCTGTAAATATACCGTAGTTTATTTTTGTATACGTGTTAGTAGTTGGTGGCAACTTCACTGGTTCATATGTTGAATAATATTAATATTTGTAAGCATTATTGTACCGTTTGCGCCCAAAACATTAATTAAAACATTAATTCTACGCGGATGAAAGTCGAAGTCGCGGGCTGTTAACAATTTTTGATTAAGATTGTATTACCTACAAGCATTTATAGCGCCAAAGTATGCATATAGCACTAATGCCGTAACTGTCACACGTATAGAAACCTTACGAGGCCAGAAACAGTAATGTCCGAGTCATAAATCGGCAATGACGTCGTGTGCGATTAAATCCGAGGAACACAGGCGCGGCTCGTGAGAATGCAAGGGAAGTGACATTGTAACAGTCAGGGAATTTGTTGTTTGTGTCACTTCGTAACTTGGTACAGCACAGAGGTCGAAAAGCTAAAGAGAAGTCAACGCAGTAGAATTCACCATCTCAAAGAGTCGCGTAGAGTTTTCACTGGTCTAAAGCACTCAAGCATCGGCCAACTTTGGGTCGCTAGCCGCATGCGGCTCTTTATATAGATAGAGGTACAATTGCGGTTCTTCCAGACACACACTGGCGTCTCGAAACTCTCGAATCCTATTGACATGATAAGCCAACCAAGGGTTTTATTTTACCTATTTTTTAATTGCGTGTATTTATTTACACTTTGAGCACACATAACGCAAATTACGGAAACTAACACACACACACATAACGGAAATTATTTCCGGCTATTATAGCCCTATATCCACCAGGCACTAACCAGTATTATTAAATGCACTTTTCTGTTAACGAATTCCAATTTCCATAAAGATTTAGCATAAATGTGCTAACACTTTGCTAAGACGTGTGTTCTCGTAATTTCCCGCATACTATATAACAGCATCACTTAACTGATCAAGACCATCGATGAACCTTTTGCCTTGGGAATAAGATTTAAGTATGGTTAGTTAACACTTAACAGTGTACACCTCATTACGGTGCCAATTTACTTACATGCGGAGTCTAAAGAAGTCATCCTGCTTCCCATGCTTTGAATTTGTTATTACGCTGTGTAAGTTAGTCGAAATATCATGTTCACCAGTGTAAATGTGGCTTTAGATTAAATTACTTCGCACAGAAGGCTCACTGTCTAATATATCCGATGTTTGACAACTGAACGTGATTCTTTCGGTTTTCTAGGGTTGTCAAGTTTGTGCGTCTTTCACGTCACACGGCACAACTAAGCGGTCATTATGTCATTGCACAAAAAAAAATAGATTTAATTTAATTAATACTTACCAGCTAGCCTGCTTGCTAAAGCTAGCTAGGATAGCCCAAACCTATCGCTCATCCAGGGTGACTAAAAATATGTAAAATACATATTTGCTATCCCAAAACCCAAACCTTAGTGCTCTTAATAGCGTCCTTGAACGGAGAGCGTTTGAACGATTAATTGATAGTTATTTCACTGCCTTAACTCCTCCTCCTCCTCCTAACTAAGCAAAATAGGAGACATATACCTACTTACTAGTTTTCTTATAAGTTTAGACTCGGCTTTGCTAGTAAAGCGTTTGGAACAAAACCCAGCTCCCAGCACATTCCAGTGCGCGTAGCAATTGATTTTCAACCGCGCTAACTTACTGAACGGAACTATTTACAGTATTTACGAGCTTGTTGAAGCTTCACCGTAGGTAGTCAATAATTGCCTTTAAGGCCTTGTTATAGAGATTTAATTTAAATCACAAAAGGTGTGCTACTTTCCAAGTGACAGCCCTTTGTAAACTTCATGGATTATGGTGGCGTTTTTTAGCGTGACAACGTAGTGTTGCTTGAGATCTTACTTAATATAATTAAAAAAGAACGAAACTATTTACGAAACGGATGAAGCTTAACCGTGAGTTAGCGTTTAAATCACAATGTGTACAAAACGCGAGTTTAAGTGTTAGCTACAAATAGGATTGTGTTGCCATTTATTACGATACTAGCCAATTACTTGCTCTGCATACGGTTGTGACATGACATCACAAAAGAAAATAATTTACCCAAACTGCCCATTTCGGAAGCCTCACACAATAGGCCAACTGACAAAACCATTTTCCATTTAAATCAGTCCCTAACACACGGCCCTTAAAACCTATTAGGGGCCATTAAATAACCTCACTAACCTTTTCATCTACCGAAAACCATTTAAGTAAGTCCCGGTTGTCTCATTATTTCCAGGCATTGTGCCGTTTAGGTCTAGCTCTAGCCTAGACGGGCTGAATGGAGATGGGCGATACCTTAATTGACGAAGCCCCGAAACCTTACCCTGCTGCATAATAATGGCGTATAATGCCTTATCGAGAGAGCGTTAAAGCGAAGCAGGTGGGCCTTTTAATGAAGATTTTGGGATCTTAGAATTATGTTTTCAATAACGAGCATTATGGGCGAAGTAACATGCTAATAGAAGCCAAACGAAAAGCAACATTTTCGTTTACGATCACCAAATCGAGCATGATCAAAACATGATCGCTAAATATCATGCAACCAGCAGTTTTTGGATGGTGAGCAATTAGCGTCGCGTACCATGGACACCTGCAACACCAGAAGGGTTGTATGTGCATTGTTATAACTATAACTATGCTATATATATATATATATATATGTCGCAGACCGTCATAATGAATGTATGACGGCTGCGTTTGATGGAATGTCAAGTATTGAAATAGTCTAATGCTTGAGTGTGTTTGACTGCGATACAGTGAGTTTTATTTGAATGACCCGAACAGCTTCTTTCATGGATTGGTTCCTGGCTGATTCTGAGGACAGCCCGAAATGAGATGACATCCTGAGTGGAACCGTCAGTCAGATTTGAATTGGAAAAGTGTCGCAGTCAACCTCGCTACATTCCTATAATTAATATTTTATGAATTCTATCGTTTAGCTGTGCCGTTCATGGATTAACATTAATTTATCTGCTCCTCGTTATATATATATATATATATATAGGATACAAGTAGGTACCTAATGTTATAACATTGAGTATACTCAACACCGCCTATTTTTAATAGCCGCAATATAATTTATTCCGTTTTAATTTAATCAGTCCGTGTCTAATAATAAACTAGGAGGTAAAATTTCAAATAGAAGTATCTGCATCTCTATGACAACCGGCTCTAATCAGAACCCAATTGATAATCGTGACAAAAGCATTCCACGCTTGTCTTAGTAATGAAGAGTTTTGCCGTATTGAGTTCGGTTTATAATGAGCTAATTATGTAGGTATTATTGCCGGGGTTTACATAACGTATTTTTTTTTTGAGTTCCAAGAATAGGCAATATTTTACAACGGAGAAAATAATCGTCCTTTTTGTGCAATTTAGTTATACATATTATATATACCTAATTCACTCATGAATGCCAGAAACTACCACCGTTCTAACTCTACAGCACAGCCCCGAGACGATACCGAGATTTATTAAATTTAAAAATAGCGCGAAAAATGTATTCATGCTATGAAAGCAGACTCGAGTAGCGTCATAAAACATTGTTAAACACTATCCTACTGGAGTTAAAATATAAAATGAAAAGCTAAAACCTGGCCTTAAGCCGTATTGAAGTTAATGGAGGGGAGGGGGGCACAATGCGCTAATTAAATCGTCGCCGCTATCGGGCGCGGCGTGCATCTCGCTAACGGCCCACATGGGGCCTTATTCTGAACGTTACTTTCAGTACTGATCAAACGAAAGCCAATGACATAGGACCTAAACCGCTACAGATTTGATTCGCATGTATGATCAGCGAAAATTAATGGTACCTATCGGAAAAATCATCGAAAATATGTTCTAGCTCATGTCGATTAGAAGTGTCTGTGATTAGCAGTTGCCAAGAGGCTTCCTGCAGCTCGGCCTTTAGCCTTTCTATAGACTTCTCGAGCACTGAGAGCCTAGCTAATGAATACTAAAACGCCAATGGAAACTTAATAACGATGCAAATTATCGCCCGACTTATCTCATCTGTCGTCAAAATAGATTTTTACTGGATTCTGTGTCAGTGCTACGATCCCAGGAGCCTATTTCACCACGCTGATAATAACACCTGACACTGTCATTTCCTGCCCCTGTCTGGGTCAAGTAACGAGAGTAACGAACGTTAATATTTACTTGTTGGATCAGCAGTGCACTGCGAACTGTCACTGTCAGGTGACAATTGTCTTCGTGATGAAACACGGGCCTTATTTTGTTTGGTATTATATTGTTATAAAAATTGTGTTTCCGAATAGCCGGCAAGCTCCGGATGCTTGGACTAGGATGCATTGTTTGCCGGCGCTCAATTTCCTAACGAAATTGCTGCAAGTCTTAACGGTATGCGCTTTGTATAGCTTTTAATAGGACGCGTGATTGAGATTTTAATAAGGCATTGACTGACCATTAAAAACGTCGCTACTAGGAGCTCACTACTCGACTTCGTCTCGTTTTCTAACTTCGACTCTTGAATTTTAAGAACCCATAGTATGTTACCTGTTGGCAAGTCCAACAGAAGACTAATTCCTTTTCATAGTTATCTATGGTATTGTTCTATCCTTGAATTATATTACCATGGGAACGAGAATAATTTATACTTCACATTACACCTAAATATGTAACTTGTGCTTTTGATAATATAATTATTTGTGACTATACAAGACGGTTTTAATTATCTTCGCCTCAACTGAACCGGCATTATCCACCTCACCGCTGAACATTGGTCCTTCGAGAGAGAAGAAAGGACGAAGATAGAAAATTCCGGCTTGCGATAAATGGTCACCGATCCATCGGCTTCTTCGTGCAAGAATATTCACGCTTTTAAAAAGAAGTACGCAAGCGGCGCGAAACAATAGGGGTGCAATACCTATTCGCTGCATACATTCATCGTCATATATTCGTGCAACTGTTCACGCAAAGATTCGCATGCGACGCAAACATACTCGTCGCATCGCGCATATCGTCGGTCCCACGCACACCCCACGCTTCAAATTCATCGTGGTCATCGTGGATCTACATTTCAAGCAAAAACGCGCGTGTGTCGCGAAACTTATATTCGTCGCATCGAGCATCACGTTGGTTCTTCGCTTCTACACATCGAGAATCTACATTCCTCGCATCGCGCAAGTTTTTACAAAATATTTACAATTTTAATTATGTAATTCGTCGAAATGTCATTCGTCATTCGTCGCGGAAAAAATAATTTTTCATATTAGCCGCCATTGCAGCATTGGGTTGTCAATGCTGTCAACTAACGAATACTTTAAAACACATTTCATGGTTGAACTTTACTGGTCATTGTAGGGAGTGAAGCTTGTGCCTATGTTAAGTAGTTTACACTATACCTAAAGTTTATGTGGTTCTTTAACTCCTTTAAGTCGCAATCACCAATAATGGCATCTGAAGACTTGAGGAGGTTGCGAGCTGCAAGAGGTTACACCAAGGCCTCAATCACTCGTCTCTTCAACTTTAGCAATAATGAGAATGATGTTGGCCTTAGTGCAATTTCTGACTTGGAAACGAAGCGCGCCAGGATAGAAGAGTTATTCAAAGATTACGAGCAATGTAATAAGGAGATTTTAGCCTTAGACGAAGCGGACGCGGAGGATGTGGAGGACTATGAGGCAAAATACTACAACATTCTCACTATCCTCAATGAGGCTATAAAAAACAAGTCGTCCTCGTCTGATGCGCCCTCGTCTGACGCTCCCGCGTCTTCCTGCAAAAAGGCTAAACTGCCTACTATAAAAATTGAAACTTTCACTGGTAAGTATAGTGAATATACAGGTTTTATTAACTTGTTTAAGGCAATAATACACAACGATAGATCAATTGACAATGTCCAAAAATTGTACTATTTGCGCTCATTTCTCGCAAATGAACCCTTTGACTTGATTAAGAACCTGCCTCTAGCTGAAGGCAGCTACGAGGAGGCTCTTAAGCTTTTAGAGGAGAGGTATAACCATAAGTTCAAAATTGTAAATGAACACATTAATGCCTTGCTTGATATAAATGCCTTGGTCAAATCAAACCCTGCAAATTTAAGACAGTTTGTGTCATGCATCAAACAATCTTTATCTGCATTAAAGAATTTAAATGTAAGTACAGATAATTGGAATCCTATTATATTGGCTATTTTGTACCGTAAATTAGACATCTACACGTCACGGGCATACCAATTGGAGCGTGATGACACTGAGGAGCCCACAGTCACCGAGTTCCTGCTGTACTTGGAGAAACGCGCCTTAGCACTGGAGAATGCTGAGCCGTCGCCCACACCCGGGAAGTCTCACCACAAGGCAGTGGTAAATGTGACAGCTACCGCCTCGCCTGCCTGCAGTTATTGTAAGTCTAATCACCGACTGTTTGACTGTAGCAAATTTAAAATGCTTACTAGTAGTGAAAGGATAGCTTTCAGCAAAAATAATGACCTATGCTCTGTCTGTCTAAACAAACACAATGGAAAGTGCCGCTTTCATTTCCGGTGCAGTACTTGCAAACAGGCTCATAATACCTTACTGCATCCGGACTCGGCTAACCAACCCCAAGTTTCTTTAATATCAAACTTGGGGCATAATGGGGTACTATTACCCACAGTCAGAGTGAAGTTATATTCACGGACAGGTAGTGAGGTTCATGTGAAAGCTCTTTTAGATTGTTGTTCGCAAAGCTCTTTAGCCACCACTAAATTAATAAATGTTTTAGGATTGACCCCAAGCAAGGACAACAGCAACATAATTGGTGCTGGAGGAAAAAGTACTGATACACAGTATTCTATACCTTTAGATGTGTATTCTTTGACCATGCCTTACCGAGTCACTGCGAATTGCAATGAAATGGAAAAAATTACATGCCAGCTGCCACAAAATGCGATCAAATTGGACGCTATTAATATACCTGATGGGATCACTCTGTCTGATGCTGATTTCCATCAGCCGTCTGAGATCAATTTACTTCTAGGTGCTGACATATTTTTCCAGGTCCTCCTTCTGGAGCCAGTTCCGGGTCAGCAGGAGCGGTCTGCGCAGCCTGTTGAAGACCCAGCCAGTCTACACCCGACGGTTGTAAATACAAAGTTTGGCTACATCATAGGTGGGGCTTTACCACGACAACAAACCAGTGACAAATGTAAGGTAACGCTATTATGTACACAATGTGACTCAAGTCTTAATGACAGTCTACAAAGATTTTGGAATGTAGAGAGCATACCTGAAACCTTTTGTGAACGCATGTCGGAGCATCAAATGTGTGAAGATACTTTTAAGAGCACAACGGTGTTAGAAAATAACAAGTTTCAGGTTGACTTGCCTTTGAAAGTTCCTTTGAATGAGGTCAATGATGTGCTTGGTAGCTCTTTTGATATGGCTTATTATAGGTTTCTTAACCTCGAAAAAAGATTGCACAAAAATATAAATTTGCTATCAGATTATGACAAGTTCATCAATGAATATGTGGACTTGAAGCATGGGCACTATATTGACTTCAATCAATTGGATTTTGAGAATGATCCTCTATACTTTGCATCCCATCATGCTGTAATTAATGACTCTAGCAAAACTACACGTACCCGGGTAGTCTTTGACTGTTCCTTGCAAACTAACAAAAAGGTATCGCTCAATGACATTTTGCTTAACGGACCTCCGGTACAAAAAGAGTTGTTTGACATAATGCTTTTGTTCCGATTAGGCAACTATACCTTCTCCACAGACATACGACGCATGTTTCGATGTGTTGATGTTAATCCGATGCATGCCAAATTACAAAATATATTGTGGAGAAGCAATCTCGATGAGCCTCTAAAATGCATACAGCTAGATACTGTTACCTATGGGCAAAAGAGTAGTACATATTTAAGCACTCGATGCTTACTAGAGTTAGCAGATAGGTTTGAAAGTGATTTCCCACTTGCAGCTTATATATTAAGAAATTGCACCTATGTAGATGATATGTGTTTTTCAAACTCCGATTTAAAGGTTATGATGGAAGCCAAATCGCAATTAAGGGAGTTGTTAAGTAAGGGTAGTTTCAATACACACAAGTGGGCATCTAATGATCAGAGAGTCTTAGAGGGCATTCCCAACGATAAACGGCAGTTTGATGACTTAGACTTCCAGAAAGATAATTTATATTTAAAGACGTTAGGTTTAAAACTGAATATGCGAGACGATGTCTTTGTTTTTTCTTGCCCCGAGGCCTTTAAAAAGGAAAAACCTACCAAAAAAGAAATATTAAGCTATATTTCGAAATTTTATGATCCGCTAGGTTTTATAGCGCCAATTATCATGAAGGCAAAGGCTTTCATGCAAAAAATATATGCTGAAAAAATAGGTTGGAATGAGGTTCCTTCAGCTATGCTGCTTCAGGAGTGGTCTTCATTTGCTTCCAAATTATCTCAAATGGAACCCTTCACTATTAATAGGAACCTGCATATCCCCTCCAATGCTTCTGCATTGCAATTGATAGGTTTTGCTGATGCATGTAGCACGACTGGTTACGGCTGTTGTGTGTATCTTCGGGTGGTCGACGAACACGGTAATGCTTCACTTTCATTACTTTGTGCTAAATCTCGAATCAACCCCCGCAATAAGGATACGCTCACCATAGCTCGCTTAGAACTGTGTGCTATGCTACTATTATCTAAACTAATCGCACGAGTTTATGAATCGCTAAAATCGCAATTAAATATACAAGATGTATATCTGTTTTCTGATTCGCAAATTGCGCTAGCATGGGTGAAAACAGAGCCTTTAAGGCTCCAAGCTTTTGTTGCCAATCGGGTCAGGTTAATTCGAGATCTCACAGATAGATGGCTCTGGCTGTATGTACCCAGTGGAGAAAATCCGAGCGACTGCCTGAGCAGAGGTACAGATCCAGATGAGCTGCGTCACATACCCATGTGGCTGCACGGCCCAAGCTTTCTACAGGAAGGTAACTATAATTTTAATGATAAGCTTAACCCTCCTACAATCGATGACCTACCTGAATTGAAAAAGGCGCCCTCTAGTGCCAAGGTGACGTTAGTTACCCAAAAAGGATCGGATCCTTACGATTTCTTAGAAAGGTTTTCTGATCTCAACAAAATGGTAAGGGTAATGGCCTATATAATGAGGTTTTGCTCTAATTTAAAAACTAAAGACACAAATAATCTTGAGCATCTCTCCGCTAAGGAGCTTCAATTAGCTTTACTTCAGATTATAAAACGTGAGCAAGGCATTTACTTCAAACATGAAATTGACAGTCTCAAGGCTAACTTAGATAATGTTAAAGGTTCGCTCAACTCCTTACATCCTTTTCTTGACAATCATGGTTTGCTGAGAGTTGGTGGCAGAATAAAAAACGCAAATGTGTCATACTCACAAAGACATCCTGTAATACTACCAAGGGAATCTCGTATAACAAAGCTTATTGTAAAGCACGAGCACCTTAGGCTGCTACATTCTCCGCCCAAGTTATTATTGTCAAGCTTAAATGATAAATATTGGATTGTAAATGGTCTTAGCTATGTAAAAAGTATAGTTAACAAATGCTTACCTTGTTTCAGAATGAAAGCTCAGTGTGCAAAACAGCTGATGGGTTCTTTGCCACCTGAAAGAGTCACGGCCTGCCGAGCATTCCAAAAAGTCGGCATCGACTTTGCAGGTCCAATAGCAGTAAAGAATTCTCGCGTAAGAAGAGCTTTACAGACAAAGGGCTATATATGCGTATTTGTTTGTTTTGTGACAAAGGCTATACATCTGGAGCTCTCTTCAGACCTAACCACTGATGCTTTCCTTGCATGTTTCAAGCGATTCATAGCGCGGAGAGGCCTTCCCACCGACGTGTTTTGTGACAATGGTGGATGCTTTAAGGGGGCAAAGAACCAATTAGCTGAGCTGTACAATTTAAATGCATCACAGGATCATCAGACTCTGGTGCAATCCTATGCGGCACAGCAACGTATTGCCTTTCACTTTGTGCCAAGCTATTCACCAGTGTTTGCTGGTCTTGCCGAAGCTGCTGTTAAAAGTACTAAGTACCACTTAAAGCGTATATTGCAGGCTTATGTACTGACGTATGAACAACTTAATACTATTTTATGTCAAATTGAAGGGACCCTGAATTCTAGGCCACTTTTGCCTGTAACTGCTGACGATATTAACGATTACAGCTACCTTACGCCTGGCCACTTTCTGATTGGTACTTCTATGACATCCTTCCCGGAAGCGGACTTGGCCGAGTTACCTAATAATAGATTAAAGTTCTGGGAGATCTGTAACAAGGTTAAACGCCACTTGGGACGACATTGTAATACATTCAAATAATACTTATGCCATACCTTCCAAAAGTGGCCTTTAACCTTGTTACAGATCTCCCAGAACTTTAATCTATTATTAGGTAACTCGGCCAAGTCCGCTTCGTCTAAGGCTGTTATGTTACACAAAATACTATTGTAGGCATTGAGTTATTTAATGGACAGTGTAATGTGATTACAACATTGCCCTAGTATTACCGGCGCGCTATTAGATAAGTCATGTCGGCCATAATGCGCCTCTATTGTGTTGCCTAATTTGCATAGCAACGTTGATATGTTCATTGTGTGCCATAATACGGGTTGCAATGTCAATTCATTCATCTTTGGTATTTATAAGGCTGTTCAATAGGCCACATATATTATTGCTATCACCTAACTGTAGGTGTCCATCGGCAGATTTACAATTACAAAATCTATAGATTTTTTTTTATAAAAATAAAGATAAATGCAGTATACCTTTTTTGGAAATCACATTTTCCAAATGTAAACCTTCGCAGTGTACGCAATCCTCCAAGCTTGGCCAGCACATATCCCAAAATTAATGCAAAACTGACGCCTTGCAACACTAAACCAAAAACGAAAAACCTCTAGTTAGTACGCTTACGATACGCCTCAACAGCATATGCGCCGATCTGCTGGTCAGTGATCCATTATCACTAAAAAATCCGCAACACTCACGAAACTAAAACATAGCTCTATAATTGTTTTACTATAAACAACACAATAAACAGGGCTTGAACTGCACTCATTATGCAGCTAATCATGCACCAATGCAATGCGCGTATGCAATTACGACAATAGTCTTGAACCGCTTTGTCTTGAGGTGACATGACAGCTCAGATTAGGTTATAAGCTAATATGTACTATCTACATTTACATACAACATTATAGTACAGCGGCCAGAGGAGCTTTTACACTGGTTGATGTGACTGGACAGTATCGTACCGACGAGTGGTACCGTTGTGTTCGGCAGAGTTTACTGAGTACGAAATGAGAACTCGTCACTTCCTAAGACTGTGGAGGGGATAACTGTGACGTCACAATGATGGCGGTCCCGGATTTCAAAGTTTGGATAATTACTCGGCAAGTTACTATCGGATTTTTAAAAATGAGGTGTCCTGTGAAAGCTGGTGAAATGTAGAATAAAATATGTCCTACAACTGAAAGTGTAATTCAATTAATTATTTTTTTATTTGCAAAAATCCGAAAACTTTACGTTTGTCTTTTTTTTCTCACCCAAAAAACACAATGAAAACGGCCACTTAGATAAAAAATATGTTATATAAATAATTTAGGTAGATGATTAAGCTATACGTTACTTCTTGAATTTTGTGAATCCGATAATAAATAAGTAAACTACGATGATTATACCGCGGGCGCGGCGCAGCAAACTGCGCGCGCTCGGTTACTTGGAGGCGCGGGCGCGACTGAGAAGCTGTACTGTATGTCAAAAACTACCTAATATTTTTAAACGAATGATATATCAAATGAAATATATTTAAATAACCTATAAAACGTGGTTATCAGCCGGAGCTTGTCATCGTAGATATGATTTATTTCGACGTAAACAATAATATATCAATATAAATATGGAGGAGACAGTAGGAGTTACGACGTATAAAAATATATACGACTACCTATATATACATATTTCTTGAGGAAACTTCACTCTTCAGTGTGATGTTCAGTAGAGGATTCCTGCTCCATCTTTGCATTCAAAAGCTTTGATACGTCGTCTCGTACATCTGGAGCTTGTCATCTACTCGTAATACATAGTATATAGAAATAAACAAAAAACATCCATAGACGTATTCACTTTATATTTGATGAATAACGTTTATTGGTGAGATTTATAGAAAATAATTATTATATAAACCAAATTCATGTTAGACCCGTTTATAATGTGAGTTAATACAAATTCATGTTATTAAGCATAAGTATCCTGGCAAAAGCGATATCTCTATCAGTTAGAAAAAATGAAATGTTGTAGATGTAGTGTACGGACGCCCCCCGGCCGGAAGCAGACGGGCTGTTGATCACGTGTAGCGACCATTCAGCCCAATTCCCTGAGGTTGGAGCTGCAGGTTACTGTCCCGGCGGCATTTCCACACCATCCTCCTCAAATCTTTTTGTTTTCCTGCAGAACATCTTTAAGTTCGATGTCCTTTAGTTCCGTTTTCTTTCAGTGTGTCTCTGCCGAATGTATTATATCACGGTGCCGCATACATTCTGCTAGAAAGGTAGTAAGTACAAGCTATTAGTCTCCTCATTACCACAGTGTGGACAGGAGGTGTCTCTACTAATTTCCATTATGTTAAGAGGTCTGTTGAGTCAGTAGTCTCAGATCAGACTGCCCTTATATACCTAGTTTCAAAAGATACCTGGTTCTGCTGTGATCTACACCTTAAATCATCATCTTCGAATGTGCTTCCATCTCCATCCATTTACCTTTTCTATGACTCATTTCGTAACATCGGCTGACATAGGCAGAGCCGGTTCCGGACCCATATATTCCGTTCCCTTTGTCCTGGTACCCATGCCACCGTGATACTTCTTTGTTTGCCTATCGAGTTAAGCTCGAGATTTTCTTACAAGAGAGGAGTTGTCCGATATTTTTAGTGACTTTAATGCTGCCTGGCTATCTGTATACATATATTAGAATAGCGCCTTCTTGCTGCACACTCTCTTTAACTATACGTGCACAGCGGGCTATTATTGCACATACCTCTGCTTGGAACACGCATATCTGCACAGTGATATTGATATTTGCTCTCCTAATTTAGGGATCACTATGGCGCTCCTGCTAGTTTCGTTGAGCTTCTTCTTGAGCCAATCGTAAAGCAGATGGTCGTCGGTTGTCTGACTTCTACCTTCCAGTTGTCTCTCTCCTACATTGTACCCTGTATTTCTTATCAAATATCTCCTGCCTTTTATTAGTTCGGTATTGGCCATCAACATCTCAATTTTTTATAGTGCCTCTCTTTGTATCAGCGCGTGTCTCTTGTCCACGTAGCTTTTTCATTCCTTACGTGCTTTCACTCTATATCACTATTCAAGAGGCTCTTTTCTCCACCCCATTCCAAGCTTCAAACCTAGCATTACCTACAATTGCATGTGTCGGGGTCGCCCTCATATCCCCATATAGCACCCTGGGTAGTACATGTCACCGCCTTGTAGATCCAGCGGATCTTTCCCAGCTTCAGCGCCCAGATCTCTCCCACTGCCCTTTTTTATGACATAGTGTTCTTATGGCTTTTGCCGTCTGCTCCTTGATGTGAGTTTTGTATCTGATCTGAGCGTCTGTCTAGAGTAACTCCCAGATATTTCACCTCATTCACTATTTCTAGTTCTATACCTTGCATCTTTTTATCCTTCTATTAGTGAATAGCGCTAGCTTTGTTTTCGAAAGATTGAGATCCAGTCCTCTCTCTCTACACGTAACATTATATCTCTTACGACCTAAAAACCGTCCCTCCCACTAGTAACACTAGCTCCGTCGTCAGAGTAAGCCTGCCTGCATGTACATACCCCCTCTGTTGAACTCTTTCACCATTGAGTCTAGCAGTAGGCACCACAGCAGAGGGGACAGACGCCCTCATTGTGGGAGCCCTTTTCTTGGACTAATTGTTTAATCTCTAATCTCAGCTGGGAGGCAACTTTCGACTTCGAGCCTTGACAATAATGTACTACTTATTAATAGCTAAAATACTTATATGTGCTTACAATGCTTAATATTTACTAACCTTCAAGTCGCTCAAATATATCTTGTGATGATAAATTAAGTAACTTTTTAGGTCTAAACGCCGTAAACTGTTTTTATTCACATTTATTAGATTACCTTTTCATGCTTGGCGTATAATACAATGAGCCAATCGACACTGAAGTGACTACTTTTTGTATTTTTATTGTTTGCTTATTTCTATATCTTATTAGATGACAAACACTAGTTTATAACCACGTTTTATAGGATATTTAAATATATTTCATTTGATATATCATTCGTTTAAAAATATTAGGTAGTTTTTGACATACAGTACAGCATTCTCAGTCGCGCCCGCGCCTCCAAGTAACCGAGCGCGCGCGGTTCGCTGCGCCGCGCCCGCGGTATAATCATCGTAGTTTACTTATTTACTATCGGATTCACAAAATTCAAGAAGTAACGTATAGCTTAATCATCTACCTAAATTATTTACATAACATATTTTTTATCTAAGTGGCCGTTTTCATTGTGTTTTTTGGGTGAGAAAAAAAAGACAAACGTAAAGTTTTCGGATTTTTGCAAAAAAATAAATAATTAATTGAATTACACTTTCAGTTGTAAGACATATTTTATTCTACATTTCACCAGCTTTCACAGGACACCTCATTTTTAAAAATCCGATAGTAACTTGCCGAGTAATTATCCAAACTTTGAAATCCGGGACCGCCATCTTTGTGACGTCACAGTTATCCCCTCCACAGTCTTAGGAAGTGACGAGTTCTCATTTCGTACTCAGTAAACTCTGCCGAACACAACGGTACCACTCGTCGGTACGATACTGTCCAGTCACATCAACCAGTGTAAAAGCTCCTCTGGCCGCTGTACTATTAGGGCAGAGTTACTCGTTTGAAAATAAAATATTTACACAACTACGATACTTTTCGTATAAAGTAAAAAACTTAATAACTATTATACCGTAAATGCGCAAGTTAATATCTGTCTGTCTTTCTGTTACCTCTCCACGCTTAAACCAACTGATTTATATCAAACTAGCGACTCCCCCCGGCTTCCTATTTATATTATACACCTAAACCTTCCTCAAGAATCACTATTGATAGGTAAAATCTCCATGAAAATCCATTCAGTAGTTTTTGAGTTTATCGCGATCGAAATAGACAGGGCTATAACCGCGAAAATCGAAGTTCGCAAATTGCGGGGATTTTTCTCTGTCACTCTAATTACGCCTTCATTGGAATAAAAGAGAAAGATCCCCGCAATTTGCGAATTTCGGTTTTCACGGTAGCCGTTCAGACGCGGCGGGGCGACTTTGTTTATAAGGTGTAGGGATTAGATAAGTATGTAGAACATAAGGAGATTAAATATACGCTGCTTTTAAAATCCGTCCTCCAAAACGTAGGCACAAAATTATAATGCGGCGAAACCTGGGGGACTTAGATTTACAAGCCTTTTATGCCGACTTATCTAATGCGGATTGGCAAGGGTTGGAGAGTCTTGCAGATATCGACATGAGGGTAAGGGCTTTCAATGATATACTGCTTGCGATTTTTGACAAACACGCGCCCTTGAAACCTACACGCGTCAAACACCTTCCTGCGCCGTGGCTCACGCCGGATATTAAGACGCAGATGGCCAAGCGTGATCGAGCTCGCGTAAAATTTCGACAAAGCCCTTCAGATAGTAATCGTCAGAAGTATCTATCGTTACGTAACCGCTGCAATAAGGTCTGCAGGGAGTCAAAACGTCGATACATCCACAGTTCCATTGATGAATGTCCCCCCGCTAAATTATGGAAGTTCTTAAAATCACTCGGGGTGGGCAAATCTCAATCTAGTTCATCCAGTATCCTCGATATAAATGGCATTAACCAATACTTCAGTACTTCCCCAGTTACTCTAGACCGTTCCCTTAAACATTCTACCTTGTCACTTCTTGCAGCTTCTACAACCAACGCCAGCGTAGATCCTTTTGAACTCGGCTGTATTTCTGCACAAGAGACCCAAGCAATCCTCAAAACTATTAAAACGAAAGCCGTCGGTGACGATAACCTTAGTGTAGATATGCTCATGCTCGTGGCGGATTTTATTTCTCCTATCATCTCTAACATTATTAATTTCTCCCTTTCCAGTGGCACGTTTCCGGCATCCTGGAAGTATGCACATGTCATTCCTCTCCCAAAAACCTCCAATCCTGCATCTTTCTCCCAATATCGTCCTATCTCCATTCTTCCTATACTATCAAAAATTATTGAACATTTCGTTAACCGTCGCCTGCAATCCCATCTTAATAAAAATTCATTGTTTAACCCTCTCCAATCTGGGTTTCGCCCCGGGCATAGCACAGTCACCGCTTTGGTTAAAGTTACCGACGACATTCGTTTTAATATAGAGTGCAAAAAGCTAACTGTCCTTGTTCTTCTTGATTTTAGTAGTGCCTTCGACACTGTAGACTTTGACATCCTTCTAGGCACACTCAGCACTCTAAAAATCTCACAAACTTCCCTCTCGTGGTTTCATAGCTACCTTTCTGGCAGACGCCAGCGGGTCAGAGTAGATGACAAGCTGTCCGACTGGTGTGAGCTCACCGCTGGCGTCCCGCAAGGAGGAGTGCTTTCTCCCCTTCTTTTCTCTATTTTTATTAATGGCATCACCGAAGCACTTACATCATCATACCATCTTTACGCAGACGATCTTCAGATTTATGCAGCGGCCAGTATAGATGATCTTCCTTCATTGATTACTCAAATCAACCTTGATTTGAAATCCATACGGGACTGGGCGTGCAAATTTGGTTTGAAAATCAATGCTAGGAAGTCGCAGGCGATTATTATTGGTAGTCCTTATTATGTAAGCAAGCTTTCGGACATGGTGGTACCCGACATTTTGTTTGATGGGACTAATATCCCTCTCTCCTCTACTGTCCGAAATTTGGGTATCACCATGGATCAGACGCTTTCTTGGTCTCCCCATGTTGCTGAGGTGAGTAAAAAAGTTTTTGGATCCCTCCACTCTCTTCGACGGCTGCAGAATTTTCTCCCACTTCATACTAAACTGACTCTTGCCCGTTCGCTCTTGCTCCCTCTGCTAGACTATGGTGACGTTGCGTATCTGGACCTTAATGAGGAATTGCTGGATAAACTTGAGCGTTTACAAAATGTTTGCATCAAGTATATATTTGGCCTCCGTAAATATGATCACGTCTCCAACTTTCGCTCCCAGCTCGAATGGTTACCGATCCGCCGACGCAGAGATGTGCATGTCGTGTCGTTGCTGTTCAATATACTCTTCAACCCCCGTTCCCCATCTTACCTAACGGAAAGATTTAGCTATCTGGCTGAAGGAAGTGATCACCGTTTACGATCTAGCTGTAATCTCACGCTTACTATTCCGCCTAATAAGACGCGAACATATGCAAATTCTTTTACGGTGCGCGCTGTGAAGTTGTGGAACGAGTTGCCCCTGTCGCTCAGGCGGTCCCAGTCTGTGGCGTCACTCAAGGCTAATCTGAAGAAGCTTTGGCTTTCCAATCAGCGTGATCTGGTTAAGTACTAACCTTTATTTCTACTTTAAACTTGTATATATATATATATATATATATATTGTATTGTATTGTATGTATGCTAGTATGTATTTTATGTATTTTATTCGATAATATTATTTATGTATTTTATGAGTTGACAATACGTTAGTTTACTTTTTCTAAATATTACTGTACATCCCGTAAGTTTGTCTATCTGACCTGACTGGAGTTTTCCTCTCATCTAATCGAAGGTTAGCTGGAAGAGATCCCTTATAGGGATAAGTTCGCCTTTGTACTTCCATTACTGTAATTTATTTTTGTAAACCTGTGTTGTGTACAATAAAGTGATTACTACTACTACTACTACTATTATAGTCCGGTAGAAAAACATAGTTGTTATCACGGAAATTTACTATAAATAATAGGTTTCTGATAGGGGACTTGTGAGAGAAATTCTTGTTGAAATTGCTTGGTAACTGCGGATCTAGTAAAAAGCTCGCAAAACGCTCCAAAGTCATCTCACAAAAGAAAATAGGGTAATAAAGTCGGTAGTGACTACACGTTTACAGCCAGTTCCCTGTTTAGTGCTAATAGCACGGACTAAAATCTAGCTTGCGACCGGCTCCAGGACCACCGGCATCAATACATTCTATATGTAGGTATGTAGTTGTACATACATTTACAAATGTACATAAGGAAGATATAAGCTGAAATCATTTGCTAACTTTTTGGGTATATCTATTATATGTACAGTCAAGGAATTTAAATTCCGACCCATTTCGTACTTTGTCACAGTGACAATCAATATGAAAGCCGCTAGAGACCTCATACGGTTGTCACTGTGACAAAGTACGAAATGGGTCGGAATTTAAATTCCTTGACTGTACATAGATAATCTGCAGTCTACATGGCTTATATGTTGAGGAAATATCCTAAATGGTAGAGGTGTGCTTAGAAATTTACATAGAAGATTTGATTGAAATAAATTTAAAAACGGAAAATTTCAATCTCCACACAATAATTTATTATTGTTTTCGGAATTGCAATTGTATAAAGTTCGCAACTTTAGGAACTTCCCAGCAGCACATTAGTACTGCGGGCAGATCTCCGGCACACACACATTCGCGTCATATATATCTACTCGTATTGCCAGATTTGTTCGCCAGACATATACGGCAGACCTTTCTGACGGATTCTAAATATGTTGGAAATATTCGCTTTCAAATGGTAAGTCTCGGTGGCTTTGTTGATGCTGTGTTACTTATTTGATCAATAAAATAAAATAAATAAATAACATATAAATGTCCCAGTCAAGGTCAAGTGTCGTCTGTGATTTTTCTATCCTTATTTAACTTTTAAAACATTGTGGCATCGATAGCAAACGCTTAGTACAAAATTAATTTACAAGCGCTTTCATCCTAAGATAGCAATCTCAACCAGGAGATAGATGACACAGTCAGATATAGTAAATGCATGTTTATTTCCATCGTACAAAGTTAATATCTACAGAAGCCTTAATTAACCGTTTTGTCAGCAAGTTTCTAAAGGCTTAACCACACTGAAAGCGAGTTTAAAGTGAGCGGAGATCGATAAAAAATATAAAAATGCGTGCGCTTCGACTAAGCGTACTCCCATCTTAAATACCGGCAACGCACTTGCAACCCTTCTAGTGTTTTTGGCGACGGTAATTACTTACCATCAGGCGATTCTTCTGCGCGTTTGCCTCTTATATCCTCTCCTATTACTCCTATTGGGTATATTTATATCATAAAAAGAAGTGGTGGCAGAAAAGCTTCTTCTTCTTTCCCCTAGACCGGTAGTCCCATTTACTTGGGGTCGGCCCTCCTCGTCCGCATCCTCCACTGAGCACGATTCCGTGCGGCGTTGGTGTCGATTTGAGCTTCTTTGAGGTCTTTCTCGACCGTCGTCAGCCAAGTGGAGGGTGGTCTTCCATGGCCGCGTGGCTGGGTTACAGGCAGGTTCAAGGCCAGTTTTACCGGGTGGTCTTCTTCGCGTCTTTGGACGTGCCCGTACCATCTAAGGCGTTTTTCTTTGGCTTTGTCGATTATTGGCGCGACTCCAAAACTTCCCCTAATGTACTCATTCCGGATCCTATCTAGGAGTGTGACGCCAGCTGACCATCGTAGCATACGCATTTCGGTAGTGTGTAGCTTATTAAGGTGACTTTTGTTTGTAGCCCAGCACTCCGATCCGTACAAAACCGCGGATCTTATTGCTGTTTTGTACAGTATTCCTCAATACTCAATACTCAATACTCAATATCTTTATTCTTTGGTCTTGAGCGGCATTTTCTTATCGCACATGACTCCTGTGAGCTGTCTCCATTTCATCCAGCCCGTAGTGGTCCGGTGAGTAACATCCCTATCAATTTTGCCGTCGTTGGACACTATCGAACCTAAATATTTAAATTCCGACACTCTGGGTATTGGCGTGTCTCCTATCGAGATGTTGATAGTTTTAGGGTCTGTTAAACCGTCAAAGATACAGGACATATGTTCGGTTTTCTTCCTACTTATCTTCAAACCGTTGGCTTTAAGCGCTTCTACCCAGGTATTTAGGTCTTGTTGTAGGTGGTCGACGTTGTCCGAAATTAAAACCACATCATCTGCATAAAGTAGGTTCCACGGTAGCGGCTTTTGACAGTGTTTCGTCAAGTAATCCATAGTAGTATTGAAGAGTATTGGGCTCAGTGTAGAACCTTGATGAACTCCTACTTCTATTTCAAACCTGTCGCCTTTACCTGCTGGGTTAACAACTGGGTGGCAGAAAAGCCTCAGAAGTATAATAGTAATGACAACTAACTGATATGATTCCAATATCATTCAAATATTATATCGTTTTGATTTCAGGTGCTCGTTCGCATTGGCCTGAGCGTCTCCACACCTATCGCTTTTGACGCAAAAAGTTTTATGTCCAAGTACGCAATAAGAGCGTAGGCGTCTTTTTCGCACTTATTGCGTAATTTGCGTAGCGGTAGACATATATTTTTCCTATCGGCTATTGCCGATTCCGCGTCGATGAATATCGAGAGAAAATAGCGAAATATTATTCACATTAGGTATTATGTACAATATCTGGGCGACCGAGCTTTGCTCGGAAAACATATAAAAACTCAAAAATGCGCGTTTTCCCAGGGATAAGACCTAGCTAGATCGATTTATCGCCCCCGAAAACCCCTATACAAATAGCAAATTTAATCGAAATCGTTAGAGCCGTTTCCGAAATCCCCGAAATATATATACATATATATAAAAAAAAAAATAAACAAGATATGTGCGCTCGCGCCGGGCTGCAGTGTGCCTCAGCCTTTAATAGTAATAGCGAAATATTAGCAGGCGTTATTTGTAGCTGCAACCTGTTATTAGTGGACAGCTATACGATAATTTGTATGAGCATGTTTCTTGCATTCAATATGCAACTTAAAGCAGAGGTATGTGATTTCTAATTATTTCTAATAACCTTAGAGAAAATTTGATTACTAAAAGACAGTGCCTGGAGCTGAAATGTGGGAATATTAAAAAAGAGAGAATATAAGTTACATGTTAGGTGCAGTCGCCTTAAGATAAGATATCGTAGCAGCCAGCATGTTATTTCTGACTTATTTATATAATAGGTCATATAAAGACCTCAAATAAGATCAAATTACTCTTTCTAATTCTAAAAAAGGTTTCTTTACTTTATTCTTAAAAATATACCCACAAAAGTAGCTCATCACACATTTTGAACTACTTTTCTATGCATAATCATTAGTTGCAGATGAAGGTTAAAATACATATTTAGAACCGTTTTACATGTAGTACAGTCAAAGATAGAATAGCAGCAGATAGAAGTGTGTGGCGCCGAGTGGTCCACACAAAACTATTTCGACGAGATGGTCACGACCCTCAGCATTGAGGAAACCGACGCGAGGAGGAGGAGGGGAGGGACAGTCAAAGAATTAAATTTCTGACGCATTTCGGACCTTGTCACAGTGACAATCAATATGAAAGTAGTTGCTAGAGACCTTACACTATGACAAAGTACAAAATGGGTAGGAAATCTGACTGCTCAATGTATACATTCTTAATGCAAAGTTTATGAAAAGATAGCTTGGTCTAAGAACTGAAGTTAGTCTTCGTTTAATTCATGTGATGGTGTTACAAAGATTAGTGAATTTTTATTACAGTTACATGCCTATTATTCTAATAAGTTGTTGCCAAACTGTGAGGTTATAATATGTATGAAATAAATATAATACAATACATTTTGTAACAGAATGGTACTAATTAGGACTTAAACTTTTTTATAAATGAACTATGAGTCTAAGACCCTAAATATGTACAATTATTTTGCAATTACCCATGGGGAGTACTCCCATTTCTACCCAAACCACATAAACCCCGCCATACATGAGGCAGTGACAGATGAAAATGTGTAATGTGCATATAAATGCACCTATTCGCATCCTGGCGGAGA
The DNA here is from genome assembly GCF_963556715.1 of Cydia fagiglandana. NCBI lineage: Eukaryota > Metazoa > Arthropoda > Insecta > Lepidoptera > Tortricidae > Cydia > Cydia fagiglandana. The sequence goes on along the minus strand of NC_085942.1, from coordinate 20,162,471 downwards.
TAGATGGGAATGAACCGCCCATGTAGGAGTGGAAGCGTGGTAGCCCAGCGGTAAGGTGTGCCAATTTCAAAGGTGATGCTGTGATATTTGAAGTCTCTGTATTTGTTAAAAATCATTTATAAACTGAAATAGATGTCATAATTTAATCTGCTATTACCGTCAATGCAATTTATATTGCTAATATTGCTTTTCTAGACATCTGAATTTGAATGTTTTTCAAAATAGTATTAAACTAAACAAATAAATGAAATAATACAGTTGTTGGCTCCCACAATCACTCTAAATGTAATCAAATTTAAATGTAAAGTTATGTTATGTACTTACCTATGTTTTTACCTAAGGACGTAATATTATTATAAGTTTATGTGTCCATGAATACTTATCTAAGACAAAAAATACTGGGGACTATACTATACGATATGGTCATTGTTCAAGATAAAACATACTATAGGGCAAGAGGATCTGATCAGGGCAGCTAGGGTTGCCAGATCGAAAGGCGCTATTATCGGGAAACAATATCAATTTATCGGGATTTTGGGACTTAAGTCGGGAAAAAAAATACATTCAAATTAAAGTAATTGCATTAAAAACAACGATATTTTACATTATTGGCACGCTAATATATACGCTAATACGCATTAGCTGACGTAGGTCAGCTCGCTCGCTCGAAACCAATTCGCAACTTGAAATTATTGTTTTATAACGTGAAGCTGGTTTTCGGGACAGTTTACACTTTGTCGGGAATCGGGAACACATGCTAAAAATCGGGAGAATCCCGCCAAATCCCGACCATCTGGCAACCCTAAGGGCAGCATCGACTAAAAATAAAAGTTAGCCTTGTCAGGCACGAAAATAACCTAAAAAATAAGAAAATACTGAGACATTGCACAAGATACACTTACCGAAATTTATTCAGGAACTCTTTAAGCACGTATTAATGTAAAACAAAAGTCCACAATCAATTTAATTGTACATAAAAAACCAAAATATAATTCGTCAACATTGACTGACAGTGACACAACGAAATCATAACAAACAGGCATTGTCAAGCGAAATGGTAGAATTGGTAGATTATAAGTTAAATTTGTCTAGCAACCCTGGAAAATAGTAGCAAAGTGTGTAAATATTTACTAACAAACATAGTTTTAGAGCACATATATAAAAATTATACAGTAAACTACTTTAAATTACACTAATATTACACTTCATACTACAGTTTAAAGGCAATACAAAAAGTATTTAAACAAGTATTTAGTGCATATTGTCGAGCAGAAACTACTATGTAGAAGGTATATTTTCTTATGGCAATCTTCTTGAACACTAGGGTTGGGCCAAAGAATGGTGTTGTTATAACGATGTTAAATAACGGTTATCAATATGTTTAGTGTTATTTCTTGTCACTATAAAAAACATCTAATAACAGCGATTAACTGGCAATACCTCTGCATTAAAAAAATGATACACCGATAATAAATAAATATAAATAATTGTGGTTATTTGTTTTACAAGCGTTCAAAGTTGTTGTTTAACAGCTTGTTCTAATATACAATACCCGAGTAAGATTCCAAAATTGAACCACAAGCGTGGCGAGTGGTTCGAAAAATGGAATATTGAGCGTTGCGAGGGTTTCAAAGCACGAGGGTTAAACAAAATTTGCCCCAGAGTGCAACACAAAATGTTTCACCACACCAACCCAAAGCAAATATTAAAATGTAAAATATCAAACGAAATCAAACCAAATCAAATCCAAATGAATATTATTAAATATTTATCATCCAAAATCATCATGTAAATCAATTCTACCAGCAAACATAAGAAAAGAACTAAAAATTGCATTTGATTACTTTGCCTGATATGTGAAAAAAATGCAACTTTGCTATCAATTTTTGAAGTGCAAAGTAAGCCTTTCCGAGCCGGTGTGGTGAAAAAAATAATTCAAATCGTGCGCAATTTTTCGAATATACATATACATTATAATATATATTTTTGTATAAACCGAATATTGGCGACCTGCCGGAAGAAAGTGAGGTAACATAGGTACGCTACAACTAAAAATAATACTAATGCACGGAGTAAAAGTAAATACTGGCTTTCGGAAATAAATTATAGTTAGACCAAGATAAATCTGCAGTGATTTTGATAGCATCGACTATGCAAGCGTTATGTATATATACTCATAATTTCATGGAAGTTTGACACTTGAAGGGGCGCCTTTATTTTCAACTATTTTATGTCGCACCTTAGCACAAACATTTGAATTTTTCACAGATTTTAATAGGTTTCCCCACGATGTTTTATTTCGCAGGAGAGTACCTGTATAAATCTAATATATTATTATATATAATCCAAACATAAGCTTCCAGAGCAATTCGAGAGACTGTACGAGTAGTGATTCGAACTCGTGATCCCCGCGCTGTAGCAGAGTTCTAAAAAAAACCAACTGTTAGAAACGTATAAAAAATTATAAACCTATAAATTAAAAAGAAATTAAGAATAGGTACTTTTTTATACCATGTTAGTGCCAAAACAAGCATACGGCCCTCCTTGATGGTAAGCAGTCACCGTAGCCTATGGACGCCTGTAACTCCAGGGGTATTAAATAAGGGACGGTTGAGGTTGACCCTTTAAAAACCTGTGCAGTCTTTTTATGACGAATGCCATACTGTATCTGTATCCCCTCAGTAAAACCTTGAGATTAGGAATATATGAAAGGAAAGTCTTCATTTCTGATTTCTAAATATATTAACCCGATTTTGACACAATTTCACTAGTAAATATAGTTTGAAGCGACAATTTTTCTTTTAATCTCAAAAGGAGTATTTTTCCATGGATATATCTTTATAGTAAATTGATTGCAACTGCTAGGTGTCAGCATCCGTCTAGATTTATAGCGCCTTAATAAAAGCTGACCAAAAGAGGTTAGATGATCATTATCATGTAACAAATTTCACTTATCAGGTCGTTGATCGTAACATTTCCGTTACAAATTGATTTTTGCATGTGTAGCACGAAAATAGCGTCCCGGGCGTCGCTGCGTACGCGCCGACAGTCGGGACACCAGCGCTGGACGTCTAACCCGTTCCCCCGTTCCGCCCTAGCACAAAAATACATCCGACATTGCGTGAACTCTTATCACATCACCACTCCTTTTGGAATACAGTGTAGTGAAATAAATGTTTGAACTGTGGTGAAATTAATCGGAATGTGATTTTGATGTGTATTTATTTGGACAAAGTCCAAGTGTATTTGTGAACCGTATAAGTGCAAGGTCTGCCCTTAATTGTCTGGTAATTTCCATACGTATTGTTTGATTATTCTTAACAGAAATTGCCATATAGGTAATATATTATTAATCTTGTATACCTACATTATTAATCTTGTATAATCTTGAGTGGTATATGAAATAAAATGTATACATTTTAGTTACTTCAACCATAACTAGTTTTGATTCCAAGGGCTCTTTATAATACATAATACATACGTCAGAGATTCTAATATAAGTACGTCTATTATTCGATGAAGTGCGTCTAAGAGTAGGTATCTTATTGGGTGAAATTAGTATCCAATAATAAGACTCTTAAACTAAAGGAAATAAGTCCAAAGTATAACACAAAAGTTTTATTAATTTGACAATAGGTACAATTTTATTGCTTCATAAAATTTTGTCAATCACTATTTAATAATATTTCGTTTATTAACAGCCGTAACACAAAAATATTGCAAATCACATCGGCTTAACCTATTGATTGAGCCATAATAACATAATAAATTTGGTAATATTAAATATGTCAACAAGTGCCTAAAACTTTGACATAAGTACGATAACAAATCAGCATGACAGTAACTGCAATTTTCTTTTTATAAAAGATGTGCTTTTGAAAGTCAGTCGAAATGTTGTTTTATTACCGATGCCACTGATGGTGTACTTTGCTGGTTCGACGAACCGATTACAACTCATACACCGTAATCGGTTTAGTATTAGTTTTACAAGCGACACAATATACCCACTCCGTACATAGATACCTGCATACAAACTATAATAATTCCTTTTGACTTTCTGTAAAGTAGTAAAATAAAAATAATAAAATTACTTATTTTTATAAAAATAAATTAATTTAGAAAATTATCATGAATAAAATAGTGATTTGGTTTACTCAGAATAAGTCATTATATTCATGATAAATCTTAAAAAAGGGTTTAAAACTATCATCATCATCATTAGCCTTCGAGTCTATTACAGACTATACAAGCAGTGTCAGGTAGGGAGACAACGTCAAAATTATAAAGCCATGATTTTAAGAGTTATTTTTTTATATTCTTAGAAAGAGCTTTTTTAGTCCAGATGGATTATAACTACAGCAAAGCCACTGGTCATTCAGAAACTTTTGAAAATTACATTAAATTATAACTTTCAACTGGAGCAAGTTAAACTTTTGATTTCTTTACAAGTATCAAACAAAAACAATATACGAGTATCAACAGCAGTGGTTGACAACCACATGATTACGAATATGAAACAATGCGGAAATAAATAAATGCATAATATTACATCTGTAGCGTCTGTAGCAAAACAAGCAAGAGTCTTACTCATAACACATTCTGCTGTAGTATTTGCGAAAATACATTTGTTTACGCTTTCGTTTGCAGTATTAAAGAAAGAGATGCAACAGGGCATGGCATATTACAAATATAACAATTGACAAATCCTTGAGCATTCTGATATATACCAACTATGACTAAATATACGCTGACGTCACAAGTGACGTCAGGACATCTGTCTGGATCAGAAGTCTGGACATCAAGAGTTGGCTCTCATCCAATACACTCATTCGCTGATTTCTCTGAAATAATGACTATTGTAAAGTTACACTTGTGTGGTTTCCGCGGTCTTATAATAGACAATTTAGCAAAAAAAATTACTAAACCTAATAATTTTGACACAGAATAATATAAATAGGGTATAATTTATAAAACAATCTTATTAACTTCGATGCTAATTAATTTTTTGATCTATTTTAAAACAAAAGTTATATAAGGGTAAGGGGGTTAAGGGCTAAGGGTGTTTGCCGACAGGTGGGATTCACCCATGCTTAAAAGATGGATCGGCCTTCATTTGACATTCGTAAATTATAATTGGTAATTTTTTAATTTTAATTGATGACATTTTTTTATTATAATTACTATTTAACCTTTTTTAATTTAATTTTTATTTAATTCTTTTTATTGTCGATCGATTTTTTAACTTCTATTGTTATTATTTTAATGCTTTTAATTTAATTTATTTCTGTAATTCGCAATTCAATTATTTAATTTTATTTTTACATGTATTTTGTTGACTGTTTTAATGAATTTATGCTCATCCGGTTGTGTGTGTGTTTTGTGACTCTGTATTTTATTAACAATAGTCTTAAGTCTTGCTTTGTACAGATACTAACACTTTTATGGGCTTTGCCTGAAATAAATGATTTTATTATTTTTTTTTTTTTTTTGGATTTCACGGGCCTATAAATCCCGGTCTTTTGATAGGCTTGCGTGGGGATATAGATCCAACACGTAGAGGCCCCTTGGAGAGCTTTAATGTCATGTAGAACGCCTGCTGGAACCCGTTCACAGGCGCAACAATAGACACCCATGAACCGGTCGCAGCAGGCATTGGGACTATTGTAGAAAAAGTGAACAGTATTCCGGGCTATGGATTGATGTTTGGGTGGACAATGAGACTGGGCTATTGTAAAAGAGGTCCGGACACCTGCCATAACAATGTTAACACCGTCATCGAGGCAGGCGGTGACTCGCCGCTGACTAGATGGGCCCCTGAAACTGCCGTCGCGAAGACGACCAGGAGCAACATCGGTGTGAGCGGCTCAGGGGTGTCGAGAGGTGTGCGCCGCTTTCTACCCAGTAAACTCTCGGGTCTTTCGAGCCCGGTCATTTATAAGGCGTGCGTGGGGATATGGATCCAACACGTAGAGGCCGTTTGGAGAGATTTGATGTCATGTAGAACGCCTGCTGGAACCCATTCACGGGTACATCAATAAATATCCGTGAATTATTATTATTATTTGTATGTCTTTTCCATATCTCGGGACCATGGGGTCCCGGACCTTTGGGAGGCATACGTGGGGCCGAAGCCAACAGCGCAGAGGCCCTTTAAGACACTTTAATCTAAAAGCAAGGGATACACACGTGGCGGATACCATCCCCGAACGCACAATGTGATACATCCGGAGATGGTCCCCGCCAGGTGCAAAGACTATTGCAGTGCAGCACTTTTGTGCTGCGATGGGAACTAAGGTCATGGGCTATAGATTTGAAAGTTGGATGGACTGGATAATGGGCTATGGGAGAGACTAGCGGACACCTGCCGTGACAATCAGTCTCAAAATTGTATCAGACAGGTGGTGACTCGCCAACTCATTGAGTGGGCCCCGCAATGGCCGCACGCACAGTGCGACAACAGGGCAACACTTTGGAGTGGCTGTGAGGTTGTCGAGAGGTGAGTCTGCGGTAGCCAGATCCCGGTAATCCGTTCAAGGGCCGCCGGCGTTATGACATTTTACACTTCCAACCTGGAGCATAGGTCCCGCTCTTGCGACTCCACTCTGGCCGGCCAATCAAGGCAAGCACAGAGGCGAGGGCCAGATGACAGGGCCCTCTGGAATAGGGGTCCGCGGTGTCGCCACTCACCGTCAGCTCGCCACAAGCTGCCCCCGCGGGGTTATTATTATTATTATTATATGTATAAGATAACTAAGCTATATGTTTTTGTTTCAGCGTAAACAAAATGTGCTCTTAACTAGTCATGATCATGAATAACGGCACAAGACGAGCCTTAACAGGCTCTATCCACAAAATTAGAGAATTCGAGTTGGAAAAAGTAAGCCCTTCTATTATTAAAGCTTATTTCATTCTTGATTCAGCCTGCTTCATAAAAATCATAAACATAGTAAATCTAAGAGAAACGTATTGTTTTATTTTATTTAGTAACTGCAATAAGTCTCTTAACTGACCATCCGTGGACCTTAGTTCTTTACAATAAAGTCTACAAATTTCCAAAATAACAGAATAGACGATGGCATTTTTGTGTAAATGTGACGCTTCTGTCTATTAGCATTAATCATAGTTTTAGATGTGAGGAATGTGGTTTTATAACAAAAATAAATTCTCTAATTTTCAGGCCACGGCTAACATCCTGTGCATTCATTAGTCAAACTAATGCATTCATATTTTTAACTTATCCACAGGTGTGTCTCGTTGAAGAATTTGATATACTGCAAATAGTTGGCGAAGGATGGTTTGGCAAAATACTTCTCGTGGAGCACCGAGCTTCCGATACAGAAATTGTACTGAAAGCCTTGCCAAAACCTTATGTGTCCATACGAGACTTCTACAGGGAGTTCCATTATGGGTTGCACCTCAGTGCACATAAAAACATAGTAACTACATTTGATGTTGCTTTTGAGACTGCCGGGTTTTATGTATTCTGTCAAGAATATGCTCCTTTGGGTAAGACATCGTAAATTTAATAATTAGTTATAACTATATAGATAGAGCTTCGCACGGGTGAACAAATTATACACTTAAACTCAAGAATCACTCTATTGATTGCTGAAAACCACATGAAAATCCATTCAGTACTTTTTGAGTTTTTTATCGCGAACATACAAACAAACAGACAGACGCGGCGAGGGACTTTGTTTTATAAGGTGTAGTGATTATATATTTTTGCATTTAATATTTTCTTACACATCTAAAATCCATTTAATGTTATAATTCCATCCATTTAATGTTATGTTGGTTGTTTTATTTTAATGTTATAATTCTCTTTCAAATATTTAAAATTTTACAATATATTTGTAAAATTTTAAACTCGTTACAGACTACTTGTTATGGATAGCAAAATAGATGTTTTTGGTATGATTAATTTAAAATATTGTCATTTAGTAAAAGCATGATAAAGACTAATTGAGCTGAATTCGCTCTTTACTAATGCGTATTCATTTGGAAAACCGCCAAACTAAAGCTGAATGAATATTAAAACTGACTCATTTCTAATGCCGGTCATTATAAATCAACGCCCCAAAACTATCTACTTAAAAATGCTGAGATTCAAATTCTTCATAAATATGTTATTGAGTATGTATGAACCATATGTGTTGTAGTATATTGATTCAATTTAGTTCAGATTTTTCATTTGTATATTTTATATGTAGTTGTTTGTGAGAATTCTAATCTAATGAATATCTTCTTAGTTTTATCCTTGCACCATTTTTACATATCTCTGTTTAGCTCGCAGGTTGAAAATGCCATTAGACATTATTTTGCTTGATTTTTGCAATATAGTGAAATATAAATAAAAATAACGACGTTAGGAGCGTAATATTTACCTTTTTTAATTTTAGGTGACCTGACATCGAATATGCTTGACACAGGAATAGGAGAAACTCATACAAAACGAGTGGCAAGACAATTATCTTCCGCATTGGAACATCTTCATCAAAGAGATTTGGTGCATAGAGATGTAAAACTTGACAACGTTCTAATATTTAAGTCGGATTTTTCACGAATAAAGCTTTGTGATTTTGGAGAGACCAGAAAAGTAAATTCGTCAGTCCGAAGAAGGAACGAATGGCTACCGTATTCTCCTCCAGAAGTATTAAAATTACCTATGGATGCCACTTACAAGTAAATATTCATATTAACTTTCGATAAAAATAAATTATCATACATTTGTATTCGCAACAGTTAGATAAACTATTTAAGCTACAGTGTATTCAATAATTCTATAAAAATAATAGAATTATTGAATACAATATTTGAGATGCGAAGTGGGAGCACTACGCTCATTGATTTTCTAAAATGAAGTGGATATAATTTCAAGTTTATTAGCAATAGACCGAGGAACATATGTGAAAAATTCCTAGTAACACTTTATTTATCGTAAAATTGCTAAGAATTTATGCGCCCGTTACTCACATTGTACGTATTTCTGTTTTTAGAGCGTTAATAACACACGACGTTTGGCAATTCGGAATTGTTATTTTCATCTGCCTCACGGGTTGCTTGCCGTGGCAAAAAGCGGCCTTTGACGACCCACGATATACAAGGTAAATAGTTACTGCTTAACTGCTTAGTGTCAGTGTAGTTAAAATATAATTATCATACATTGTCTCTAATAGTTTTGCTGTCCATAAATATTCTCAGGCAACTATAGGCCCGTAGATACATATTATACAAATAATATTTATTTCATAGGAAAAAGACCGTAGAAAAACAAATAAATAACTTATGAACTATATACATCTATAAATAATACTAAATTACAACTAAAACCCTAAATACATCTAAAATAAAATAAGGAATATAAAAACTACTCAAAGAGGCCTCCCCGCGCTACCCCCGGCGCAAAGGTGCCCATCACACTCGCTGCGTTACCGCGTTAAATACGCGTCCATAAATTCAATATTGTTAGCCATGTGCTTAAAAATTATAAATTACCTGTCGAAAAAAATATTTAGTATTTAATTTAACCATATTTATGTTTTAGCTTTTACAATTGGTATAACAGTTCAAACCCCTTGAAGAAACAACCAAAGCTCTGGAAAATGGTATCATCTAGAGCCCAAAAAATGTTTAAGAAGTTTGTAGAGCCCAGAGAAGAAAGGAGAGCAACTAATTTCCAAGAACTGTCTAGGTATTATGACGACCGATGGATGGCTAAAGGTTACACGGATAGAGTTGGTATGATCAATTTTAAAGTTCTTTTATATTGTTTCCTTTATTTCATTGAACACTTGCTTGTGTATTTTTCACTTACTATATAAGGGGTCATCCATTAATTACGTCACACGAATTTCTAGGTTTTTTGACCCCTCCCCCCCTCCTTGTCACACTTGGTCACATTTGGCAAACCCCTCCCCCCTAGTGTGACGTCACATTTTTTCTACGAAATCGCCAAATCGGATTAAATAAGTACCTAAGTATTATTAATATTTTATCAAAATATTTTTGACGATATAAATATTAGTAATTTTATAACCCAAAACTGCTTAGGAAAGAAAATTAAATGAATAAAAACGATTATCGTTTTAAAAACTTGTTATTTAAATGTACAGCGAATAAAATAATTTAAATAAATTTTCGGTTACTAATGAAGTTAAAGTGACGTCACAAAGTTTGTGTCTCCCCCCTCCCCCATGTCACAATATGTCACATTTTCTTGACCCCCTCCCGGCCCCCTAAGCGTGTGATGTAATTAATAGATGACCCCTAATGTATGCCATGTAATAATTGTAATATAAATAAAACTACTGAAATTAGTAACTATTCAACGGGACTGAAAATAGTTTGAATATTTTGTGGTATTTTCAGCGGGAAGTGACATAGATGAACTCTGCCCGTCAATGTATAGTTTCCACAGCGATGTCAATGAAAAGAATATCCTTTTAAAACATTTCCGAGACAACGGTATTGAGACGACGGTTGACCGTCAAGCCAAAAAACAAAGGATACGCGATTGGATTCAGAATAGTGTTATTGAAGAAGGCGATGAAGATGTACGTAAAATATTATTAAATAACATTGTGGTCAATTATGTAGTATTTGTCAATAGATACTTATTGTTATTTAGTATTCTTGTTTTTACTTACAAACATCTATTTTTAAAGGATGAAGAAAACCCCGAGCTGATGTTTGATGAAGAAACTGATGAAGAACTTCAAGATACCTCTCGAGGACATCCAATTGATGAAAGTCACAGAGTCACATTGCGTTACGACACTGAAAAACATATAAATCCAAGAACTGGTGAAGTAATTGAAGGAGTTAAAGCTCCACCTGAGAAAAACCCTCTTTCTTATGATGTGCAAAATATTGAACCTGTAGCTCCAGCAAATGTCGTTCGAAGGTACGGGGTCAAAGAAGAAGGTTCATCTCATAGCTCCACAAAAGACAGCGCATATGGTTCAATGGAAGGAAAAGTAAATACGAGTTCTGCCACTTATAGAGTAGAAAACAAACATATCACAAGCGTAGAAAAGTCATATAATAATTCACCAAGTAGATCATTAAGCGGTTCATCTATACCAAACCGATCACCGATGACCACCCATGCTCAAAGAATACAAAAAACCGAAGAAGTATATTCGAAAGAAATTGAAAGCGCAAAAGGTAGCTCATCGACACTACATTCCGCAGGAAATTCATCAAGATCTAACAGCTTGCAAATATCACGCAACGGCTCTCTCGATAGTTCATTAGTTCAAACTAATAACGTGCCCCCTCAAAATGATAATATTATTACAGCTTCTAGGCCAAACAACCCAGTCGTAACACAAAATGGCTTCAGTCCTGGTTCGAGACAGCAACAAACAAAACCTCAGGCTTACGTGTCTATGAAAGAAACAGCATATGATATCGTGCGCAATGAACCTAGCTCTGCAACGGACAACAGCACGAATTTAACTCAAGCATTAGTACCCGACAGTCCCTATACTTCAATGATGAACATTGTTCAGGGTCAAATTAAAATAAGTCCACATGGTAGTGAATCTAACCGAAATGTAGTTAATGTTTCAATTACTAATGTTAATCGCAGTAAAAATAAATAATTGCTCAAAGTGGACTTATTATGAATTGCATAATATAAATACAGCAAGTGTATTGTTTAACACAGATTTACACGTTAAACTGGTTGATGTATGTAAATTGAAGTCTAGTCATTATAATTATAAATGGTAGTACTGATTTGTACAATAATCGCTCGTAAGCCGCGGTCTTCTCGAGTCCTGTAGGATAAAGGCTCCTACAGGGCTCGAGAAGACCGATAAATGTATCAGCAGGTTTTAAAGAACGGTAAGTACTTATTTATATTGATGATTAAAGGGTTTACTTTTTCTCAAAATTATTAAGGGTTTACTTTTATTCAAAATAGTTTGAAACATCTGCTAGAAGTAGAACACTTGAGACAGTTATAACTTCTGATTGATATATTTATAACTGACATTTTGGCACAACTCTATTCAATATAATACAAAATGAGGTATCTAAAGCTTGTTTAATGCAAAAGTTTCAAGGAATGAGTATTATGTTCGTACTCTTTAATAGTACTGTATTTGTTGAAACTGTGTTTTTAATCAAAATAACGTAAAAACTTCTTATTAATTAAAACTACCCTACAGATCTTAAAACATATTTTGAAATAAATAGAAAAGTTATCAATATGTTGGCTGTGATTGATATATTTTTCTTAATGTCTGTTGTCATTAAAAATATAAAGTTATTAGTTTTTCTACGGATTGCAATAAAGTAAGTAGGTATATGATGTATTATCGATGAAGATAATATTTAAAAGTGCTATAATATTTTAAAGGACTACATAATAATGACTAGCTTTTTCACAATTTATGAATAATGCATAAGGAATGTCACTGAATTATGTACAACGTGCAGGTTTTAAATAATACCATTTATTTAATTTACAGCGCCAGTTAATGTAGGTTAAAACAAAGACATTTTATGTTATTTATGTATAAGAGGATATTCATTTAAATTTTGTAAATTTTCGAAATAAAGTAATAATTTACTTTGGCTTATTTTAATTAAAATAGCTTGTTCATTCCAAATATATACCTAACTGTCTATTAGCTTACCCTCATCACGCGAAATAGGCTCCAGTCGTCGAGTTGCGGAAACCTGTCCATGTTACAATACAATAAATATAAATCTACGTAGAATGATGACTTTTGTTATGAAAATTCTCCCGTCCTTCCATGGGGCTGAAAATATCTCCATACCAAATTTCACCTAAAATAGTTTAGCGATTTTAGCGTGAAGAGGTAGGTAACAGACAGAGTTACTCCCGCCTTTATAGAATAGAAATGATATAAGCACAAACACAGTGGAAATAACACAAACCAGAAGGAGAAAGTGCCACGAAAGAGACAGTTTGAGGTGAGAACCTCATCATGGTAATAGCCACTCCCAATGCTGATTTTTCCGATGAGACCATCCGGTGCAGTGATCGGTGAATGGTGGTATACTATAGGTAACAAAATCAACAAAAAAAAATACAATAGTGATCTAAAGATTAGGTACCTACTCTAACAAAATCAACAAAAAGAAAAAAATATACACAATAGTGATCTACAGATTAGGTACATATGGTGGTGGTTTATAATATTAAATAAAGATGGGGTGTATTTTTACGAAATAAATTAAAATTAATTTAAGTAAGTAGTTCTATAAAGTACCTAGTTAAGGTTAAAGTTGAAAAAAATCACCTCTTGGAAAGGAAAGCAACCCATCAGGACTTTTCAAGTACTTATTACTTATTGTATGAATTAAGTAACAAATCAAATTATTAATTTATGTAATATTTTTTGATTTGTTTTTTTTTACGGTAGTCACACTAATTACACTAATTATGATCCTTCGCTCACGTACAGGCTAGAAAGAGACATTTGACTCTCGCATATGCTTTTTAAATTTACCACAAAAGCTATTATTCTGTCAGTGCGAATGAGCTAAAATATATATACATAATGTGGTTTCGTAATTATTTATATTTATATTAGATATCAATAGTCAATTTTTATTAAACACAAAAAGAACATGCAACGATACTCAATAACGATCGTTATATTAAGTTTCATCAACGTTGCAAGGTACATCACTACATATTACCGGCTTTAGCTTTATTTCCTCTGTCAAAATTTGACGTAATGACGTTTGCTTATTGTGATACCGCGCGCGCAGAGTATCTTAATAAAATTCAAATGGAAAATTACGCACCAACAGATTTTTTATTTATTTGTACTATTTAACTGTTAGTAAAAATCTATAGGTTAACATTTACCAAAATAAAATATTCGCCGTTCTAAACATAAGCGGCGAAAGTATAATGCATTATAACCTCAAACCTGATTTTGCTTTCCGTTATAAATTTTAAAATCTGTTAAGTTTAATATGCAGAAGTTACAAGATAGTGTTTTTTCGATCATAAAGACTACAAACCTTTCACCTGCCGTGTTCAGTTACTTGCAGCCATCGGAAAATGCAGGTAAGTTGATGACAGAATCTACCAAATTAGTAGGTAGTGACTACGAAAAAAAAACTGGGTTTTTATGATTCCACGGAGGTCGCAGCTTCCTTTGTAGACACTAAGTTGATGTAATCATTGTTTGCATATTACTCTATTGGCCAAATAACCGGGATTAATGAGTCAATTTGATTATTCAGCACCTATTTTTAAATTAATTATATTACCCCTTAGGCTTGATTTAAATAACTAACAATGTAAGTCGTTTTGTATCAAGAATTGTTTGTAAAATATGTAAAATAATATCATAAACATTATATTCCCTATGGGATACTTATAAATAAAGAAGCAAGATGAAAATGTGTTATGTTTTTGACTTATCTTTTCAGAAAATGTTCCTCTGGGTGGTATCCTAAGTGACACCAAGCATGGCTGGCTGGCCCTGGGCACCAAGTTCTGTGTGGTTGACCTCAGAACCGGGCTGAAGGTTGCCGCTAGGACCTTTGGAGTCCCTTACAGGTGAGAATGGAGTTTACAAAATAAAGCGGGACTGCTTTTAAGATACCAACTTCATTGATATAACAGCAGTATAACTTTAACCTGTCGTCTACCCAGGCCGGCCAATTGTTTGTTGTCCTTGTCTCCCGCTCCCCACACGCGCCAGCCACTCCGTATTTGTTACGACAAGAAAATTGGCAGGTGAAAAGCAGCTTTAATTTGATTTTAAAAAACTGTTTGCGACGGGTAATATAGCCAGAGGTCTCCGTCTGTAACAAATATGGGGTAGAGGTATTATATACCCGGCAGGGGTAGATAGAGGGGTGCTTTTTTTAAACAGCTTGGTAGACGACAGGTTAATTCTCTGTAACATAGATCCATCATAAGGGGTCATCCATTAATTAAGTCACACGAATTTCTAGGTTTTTTGACCCCTCCCCCCCTCCTTGTCACACTTGGTCACATTTGGCAAACCCCTCCCGCCTAGTGTGACGTCACATTTTTTCTACGAAATTGCCAAATCAAATTAAGTAAGTACCTAAGTATTATTAATATTTGATCAAAATATTTTTGACGATATAAATATTAGTAATTTTATAACCCAAAACTGCTTAGGAAAGAAAATTAAACGAAACTTGTTATTTAAAGGTATAGCGAATAAAATAATTTAAATACATTTTCGGTTACTGATGAAGTTAAAGTGACGTCACAAAGTTTGTGTCTCCCCCCTCCCCCATGTCACAATATGTCACATTTTCTTGACCCCCTCCCTCCCCCTAAACGTGTGACGTAATTAATGGATGACCCCTAAGAAAATACATCAGATATGAAAATCACTGTGCCATTAACAATTTGAATTTGCATGTTATTGTTATTCCTTTTTCTGCAAATAAATATGATTATGATTATATCTATTTGTGTAATTACATACCGTAACCTATAGGACTCTTATTTGCACTATTATTATTTTGTTGTAGTCATATACATACATTCTAATTATGATGTTAAAATTCAGTACATAAGTCAGTCCATGACACCCTGCAAGAGCATACATTAAGAGGGCGTAGAGGAGGGTAAATTTTCAGATTCTGTCAAATTACCCCATTTCACACACAAACGCAGCTCACACACACTACCTCAATTTACTGGGACAGGTCAGTGACCCCTAATGTTTTTTTAAAGGTGCTGTTTCGAGTTTAGTGTTAACTACGGACCTTCTTTCAGGAATTTAAACTGTCAAAGCTTTCCTTTGTGAGAAGACAGAGAAAAATCACTTTTTATATATAGCTTTCCTTGTTTGTTCATGTCATGTCATAGGTATGTGACGTATTAGGTAATTAATTATTTTCGTTGTTGACTTTTATTTGTATTAAGATAGGTACAAACGGCGATGCTCTTAACTGTCCATCGGTGGACCTTATGCCTTTTGTAATAAGGTTTACGAACTGTCAGTTAACAGTGTGGTCATGGGCGATGGTATGCGGTTTGTAAACATAGTCCGAATTTACCTACTCGAAAAAAGTGGACTATATCTAAAATGATCCCCTCATTAGTTATAGGGCTTGTAATATTTTTTTACAACTAAAGACGCTTATTATATTTCACTTATAACTTAATTGATAATAAGGCTTTAAAAACCTCTAATAAAATTCAGGTACTACATATGTACTACATTTATACTTTTGTAAGTCAGTAAGTGATGCTTATCGGGAAATCAAAGAACTCATAATTACCTATATAAAAATAATTAAATTTACTATTTCGTCTCACGTTCAATAAGCTCGGAGTAATTAACAATGGAGCCGCCATTAACAGGCATTCCCCTCTGTCGAAAATAGGCGGCCAATGGTCAACCATATGTATGGACTGACGTTTATCTGACATGACGTACCTATACATTTGATGTGCCCCTCCCCCGCAAAAAACGGCAGACTATTTTGTACCGAAAATTTTAGACATGGCGTCTCCGTTGTTAATTACTCCGAGTCAATAAGGCCCGGGGCCGGGCCTTGTCACCCGCACAGACAGAGGGCCTTTTTAGCCCAAGTACAAGTTCAAGAATAACAGAGAATATAGTAAGTATAATTTAGTTTATTTATCTCAATTATACAATTTTCACACAGGTAAAATGTACATACATTTCAGCTTGTAGGTACTTATCATATAACGATCGTTTTTGTCATAAAAAAATATTTATTTATTACACTGTGCTAAACATGAGAACAATATGTTATAATCTAGTTCCTTTTTATCCTATTCAGTTCACATACATTGTTCGTGGGTAATAAGGCCTACAAAATTTCCCTTTAGGCCTTATTATCCTTTATCTGGAATTAATTATGCCTTAAATTTAAAATGGTATACAGGGTGGAAAGATAAGTCGGGCCCTGGAGGGAGCCTTAAATCCTTAAGCTGGCTCATTTTACTTAAAAGAGACATTCCTTTATTTTTAAAAAGAAACAAAACTGCATTAAAAGTATTTTTCTTTTTTTATTCAATCTGGCTTGTCAAACGAAATCTTAAGTACTAAATATTAGATTTTATGGATATTTTGTACAACAGACGAGTGTAAGACCTAATGTTTCTTGGAGAAATGTTATCATTAACTGTATCGACTAGTAGAATAAACTTGCGAGTTTTTATTTTTTGGAATTTTTAGTCGGTTCGAGTCCCGGGCGAGGCAAGCGAGTTTTTAGAAAATCTTTGAATGCAGTTTTGTTTCTTTTTAAAAATAAGGTATAATTAAGGTAATTTCCCTCCAGGGCCCGACTTATCTTTCCACCCTGTATAGTAAATTAAGGCCTAGATTCATTTGATTGTTGGCATTTTGTTTTATAGTTTCATGTGATCCACGATGACGCGCTGCTTTGTTAAATCTAACCTTTAATAACATGGCAATACAAGTCAAGGCACGCGTTTTCGTGAATGACACGATCTATACTTTGCATTTGTAATAGGTACAAGATTGTAATATAGAGTGTTTGTTACCTAACTTACTAAAACAATCGATTCCAGGTATAAGACAATTTATTCTCAGAAGAATATACATACCTATACAAACTTCACTTTTAGAATTGATTTAAATTGTACTACATCGCAAAAGCTTAGTTTGTATTTCGTAACGATAATAATTGTGTTAATACCTTACCTACCTTACGATGCTCCGCAAACTCCTGCATCTTTTAATACCACTGCCTTTTGTTATCGTTGTAACTTTTGAAAATGTACAGTCTCCCACGAAAACGATCTGATAAACATTTTTAATGTTATAAACCTACAGAGTTGGGATGTTTAGTGGCATTAGGGTGAACAATGAAGCAGTGGATTTGTTGTTGTAAATATTTTTGGCGTGATAACGTCTTATAAATCGGTGAACACCGGTCACGTTGTGGCCAAATCTCCATGATAACGTTGTGGACAGATTTCCATAGTAACGTTACGGCCACGTTTTCTTATGACGTTATCACGCAAAATTATCGTCCGTATACTGACTTTACAGACAACCATTTTTTGATGAAATAAATTAATGAATGATTCATAAAAGTAAAAAATAAATAATATTGCAAAAATTTTCATGTCTTGAACAACTTGCGATTGGAATCAACAATTCAAAATCTTGCGTATTATTACTTCATATGATGTCATACGGTTGTCAATATTATGGAAAGCCTATACTATATAATAGCAATCTGTTCCTTATTAGCTGGAGTTATACGGATTCACAATTTATGAAAAATCCATGTATGTGTCGAATATGATCTCTCTACGTGCACCGATGTTAGCGTAGCATAATGTTAAATAAGTTATTTCCAAACAAAATATAAAACCGAACAAAGAACGTGCAAATTTATTCTAAGACACGTGTGACAGACAAAGAGCATATAATCACACGTGACAGAAAAAGTTGGTAACCGCATTGACATATTAGAATTAAGAAAAATATAAAATACGATCCAGTAAGGCTGTCGTTCATACTACTTTATACGGGCCCGGCACTATCATGAATGACAAGACTTATCATAACATGCCAACGTTTGGTCCAGTTCGGTCATGACATTACAAAATCTCCTCAGTGAGGAGGCCTCAAACACTTATCAGTATTTTACAGTACTGCTTACAGCTATTTAATTGTTATTTTAACTACTATTCTTGAATGCTGGGCCTTGTTACCCGTCGGGCCTTATATTCCTCACCTAACTTTAACCTTAAATTTCTCTGTTGCCTTTAAGAGGAAAAATAGGAAAAGCCTGATTCGTTGTAGTCCAGTTATCTGGCTTTCGAAATCACTCGGTTTTATAGCTTGAGCATCGATTTTTTAATATAAATTTTACTAAACGCTGACACTCGTTCATCTCATTTTAGGTACAACTTTGCATAAGTGTATTTACTATATTGTAAAAGATTTCAGATTTTCAAGGGTGATTCGTTGTAAACACACTCTTTGGGATAATAATGACATTTATTATAATTTTTTTTTATCAAGAGATGTGAACGCTAGCGACTCAACGGTGACTGCCTTTTCCGCTGATTTTGCTCGACACAAACGATTTATAAACGGCAACTAAGCCACTAGTATTGGGTTGCCTATAATCATTTTTCCGTGAATGTACTCGTAAACCTCTATCCGTTAGTATGCGATTCATTAATGGACGCACCATCGGGACACGGTTCTTTAACACGTAATGTTAATAATCAGTGAACATCTTTAATTACGCTCAAATGCTTAAGTTTCAGTACAGGTTTTCATATGAGCTGTACTTTTAATTGTTAGTACAATCGGCATCAAATAGATAGTGACGGCCAAAGTGACCAAATATAGCTATAGGATCTAAATGTGGACGAATAAGGTCAGGTGAAGCATATAAGGCCCACCTTTATTTTAACTGAAATAGTTCTATTAATAATCAGGATATTATTAACAAATCAATTCAATATAGATTTCTCATTTGTTCATGTTTCTTCACATACCAAAATAGTTATATAAATATTCCAGCGCTTTTGAAAAATACACGTTTTATAAAAAAAACCGGGCAAGTGCGAGTCGGACTCGCGCACGAAGGGTTCCGTACCATAATGCAAAAAAAAAGCAAAAAAAAAAACGGTCACCCATCCAAGTACTGACCACTCCCGACGTTGCATAACTTTGGTCTAAAATCACGTTTGTTGTATGGGAGCCCCATTTCAATCTTTATTTTATTCTGTTTTTAGTATTTGTTGTTATAGCGGCAACAGAAATATATCATCTGTGAAAATTTCAACTGTCTAGCTATCACGGTTCGTGAGATACAGCCTGGTGACAGACAGACGGACGGACGGACGGACAGCGAAGTCTTAATAATAGGGTCCCTTAGTAAAAGGGTAAACCTTTGGGTACGGAACCCTAAAAACCATACCATGTTGGTTCGGAACCGGGCCTTGTTACTTGCACTGACAGTTGAACACTGACTTGAACAGAAGTTCAAGAATAACAGAAAATATTACCGGGCCTTATTAGCTTTTATCATGAATTAATTTCATCTTCAATTTAAAATGGTCTATAGTAAAATACGGCCTACATGAGTCATGGAAAAACAAATTGTATTTTATTTAGAAAGTACTTATATGTTGTTCATAATCTTCAGTAAGCTGACTTCTAAGAGTCTATCTATTATAATTAATGTAGATTGACAGTTTACTTAGCAAATTGTACTTTTATACCTTTAGGTTTTATGTCGGAAGTATTTCAGCCAATTTGTACTGAAACAAGCATTTGAGCGTAATTAATGATGTTTACTGATTGTTAATCTTAAATATACCTATTATGTAGGGCACTTAAATTATTTTAGCGGACCGAGCGGATATGTATGTTTGTAGACCACTTATTTATTTAAATAATTAAATTGTAATTCATTCAAAAAAAGGTTATTAAATGAGGGATATAGATACCTCACCTACCTTATTACAAAGCATTACAAAAATGTCCAAAGGCCAAAGCCACGCTGATAAGACATAAGACCTCATAAATACCTATAAATAAACGTTCACTGAAAAAACTTTAAGGCATTTTTGATAAGTAATTATTTTTCGTTACCTACTGAGTTATCGTTTTGCACCGAATATCAATGAAATAAAAGCACGTTGTTATTTGATAGATACATTTATATAAACATCGTCACATGAAACCAATATAGGTACTCGTAAACCATACCACTGCGATGGAAATATCGTTCTTTCAACTGATAATATAGCCACAAAAACACGCTGAGACTGCAGGTCGAGTCTTGGTTTCAATTTCTTGATGATATATCATTGAATTAACTTTCAAAGCACGTGATAGCTCTCAGAATAGCAACAAAACTGGTTGAAACTAAAAATTTTATTGCTGATATTATGTGAACAACATTGCTTCGTCTTCATAAATAAAAATTTAATAATTTATATTGTTTACGTTAAAATGTGAAGAAATTTGTTGATGAATTGTCTATCTAGTATATTGACATTATGTCATATATGTTTTTAAAATGACGTAATATGAATGCCAGCACAATGAAAATTTATTCCAATAAGATAAAACAAATCATCAAACTTTTTTAATTTTTAGTGAATTAGGAAGAAACTAATTACGCTGATTTGGTTGTGTTCGTATATATTTTAAATAATTTGTTATATTTTTAAAGTATTATGACTTATGAATAAAAACAAATCAAAATTTTAATGACTCTGGATCTCCGTGTGACATTATTCATTTACCCTATTTATTTTGAACACAGTTTTTCACTGGTATCATCATTCGTATACGGACATGAATTTCTGTCAATTTCTGAAAAGTCAATTTGGAAAAAGCATGTACGCGTCCGCTTCCAACGGCCCACAGCGGGCATCTGAGGAGAAGGAGAATTTGACAGATATGGCGGATGTATGGAAATTTTACGAAAGTTTACGTTTACGATTGAATTTCTCTGTAGCCTTTAAGAGGAAAAATAGGAAAAGCCTGATTCGTTGTAGTCTAGTTATCTGGCTTTCGAAATCACTCTATTTTGTAGCATGAGCATCGATTTTTTTATACAAATTTTACTAAACGCTGACACTCGTTCATCACGTTTTAGGTACAACTTTGCATGAGTGTATTTATTATATTGTAAAAGATTTCAAATGTTCAAGGGTGATTCGTTGTAAACACACTCTTTGGGATAATAATGATATTTATTATAATTTTTTTTATCAAGCGATGTGGACGCTAGCGACTAAACGGTGACTGCCTTTTTCGCTGATTTTGCACGACGCAGTCTTAATAAATTAATACCTTACTTAAAACAAACCTTCTAGGCTAATCTATTAAAATAAAATTATTTGTCATGCAAATTAACAAATCTATAAAATTTCCAAAATTAGTCATACATTAAAAAATTTCAGCAACACCAACTGTACAATCACCAGCGTAATAGAACTACCCACACCGCTAACCGAAAACTCCAAGCAGCTGATCATCTGCCTAGAATGCGAGGATCTCACTGGCCTCATCTGCGTACTCCACATCAATGGCTCACAGATCCTCCGGTGCATCCAGACGGATGTGGTGATTACAGAGATTGCTGTGTGCGATGAGGTACCGGATGGGCCGTTGACATGCTTTGATGGAGTTATTATGGCTGGCTCGAAGAGAGGAGAGATATTTGCTTTTGATCTGAATAGAGCCAGTCTTATTCAAGGTAAGCTATTAGTTGTTGATTCCAAATCAGAAGCTTTTATACTCTTGGACATATTTTTTACGTCCTTGATATTAATATACCACTCACTACTTTTTCGTGACAGTAAAAAGTCAACATAATAGTGTAATTATAATTACACCTTTTTTTACAAAATACTGTTTAAAAACCTAACCTAACACCTCTTCCAGCATTAAAAGACATATCGCAAGGCTACGAGCATCTGGTCCGAATGGAGTCCAACCCAGCCAACCTAGCGTTCCTGTCCCTCAACGCTGTCCCCCAAATAGACCAACACAGAGACCAGGCCTTAGATAACGACGACCATCTCGCCATAATCCTCAACGAAAACTCACTAGTCGATGGCCAGTATTTATTTAGAAACCCGGACGGTTCGATCCGAATGAAGGCAAAACAGGATCATATAAGAGTATCGTCTCTTCAGTATGTTCCGCAGTTGGGCAGTTTGGCGGTGGGGTATAATTTTGGGGCGTTCCAGATTTGGAATATGATGAGTTTGGAGTTGGAGTTTGCGTCGCAGGTTAATCGGGAATGCTTGCCGGTCACGCATTTTGGATTTCAGGTAACTTTTGATCATATATCTCTGTATTATCATAGGTACGTTTTATCAACTGTGAAACAGATAGTGGGTCCTATAGCCCTTCTGTTGGTGGGTCCTATAGTGCTTCTTTTTACAAGCTTTTATTTACTTTCACCTGACCGTTGTCTGTCGGTCTGTAATCAAATCTTGTAAGTTAAATTTGATCCACTTCCCGGTTTCCGATTGAGCTGAAATTTTGCATGCATGTATAAATCAGATGACAATGCAATATTATGGTACCATCGAGCTGATCTGATGATGGAGACAGGAAGTGTCCATAGGAACTCTGTGATGAAACAACGCAACCTAATTGTGTTAGGGGTTTTTAGAGTTGTCTCGATGAGTATTAGTTGTCTGTCGTAAGAAAAGTACTGTCAGCGATAAAAGCTTGTACCAAAAATGAAATTTTTGCCAAAAACTTATTAAATATTGATCCTAGCGAAAAGTGTTCTACATGTTTCTTGTAGGAAATTTTAAGTTTATTATTTATTACATAGGTATAACACTGTCTGATTTTCAAGACGTCGCTTTTGCAAATTTGAACAGTTTCCTAAAAACAAGGGTTTTGAAAAGAGTCTAACAGTATGCAGCTAGTTAGGCAGGCTAAAACATTATTTTTTTCAACAACACATTTGCTTTAATATTAATTACATTTAATAACATATAATATACTTTTCAGGAGCCCTGTGACGACCCCAGAGCCTTCTGCTACCTCTGGGCAATATTCTCTGTAATGGAGAGGTTTGAAGAGGAGGAGTTTCCACTGGCTGTCATGTATTCCCTCACCTATCAGGGGAAGAGAATGCTTTCAGACACCAAATGTCTCTATCAGGTATATAATATGCTTTGCTATGACATATTTTGCTTACTTCCACTCAGAAACGATGCTTCGAAGGTCAAGTCTCTGCATCTTATTTAAGGGGCCTCATTATACAATCCTCAATCAAAGTTTCTAACCCCCTCTATACTTGTGTTTGTGTTTTTTTTAATGTTCTAAACTTGATCGTGACACGGCAATAAATAACCGTTGACAGTTATGGCTACAACATGATCTAGTATTAGTATGGATTATACTTCCGATGTAGCCCACAAGATGTCAGAACATACTGTACACAAGGAAACGTACCTACGAGAGCGGTAGATGGTAGCACTACTTTGGCAATGTGTTGTGACATATGTTTCCGATTCAGGCCACAAGATGGCAGGCCCTCCGACGCGCATGGTCCCAATTATTGTTTGTCTTTGTGACAGTCTCACATTTTTTTTAATTCCCCACCGTAAATTTAGTATGGTTTATGGTGGGCAACAGATAACCCGACCAATCATTTTGTCGCATTGCGTACGTTCTGTCCCTCACGGACGCAATATTGCATCAATAGGATCATACCATCTATGGGCCATAAGTATTTTTACAGTACTTGTGCCGGAAAGAGCACTTTCCGTGCGTATGTCAAAAGTTTAAAAGGCCATATGTACAGTAAAACGTTGTACGATACACGTGCGAATAGGTAATTCGAAACGAGTGGCGATAAATTAAAACACGACCGAAGGGAGTTCCTCTTTTCCGCACTTGTATCGTAAATAACTATTTTGTTTGTGTACCAGAACTTCATGATGGCGACTATCAGGTTCCAATTGGAATTAAGTGTGATGGAGAATGCTGGACAATTTATCGGCGGCCGCTGCGTGTCGTGCCACGCATACTCCGTCAGTTCCACCTTAGGGGAGGAGGGCGAAGATAGTAAGTAATATTTCGTCAGTTTAACACTAAACTTCTAGCCTTAATTTTAATTTCCTTGTTTCAAATAAGTTCCCATCAATAAAAAAAGGGCAGTGAAAACAAATTGTCTAGTGATTTTGTGCTTTGAGCATAATTTTTGATTATTTAACAATAATCACTTAGGTAATAAAACTTGAAACTCTACATGCATGAAAATTTGACAGTCACAACAGAGACTCATTTAGTGGTTTCCATTAGATATTTCGTAGCGTGAATATAGAACAATCCACTAACCAACCAGTACTATGAGTAACAAACAGATGTATACAAATTATATTGTATTATTTTTGTAGGCATGCTGAACATTTGTCAACTAGTCTGGGAGTGTTGGGGCGAGAACGTAAATTCTGCAACGGAATATGGGATGCTGTTGTTCGATCTAGATCAGTGGTACAAGGATCAGATGCCTTGTGAGTATAATTATATTAATTTGATCCTACCCACTGTGCTAGATATGTTTTCTTAGTGAAAGCGCAGAATAAATAATAGTACCAGGTACAGAAGACTCACTCTCAAACAAAACGCGTCTGTTACGATCAGCACAGATATGGCCGCTAGGTTGGTGTGGAACGGATGTACTTTTAGCTACTTGTAGCAAAGCGACGAAATCCCGGAGTGAGCCACGCCTGGTGAAAGTCATTCAACTACGTTAGATATTCTTTCTTTTAAGTCAATAATTGGTATTAAATGGCCGAAAAAAATGGCCCCTCAAAATCCGTGGTTTGAAAACGGGAATTACAGATTTTTGTAATTTTGAATTGCTCATTATATTTTTGAAATATAAAATATCCCTTCTAGCAACATACGGCCTACAAAGCAACGCGTTCATGAGCGCATCATGGTGCGGGCAGCTGACCACGGCCGGGACTCGAACCCTGGACGTGCGGCTGCAGCCCGGCTCCGTGACGCCGTACTCACACGCCACACGCCTCGAGGAACACTTCTACCCCAACTCCATACATTACAGTAAGTGTTCCAACAAGGTGACAACTGACGTGGCCGGGACTCGAACCCTGGACGTGCGGCTGCAGCCCGGCTCCGTGACGCCGTACTCACACGCCACACGCCTCGAGGAACACTTCTACCCCAACTCCATACATTACAGTAAGTGTTCCAACAAGGTGACAACTGACGCGGCCGGGATTCGAACCCTGGACGTGCGGCTGCAGCCAGGCTCCGTGACGCCGTACTCACACGCCACACGCCTCGAGGAATACTTCTACCCCAACTCCATACATTACAGTAAGTGTTCCAACAATGTGACAACTGACGCGGCCGGGACTTAAACCCTGGACGTCCTACAGCCAGGCTCCGTGACGCCATACTCACACGCAACTGGATTCCTATCGAGCAGCTTTTCGAATCCGCAGATATCAATTTTCATCATAATTAGAGAAAAAAATACAGAAGTTCAAAATGGCGGCCGTTATTTACAATTTTGTCTCTGTCTCTGCTTATTACAATAATCTTAAACTAATATAAAACCTTTACTTTCAGATTGCATATGTCTAAATACCTCCGACGCCTGCGTACTAAACACAGCCGGTATACAGCGACAGATCATAGCGTCCATCGACGACACCGGTCCCACCGCTCTCCTGAACCCGCCGCGGCTCTACCACGCGTGTGTGGCGGCGGGTCTAACGCCGTTGTATATGGACGGCTTGTTGACCAACCCCAGTGCGGTGAGAATATATACAGACCTGTCTAGACGCAGACGCCTGTGTACTAAACACAGCCGGTATACAGCGACAGATCATAGCGTCCATCGACGACTCCGGTCCCACCGCTCTCCTGAACCCGCCGCGGCTCTACCACGCGTGTGTGGCGGCGGGTCTGACGCCGTTGTATATGGACGGCTTGTTGACCAACCCCAGTGCGGTGAGAATATATACAGATCTGTCTAGACACAGTCGCCTGTGTACTAAATCATGACTGTGACGCGACGAGCGTTGCGACCCGAAGCGAAGAGCGTTGCGACAACGAAGCGAAGAGCGTCGCGACTCGAAGCGACGAGCGTCGCGACTCGAAGCGACGAGCGTCGCGACTCGAAGCGACGAGCGTATATAAAATACATAAGAATTTTCCGTCTATTAAACTATCGCATATAGGTATTGAGGTCACGCACAGAATGAAATGGCATTAAATGAATTTATGTTCTAGGAGGAGCAACGGAGATTTCTACTATCGGTGGCACTGGAAGCTCGTCTGGCACGATTCCTGAAACGTTGCGCCCATGACTGGGCCACGGGCAGCCATCACGGGGTCGGCTGTACTCTCACATTCTTGGTACGTCCACACTGGCAACAAAAACAACTTTTAACTAACTTACTCGTATGTCATTAGTCATTACATTAAGGTTTACAAGGAATACGTTTGTTAATATGGTTGTTTTTTATAAAAAAATATTGTTTAAACAAGAAGATAAGTTACATTGTAAACAAGACTATGGTGTTTCTGCGCTTTTAATTATTTTAAATTCAACAGACACTCATTCTAAAGTCCACCCCTGAGTCTAAATGCCATAGAGTTGTAACCATACTTACGAAAATGTAGTCCTAGGTTTGAATCCCGGTAAAGACATTTGTTTGTGCGGACGTTTGTTCCTGCATATTGATGTTTGTATTGTTATCTAATACTTGTTAATTATTTGTGTAGGTGGACTGGTGCTGGCGCCGTGCCCTACAACTAAAAGAAAACGCTAAGGAGCTGACTGCCCCGCTGTTCTCTTCATCTTCCTTGCCCGACAGGTGAATATAGTTATTTTGTTTTATCCCACATCGGTGGAAAACAAGCATACGGCCACGACCCGCCCATTGGTAAGAATGGTAAGCGATCGGTCATTTTTACACATACGCTAGGAATCCTTTATACGAATTATTTCATGAAACCGATGCTGCCAAAAATACGGGGGTGCGGGGACGAGGTGAGCGAGTCCCGTGCCGTGATTGGTCCTTTCAAAGACACGGACGTCACACAAAGACACTTTCGACTCAAAAATGGAGTAAAACTACCGTATGCGTGGCAGAGGGGGTAGAGCTACTATGCTCAGTCTGGAGGATGTCTTGTCTGTATTTTACACGACTGCCCCAAAAGGAGTGCACATGCACATAAGGCCTTACAAAGTGAGATTGACAAAAATAACGGCTACATTGTCGTAATATTTGTTACAGGAATGTAGTGCGATGCTTGGAGCACTGCGTACAACAGCTGACGCAGTTGACCGGCTTACTGGACGCCATCCTTACCAAATGCTGCAACCTCATAGTTCCTGATGGTAATTACTATTACTATTTAATTATATTTGCCCTCTACTATAAGTAAGTAAAATCACTGGTCTTCCTGCGCAAACACCCTCAAGGAACCCGAATGTTGATAAAAAGGACGTAGCATCTTAATTATGTATGTATGTCACTTTATTGCACATAACAAGTTTACATAAAACGGACAAAACAATACAAAAATAGAAATGTTATGTACAAAGGCAATACGTAATAGGTGTTTTAGTAATAGGAAAATAATAATAATAACTTTCAAAGTCACGACCATGAGAAGGCCAGTGTTTACTTCTCGTTCATTTTCGTTGTTTATGATATGAATTCAATATTTTTGTATATTTGTTTCAGCTCTGAGCGAGATCGAGGAGAAATACAAAGGAGTTGGCACGGTGTCCCTTTACTTCCAAGTAGTGCAGTGGTTTCTCCGAGTGGGACTGTTGCCCGAGAGACACCAAGACCTTCCGTATCCAGCGCGGCAGCTCAATGAAATATACACAAAAAGGTAACACTCATTATTAGTTATTACCATTTTTAAATACAAAAATCTAAAAAGCAATGCATTTTTTTTGTGAAAATTGTCGTAGTAGTCGATTTTAAGGTTTTTGGGGTGTGGAGTTGAACGAGATTTACACAAAAAAGTAACGCACAAATTAAGACCATTTTTACATACAAGAATCGAAGATTGCTGCTATGTGGTGTAAAAATCGTCATGGTAGTCGATTTTGAGGTTTCTGGGGGTGCGGGTAGTTGGATGTAGGACGCTACACTACCTGATTTGTGAATCTGATGTTCTCATACAAATGTTAAATTGATGTTTTCTATATTTGATTATATTTAAATTTACGGGAATCTAAATGAGTTCACACTTTGTTTTAGGCGAATGAAACTGCAACGGTTACAAAGTGGACTACCCGACGGGGACTCGAGCAAATCGTGCTCGTTACTCTACATCGACCAGCTGATTGAGCATGAGTTCGGTGGCGAGAGGATACAGCAGTGAGTTGAGCTTTTTAGTCTTCCGTAGCCAAATTACTAAGACTCCACCGTCTATCTGTCTGTCTGTCTGTCACCAGGCTGTATTACATGAACTGGGACAGTTGAAATTTTCACAGATGAATTTCTGTTGCCACTAACAACAAATACTAAAAAGTACGGAACCCTCGGTGGGCGAGTCTGACTCGCAACTGTCCGGTTTTTATTTATTATGACCCTATATACTGACATGGTGGGTGGTGGTCGTAATTATATACTTTCGATGCGTATACTACCATTTATAAATCCCTCCTTTTTAGAATGTGGCTGAAAGGCGGCAGCGAGACCAACGGCCTGTATCCACCGCCCTCGCTGTATTCACTCCTGCGACTATACCTACTGCCCGACATCGCAGAGGAACACAAGCACTCACTAGTGCTATATCTGCTGGTTGATTACTCTATGGTCTATGAAGTCAGGTAAGACATCATTATGTCCATTTATTAAATAAAAGTGAAAACAAATAACGTTTAACAGAAATGGCAGTAATAGTTTCCACAGTTTAGAACATTTAGCGCCAAGAACCCGACTGTCGGGTACACTGTTCGTTGCGACTACGCGATCCATACGGCAAAAACGTGGCTACGCGCTACGAGGTTAACCCGTAGCACTTACTGGCAATGAATGTGTTAGAATTCAAATGTGAGATGCTTTATGTGACCAGTAAAATGCCCACCGAAATTGTTTTGCTGAGTCAATAAAAAAATAGCAACTGCTGTAACTGTCCATACATATTATTATGTGAAGATGAAATCGGCAAACTAGAGTGCCTTATGTTTAAAATACATTTATTGATTCTCACATTTAAATTGTTTTTTTTTTTAACTTTAAACCATTTGACTTGAGTGAGGTGTTTGACACTCTTTCTCTCTTCATTTCTGCATGCATTCCACCAAATAAAACCATATCAACTGAACCAAAAGTTATTTTTACATTATACAGGGTGATCAATCTAAATGGGTCAGTATGGAGAAGTCAGAAACTATAAGAGATAGCGAAATCTGTTCTTAGGAACCATGGCTCCGATTTTAGATTTAATAATAATGGCATTCAATTTTTTTAAAAATCTATCATACATAACCGGGATTCGAACATGGTCAATATTCTTGTTGTTTGTTTGTATGGAAACTTTTAAACGATGCGTGATAGGTGGGGGGTGCTCGACCAAATATCATAGAGGGCCCCGAGACAAAACAAAGTACATTAAAAAAAATCAAAATTGCCGACTTTTTTTTTAATTTTTTCAAGTTGGTCCGAGCGTGCTGAGAATTGGCATGCGGCGAGCCTGAAGGCCCAATATTACAATGTCAAAAAAATATTTTTGGAAAAATCCAAAATGGCGGCGGACACGGGCAAAGAATAATTTCCAAGTAGGTTAAGCGAGCCTGAAGGGCGACCTTCAGGCCGGGAGGCCAAAGGCCGACCCCGGCGGAGGGCCGAAGGCCCGAAGCCTCCACCCCGACGCCCAAAAAGCGACTCCCAATAGGAAAAGTGTTGGGTCGTGTTTAAGCTCCAACTTCCCCCTCTCGTGTGACGCTTCGGGCCTTCGGCCTTACGCAGAGCTCGGCCTTCGGTCTTCGCAAGCCTCGACGCTTCCCCGTGGGGCATTCGGCCCGCCGGCTTCGGTCATCAAGACAGTTGACTTGGTAGAACGCTTGGAAGCACCGAATTCACGCAGTTCGGCCTTCGGCCTCGCGTTTTGGGAGTCGGGGTGGAGGCTCAGGGCATTCGGCCTTCCACCGGGGTCGGCCTTCGGCCTCCCGGCATGAAGGTCGCCCTTCGGGCTCGCTTAACCTACTTGAAAATTTTACTTTGCCCGTGTCCGCCGCCATTTTGAATTTTTCCAAAAATATTTTATTGACATTGTAATCTTGGGCCCCCAGGCTCGCCGCATGCCGAATCTCAGCGCGCTCGGACCAACTTGAAAAAATTAAAAAAATGTCGGCCATTTTGATTTTTTTTAAT
This sequence comes from Cydia fagiglandana, assembly GCF_963556715.1. Lineage (NCBI taxonomy): Eukaryota > Metazoa > Arthropoda > Insecta > Lepidoptera > Tortricidae > Cydia > Cydia fagiglandana. The sequence continues at coordinate 20,131,594 of NC_085942.1, read as the reverse complement.
GTACTTTGTTTTGTCTCGGGGCCCTCTATGATATTTGGTCGAGCACCCCCAACTTATCACGCATCGTTTAAAAGTTGCCATACAAACAAACAACAAAAATATTGACCATGTTCGAATCCCGGTTATGTATGATAGATTTAAAAAAAAAATTGAATGCCATTATTATTAAATCTAAAATCGAAGCCATGGTTCCTAAGAACAGATTTTGCTATCTCTCATAGTTTCTGACTTCTCCATACTGACCCATTTGGATTGATCACCCTGTATAACCTGATACATATTTATATATCATTAGCATAGATATTGTTTGCTAAAACTTGACCTGAATTCTTTCGTAAAACCATAGACTAGAAATCCTCTAGACCGAGTTTAGAGCAATTATTTCATGCAACCGATGATGCCAAAAATGCTGGGCTGCGCGGGACGAGGTGAGCGAAATCCCGTGCCGTGATTGGTCCGTTCAAAGACACGGACGTCACACAAAGACACTTTCGACTCGAACATGGAGTAAAATTACCGTATGCGTGGCAGAGGGGGTAGCGCGACTATGCTCAGTCTGGAGGATGTTTTGTCTGTGCGTAAAACAGACCGTGTGATTTGGCGCAACGGATGTAGTGATCGTAAAACTGTAATGCATAAAACGGTGGAGGTGTGATGCTTTATTTATAGGTTATCTTTGATAGATAGATACAATCTTTATTGCCTCTTTGATCGTTTGATGCAAAAAATAAACATTTTCAGTTACTAATATTATTATAATGCCAGACTTTTGCATTGATGTTATCGAGAATTTATAGCTAAATAAACTCGAGAGAACATTTTACTGAATCTTTTATCTTTATCTGTCATTTTGATTCATGTATTTGTACAACATAATTTAACTAAATCAGCAGGCGTATTATGGATAGCTTTATCCATCTTTATCCACATGATAAAATATCTGTCACTTTTTAACACCGTGGGATTGAAAGTGACGGACACCGTTTTATCATGCTGTCACGTAGATAAGAACGACCATCATATCCGTACAGGCTCGTAAAGTTTTATGAATAAGGGGGTAGGTAATTATCATGTACAATTATAAAATACATGTCATAATTTTTTACTGCTGTAAATACGTAGAATTTAGCTGTAAACGTTGTACAAACGGCAACACTCCTAACTTCGGTGGACCTTATTACAAAAGGCATAAGGTCCACCGACGTACGGTTAACAGTGTGGGCGATGCAAAATTTTCTTGCGGCATTTTGTAACCTTGTACCATCGACTACCTAAACTGTTTAAAGGTGAACCTTATTGTGACGAGATAAGGCCTATCAATGGTCAGCTTTTTCCTGTAATTAAATGTAGCATAATGTTGTAGATACGAGGCGGTAGTGCGAAGGTTGATGCAGTTCCCGACGATGTTCGGGTTGAGCAACACCGCCATTAAAGCCACGCAGGCCTTCTGGCATCTCGACCACAGGGATTTCGATGTAAGTTTATCTATGGTTCTATACTTTATTCCATGCCTGTCTGTATTAACCTTTATGTATACATCTTTATGTATAAATTGTTGGTATTATGTGTTCCACCGTAGCATCAAAACTACATTAACACCGCCCGGTGACATAGGCTATTATTTTTTCATCTCTCCTGTTCGGAAAGTTCACCTTTCATAGGCTGATAACTGGGTGGACAATTTCATTTCCCACCCTAGGGTGGAAAGTAATATATTTTTACACGACTGCCCAAACAAAAAGAGTGTATTGTTTAATTTTTACTTCGAGCAACGGCTAACAGCCATATTATTCAGTAAAAAGCTCTCATATTAGCTTCCGCATGACTGAAATTGGCGGCGTTTACATTTTCAAGTGATTCGAGTGACTTATAGTTATGTGGTTTACCTATGTATCTGTTAATAATTTGTTCTAAAATGTACTCTAACATAGCTCTTTCAGTCCTTATGCAAGCAAAAAGATTGTGTAAAACAGGTTTTCCAATTCCGGTAAATATTTACCCTTTAATATGTACCTTCTTAAAGAAACTTCTTAACCCGGGTTAACCGGTTAAATCTGGAGTTACCATGGTTACCAGTACAATTTGACACTGGGTGACACTTAATTCCGGGTTAGTGGGATGGTGCAAGTAGTCTACCTAAATCTGCTGTTAACCCTAAAACTTTTTGTTTTTTAAGTAAATAAGTAATGATTTTTGTTGTAGTTCGCCCTCGACCAGCTCCAATGCCTGACGGGCAACACGCTCTCCCCCTGGCAACACCACGCCGTCCTGTCCGCCCTGCTCGCGCAGAACATGACGCAGGCCGCCCTGCAGTACCTGCACGTGCGCAAACCCGCGCCCATACAAAACAACAGGGTCAATGACCACGACAAACTAGAAGATTGGCAGAGCTGTTGTAACCTGTACCTAGCTAGAAAGTTGGTGTTTGAGGCGCTCGATGTGGTCAGAATGTGTGTGCAAAACGCTGCGAGTTTAGAGGAAAAGCTACATGTGTTGAACTTCTTCTTCAAAGGTAAGTGACATACAAGTAGGCAATGACAGGGAATCTTCTCTACAATCGCAAGCCGCTTTACAATACTTATACATACACACCCGCGCCCATACAAAGCAACAGGGTTAACGATCATGATAAACTAGAAGATTGGCAGAGCTGTTGTAACCTGTATCTAGCTAGGAAGTTGGTGTTTGAGGCGCTGGATGTGTTCAGAATGTGCGTGCAAAACGCTGGGAGTTTAGAGGAAAAGCTAACACGTGTTGAACTTCTTTTTCAAACGTAAGTGACAGGGTAGTATTCTTTTCATACAGAACATGACTTAAGCCGCTTTACAATACTGACTTGTTCGCAATCGCATATTATAGAAATAGATTCTCCTCATTTCAGCGTTTTCACAATTTCATCAAAGGGGATCCCAAAGACCCTTGAAGTTCTGCTAAATAATTACAAGAATTAACATGTGCGCAAGTCTTTACAAAAGAGATACCATCTAATCCTCTTACTCAGATGATTGTTGAGTTTAGGATTTCTCAAATAAGTGGATTTTTGAGGTGCCTGAACTCATTTTTATGAATTCTATTCCATTTTTTTAAGCTACAAGTCGTAATTTTTCAAATCTTAACCGGCCATACAACTTGTAGATGTGTAATACCTCGGGAGAATCATAAATACGAGTACAATATTCAATCGGTGCACAATTTTCAGGGTGCCGCAACACAGGACAGTTGTCAAAGATCCTCCAGGTGACCCTGCTGCCTTTCGAAGAGGAGGCCTTCGTAAAGTACTTGGAGAGGTGCAACGAACCGCACACCTCGGATATACTCATCATGTACTACTTGCAGCAGGCCAGGTAAATAGGTTTTTGTAGCTATGTACCCCACATGGTGGTGGGTGCAGCTTGTCCTGTCTCTTCTCCACTTCGCCTCATACTCAACATCGTCTTACGACACACATAACAGACATTATGATGATTGACAGATATTATGAGATTGAGAGATCGTATCGGGATTTAAGTTGGGTAGCAGATCGGAAATATTAACGATTCGACTAATGCCAGATAAGAAAAAGTGCGACATTTTGATCCATTTCGTATTTATACATATAAAACATCAGTTTAAAAATTAGTACAAATCGCAAGAGTTATATTGAAAGTTTTTTTGTTATATTTTTTTCTATTCATGAGTGGATAATTTTGTCAAGCATAGACTTACTATGGTTGCTTTCATACAAAAGTAGTACTACGAGTAGCAGCGTATCCTAATCTAGTCGTCGGACGTACGTATGTTGATTTATTGATGATATATGCGACACAGGTACTTGGAAGCGCAACAACACAACTGTAAACTCCGGCACACCAAGCGCAGCAACATCTCATCATCATCATCGTCCATCGTGGAGGTGATGGACCGTCAGCAGGCGCGCGACACTCTGGTCGAAGTGGTGTGCGCGTCGCTGCCGACCATAGCGACCAAAGTTGCGCATATGGCGCTCAGCGACCACTGCGAACCGCACAGTAAGTAATCAAAACTATCGCCGTGTATAATTCGAAAATTATAAGTCCTAGCAACATGCTTCACAGGAAAATATTGTAGAGAATTTAATGAAAAAATATAATGGTAAGTTACTTTTTTATTGTAACTTCAACAATTTTCCCTAAAAACAGTAATAAAGACTGCTAAATTGGAACTATTATTTGTTCGGTCATTCATCTCATTTAAGTCTCGAGAGAGAGAGAGTTGACAATTGCATAACACAATGACAGGTGTTTTATGCAATTGTCAACATAAATAACACTCGGTATTTTTAACGCCATAATATGTCTTTTTAATAATGTAAATCTAGTATATTTTATACAGAACCTTTGCTATTGATGAAATGGCTCTCCGCGTTAATTAGGTTCTTGCCACACATATCTACGCAGAAGCGGCTAAATTTTTTCCGGCTTTTGCCGATTCCGCGTCGATATGTCTGGGGAGACCCTTATTCTAATAAATGTTTTTCAGTTGTAGCAGCAAAGCCGATGTCCGTGTTTGTTCAAGCGAAATCTCCCAAAAACACGTTTACATACAAGTCCTCTTTTATTCAGGTAATGTCAAGCAATATGTTTAGTATTCCAAAAAAAGACATCTAGTTTTTTTCCTTCTTAGAATCTCTTGCAGTGTCCAGTGTTTCCAATGTAATTTATGTGATATGCTTAGAATGCAACCATAGTGAATCTGAAGCAATATTAACTGTTATTCTGTCACACTTTACTGTAAGTAGGTCAACTTTGTGGAAGTAGGTGTCTCGGTTTCATTTTAGAAATGTATTTTCAGGATACAATAGAGAACGCCAGTGAGACCTGGGTAAATAGACCTAAGATGAGGCGCGGCATCAAACGAGCGCTCAGTATTGAGGACACACCCTTCATCTGCACTCCCAAGTTATCGAGAACTAAGAGGTAAAATAAGAGACACATAATACAGACTAAAATAAGAGACGATAAAGTATAGAGATTGGCATAATAAGATTAATAAGTGTTTGAGGACATTATAACTTTGATTAAAAACGGGGTGTTTTCTATTTAATTTTATGAGTGATTGTAGACTTTGGCGTCAATTGCTTTTTGGATTTTGAATGCAGGATGCTTGATAGATGACTGGATGATTGAATAACGTATACAGATGAACTTTTAAGAGCGCTCTTACAAGAAAAGTCGAAATAATGCAAAATTGATGATACTAGTCGACGAAATTCAGGACTTTGTGCTCATTATTAGAAACAATGAGTACTTGTTCCAGTAAAAGCGTCTTCTTATCTTTTTAAATATCGTTGTAAATATTAGAAAAAGGACTTATTAAATTAGTAATGAATTTTTTTCTGATGGTCGTTTCCGAAAAACGCCGTGAAGCACTGAACGGCAAGCTCTTATTTGGAAATGTTGAGAAGTTTACTCTGCTAAACCTGGCTATTTTGTATTACTAATACCCTGTACTTTAGGCATATCAAACGATATTTTTCCTACATACCTTTGAGAAAGAGAAAATCAAAGTAAAACGAACTCAATTTTCTCTCCGAAACAAGTGTCAATTTCTACGAAAATCTACTTAATATCGAAGTCATTTTCATACTCAAGCAATCTGCAACGTTTGCTTATACTGTTGGTATACATTAGTGTTTATGAAATTCTACTATAATTTTTTGGCAATTTTTTGAAAACTACTCTATATTACCGATGACGCGCGCTCGCCAGCTCAGTGCCGCGGCAGAGCTTGTACAGGTAGGACGTGTGTCGGTCGGCTCCGCACATTTTCAACGGCGACGACGAGGTTTTTTATCATAGTGTGCGGCGGGCGCCGTGTAAAACGCTATACTGTGTGCGTGTAAACCGCAACGAGAGACTTTGATCCTATAGTATTATAATTTATAATGGTACAGTTTAATAAACTACCGGACAGGATTAATAATATTTGAAACGACCTGACATTCTATATGTATTTATTTGACTCAAGATAGTACTCAGGGTCTGATGATGGAGCCGGAAGGTGGTCACCGGTACCAATCAACCATGCAACTAAACCACTTTGTGTTTAGGCTCGTTTTATTCGTCTCAACAAGATCTTTGACACAAGATAGTACTCAGGGTCTGATGATGGAGCCGGAAGGTGGTCACCGGTACCAATCAACCATGCAACTAAAACACTTCGTGTTTGGGCTCGTTTGATTCGGCTCAACAAGATCTTTGACACAATGACACAAGACAGTACTCAGGGTCTGATGATGGAGCTGGAAGGTGGTCACCATTACCAATCAACCATACAACTAAACCACATCGTGTTTAGGCTCGTTTTATTCGTCTTAACAAGATCTTTGACACAAAATAGTACTCAGGGTCTGATGATGGAGCCAAAAGGTGGTCACCGGTACCAATCAACCATGCAACTAAAACGCTTCGTGTTTGGGCTCGTTTGATTCGGCTCAACAAGATCTTTGACTTAAGATAGTACTCAGGGTCTGATGATGGAGCTGGAAGGTGGTCACCGGTACCAATCAACCATGCAACTAAACCACTTCGTGTTTAGGCTCGTTTTATTCGTCTCAACAAGATCTTTGACACAAGATAGTACTCAGGGTCTGATGATGGAGCTGGAGTGTGGCCACGGGTACCAGTCTACCATGTAACTGAACCACTTCGTGTTTGGGCTCGTTTGATTCGTCGCAACAAGATCTTTGACACAAGATACTACTCAGGGTCTGATGATGGAGCTCGAAGGTGGCGATGGGTACCAGTCTATCATATAGCTGAACCACTTCGTGTTTGGGCTTCGTGTTTGGTTTATCACCTAGTGTCAAAGATCTTGTTGAGACGAATCAAACGAGCCTAAACACGAAGTGGTTTAGTTGCATGGTTGATTGGTACCGGTGACCACCTTCCAGCTCCATCATCAGACTCTGAGTATCACCTAGTGTCAAAGATCTTGTTGAGACTAATCAAACGAGCCTAAACATGAAGTGGTTTAGTTGCATGATTAATTGTAACGGTGCGTGTAACGAAGCGTTACACTATCGACCTTCATACTATTTCTGGCACCATACAAATTCTAAATTCCTTTTTGAAATTCAAATCCTATTCCAAATTCCATTCAATGATTTTTATTTTCAGTTCGATCACATACTTTGATCGATAAACATCATTTTATCTAACGGACTGTACTTCCCAAGTTTCTAAACACGACCGTTTAAGTGTGATTCTTATTAGTAAACGTAATAATTCATAAGTGCGTGCAGTTCAGTATAGTGCTCGTTTTGTGGCCCTGCACACCTTCCAGATATATATCTACATCATCACCAAGGCACATATTGTAAGTTATTTGATTTCTAACCTTCTGAATTACGAAAGTGTTTTTATACATACCTATCTGTTAACACGTAACCTGTATTGTTACAGGTGCCTTTTTATTTAAATAATAAATACCCCTCATCGCTCTGGATCCTGCCTTTTCATTCCCATCATCCCTGTGAGGCTCCTCTACCTGCCCCCTCACACTGGCGCCATCAACGTGCTCAAACCCGGACCTGACAAGACACCCACCCGCCCTACGACGCTGAGCAGCCCGTTCCAGTTCCTCCGTGCCAGCACCTGCTCCTACCCAACAACCGCAACCAGCTGTTCCAGTTCTACATTTTTCCTTATTCTACCAATTTTTTTTTTTTATATTGTTTGTAATTGCTAGCTTTAAGATCTTTTCAAAATTCTAAAAGGTTATAGTCGACCCAACTCAAATTTTCGCAATATCTCTCGGCCTAACATCATTTTATTTAATTTTCTATTTTACAACCAACCTTTTATCTAATCCTCAACCGTTTAACCAAAATTCCCCCCTTAAATAACCAATTACATATACATCTATCATCATTCATCATCTTATACCAATTTATCTATATCTATTTTCTAATCCCTATTATGCCAGCGTCCTACGCTTTTTGTCGCGCCACGTAACAAAACTCTTAACATAGTGATTACACAAAACATCTATCACATACAATTACACAATCCAAGATTTCCACTGAAATCTCACAAATTGGTTTCAATCCTAAGTGTTTTTAAAACTCCTTGGAGTCACTGAAGTGCGAACCAATCCTGACTTACGGCAGTACTGTTGGAGATAATCCGATAGCTTATCCTTCACCCGATTAAATAAATATACACAACTAAGCCTAATATCACAATAAACTTCTCCTTTCGATTCAATAAAAAATAAAATTTAATAACTACATATTTTATTTATATTGATAACATCAATTATTCTCTTCGTAATAGGTATCCACTTTAATAAACAATGAATCCAGCACTATTAAATAAACCTGAACTCATCTATGAGCTCAAACTCAGGAACATTCAGTTCCCAGCCACCGCGCAGGCTGATGATTTAAGACAGCTCCTCACTCCAAATTTATTCGCGGACCCGTGTTCGAATCTCTCCAGCCCATATGATCTTGAACAGGATATCACCGAAATTAGCAGATGCCTCACAATAGTTTCTTCTCAGCTACAGCTTGCGACCACCAACCAAGCGAAGCACGATAGAATAGCGGTTTTCTTATTTCATTTATATAACAGAATAGAACGTCTCCATATTACCACTGAATTATCTCCAGAAATTATTGACAACTATTCGAAAATATGCGAATTTTTGTCAAAATGTCAAACAAAATTTAACATGTCACAACCGTCAACAACAACGTCAACTTACGCGTCAGCAACCTCTTTGATAGATGATTCCACAAATTTAGACCTACTTGCTCGAAAATTAACCAACCTCTCTGAAGCAAAACCAAGCGATTTTAAAAAATTCAACTATAAAGGCGATAGTTGCCCTTATGATTTTATTCGAAACATCGAAGAGTTTGCAATTGCGCGTAACATTGACGACAAACGCCTACACAAATATATATACGATTTTTTATCAGGCACTCCTTTAGATTGGTATAGGTCAAAGAAAACAACCCTTACAGATTGGAAATCATTTAAAACCCACTTCTTAAAAGATTTCGAATTGCATGACCATGACCACAACTTACTACAAAATATACATTCCCGTAAACAAAAACAACATGAACGAATAATAATGTATTTTTCAGCCATGGAAGCCCTCTTTTCCAAATTACATGAACCCCTTTCTGAAAAACAAAAAATAGATATCCTCCGTAGAAACATGAGCCCTTATTACAGTTCCAGATTAGTTCCTACAGATGTTACGTCTATAGACACATTATTCCAATCGTGCAAATGGTACGAAAGCTGTAATACTACCTCTACTTATAGCTCTAACAACTATACCAACATTCAACAAGATTCTAACCATACCCCCCCTTCCCAACCGTACATACCACCATTCCCATTTAATAAACCGGTCCATACTGTAACAGCACCACCTTCTACGTTACGTTACTCCTGTCCGCGTTGCAGAACAAACGATCATTCTTTAGATATTTGTACAAGTAAAAATATAGTATGCTTCCGCTGTGGCAAACAAAATGTCACTTTTGCAAAATGTACAGTTTGCCATAAATTTCCAAAAAACGCATAAAGGAGAAAAGTAACTTAAATAAAACTACTGCTACAGAATGGAACCAATGGTTAGATACCATTAAATTATTTATGTCATCATACAATACTACATCAGCACTTTTCACTCAAGATCCATACGATGAACGACCTTATGTCAACATCCAGACAAATAATTTAACTTTATGTGGCCTCTTAGACAGTGGCAGTGCTTTAACTATTTTCGGAAATAATTCCCATAAAATTCTCTTATCCCACAATTTTACCATAAATTACGACCATAAAGTCGTAGGCTCTGTAGCCGACGGCTACCCTATATACTCTATTGGTACAATTCAACTACCAATTTCGTACAAAAATATTGTGGCTATTATTACCGCTCATGTTATCCCTACTGTAAAGCAACCCTTGATTCTAGGCACAAATTTTTGGAGAAAATTCAATATAGCTCCCCACATATTACCTGACATAACGTCATATTCTGATAAACATATAGATACCCTAGTTATTTCCACCTGCGACCAACACATCACTAATTATGACAACCTTTCTGAAACTCAACAGTTAATTTCAGATACTATTATTGAAAAATTTAAAAATATTTCAACAGAAACCAAACCCTTAGGACGAACCCACCTCATTGAACATCACATAGATACCGGTGACCATCCACCAATCAAACAGCGATGCTATAGGCTTTCTCCAGAGAAACAAAAAGCTTTATGCAAAGAAGTTGATGAAATGCTAAAGCTTAATGTTATCGAACCCTGCGAAAGCCCATGGCTAAACCCTGTCATAATAACTCCTAAAAAAGATGGAACGTGGCGTTTTTGCATCGACAGCCGTAAACTAAATTCGATTACGCGCAAAGATGCCTACAAACTCCCACTCATTTCTGACATTCTAGATAATCTAAAAAATGCTAAATATCTATCATCGATAGACATAGCAAAAGCATTTTGGGAAATACCCCTACGCCCTTCTGATAGACCTAAAACTAGTTTCCATGTACCCTCAAAAGGCATGTACATGTTTCGCGTAATGCCTTTTGGATTGACTAATGCCCCTGCTACCCAACAACGCTTTATGGATGCGTTATTCCCTTCTGAAAACCTTGATAACTCAGTATTTACCTACTTAGATGATATTATCATCATAAGTAATACTTTCGATGAACACATCACTTTACTTAATAAAGTTTACCAAAGGCTAGTACAAGCCAACATTACTATAAACTTCCCCAAGTGTTCATTTTTCAAAAAAGAACTTAAATATCTTGGTTACATAGTTAATGAACACGGCTTTCAAACAGATCCTGACAAGGTTAAGGCAATACTTAACATCCCACCTCCCACAACTCCTCGAGAAGTTAAAAAGCCCCAGGATTTTCCCTTCCAGGGCGACCCCGGTAGTGTAACGGTGCGTGTAACGAAGCGTTACACTATCGACCTTCATACTATTTCTGGCACCATACAAATTCTAAATTCCTTTTTGAAATTCAAATCCTATTCCAAATTCCATTCAATGATTTTTATTTTCAGTTCGATCACATACTTTGATCGATAAACATCATTTTATCTAACGGACTGTACTTCCCAAGTTTCTAAACACGACCGTTTAAGTGTGATTCTTATTAGTAAACGTAATAATTCATAAGTGCGTGCAGTTCAGTATAGTGCTCGTTTTGTGGCCCTGCACACCTTCCAGATATATATCTACATCATCACCAAGGCACATATTGTAAGTTATTTGATTTCTAACCTTCTGAATTACGAAAGTGTTTTTATACATACCTATCTGTTAACACGTAACCTGTATTGTTACAGGTGCCTTTTTATTTAAATAATAAATACCCCTCATCGCTCTGGATCCTGCCTTTTCATTCCCATCATCCCTGTGAGGCTCCTCTACCTGCCCCCTCACATTAATTGGTACCGGTGACCACCTTCCGGCTCCATCATCAGACTCTGAGTATCACCTAGTGTCAAAGATCTTGTTGAGACTAGTCAAACGAGCCTAAACATGAAGTGGTTTAGTTGCATGGTTGATTGGTACCGGTAACCAACTTCCAGCTCCATCATCAGACTCTGAGTATCACCTAGTGTCAAAGATCTTGTTGAGATGAATAAAACGAGCCTAAACACGATGTGGTTTAGTTGTATGGTTGATTGGTAATGGTGACCACCTTCCAGCTCCATCATCAGACCCTGAGTACTGTCTTGTGTCATTGTGTCAAAGATCTTGTTGAGACGAATCAAACGAGCCCAAACACGAAATTGTTTAGTTACATGAGAGACTGGTACCCGTGGCCTCCTTCCAGCTCCATCATCAGACCCTGTGTATCTTCAGTGTCAAAGATCTTGTTGAGACGAATCAAATGAGCCCAAACACGAAGTGGTTTAGTTACATGATAGACTGGTACTCGTGGCCACCTTCCAGCTCCATCATCAGACCCTGTGTATCTTCAGTTTCTTGTAACTTGTTTCTTGTAAATAAGCGAGTACCTAGAATTTCTTTCGAGTAATATACGTTCATAAGTACGAGTATGGGGCTATTCATAAATTACGTCGTTTCAAATGGGAGGAGGGGGGGGGGGGTCTGGACATCGGATGATGGTAGCATGACGTAGGAGGAAACAGAGTCATCCGAAGCATGATTTTTGGATGATTTGAGGGATGGGGGGGTCAAAAATAGATGACGTAATTTATGAACAGCCCCTATGTACATTTGCACTGCATTTAGTATTTTCGTACTTACCAAATAACAGTTTTAGGACTTTATAAGTTAAGTACAGTTAGTGTTGTTATGGTTGATTTCAATATGCTTCGCGAAGGATCAAGAATGTTTAATCCATCATTGTAGTGCGAGTGTGGTAAAAGGGATCGGAATACTGAGCTCGCACGGCCTGCCGCAGCGCGTAAAATACCTAAACTCGCTCAAACCCGAAATGTAATAGCACTCTTAAATAGTTTTTAATGCAAAATTCTTGAATACATGCAGTTTTTAATATCTAGGCTTATTAATTACACCATTTTGACACTGATTTTGAGTTCTAAAAAAGGGCGTAAGTATATGTGCGCTCGTCAACAGCGAACGGCGAAGAGTGATATGCAAATTAGATGCGGCTGCCCTCCCCGCGCGGTGCACTCCCCTCGGATCTCCGTGAGATTAGGGTTCCTTAACACTGATATTTCAGCAATGTTACAAATGCAGCGAACTGATTATGCGTTTACCGTACAAATGCCATCTTCACGAAGTAATATAGACTAACAAATTTTAAAATCCACAGATTATATAAATGGTTGTACCTAACTGTCAGGAGTCCAAAAAGTCTGTATGTTTCTTGGATTTGGCATAGCTGACATGTTTTTTCAACGACTATATCGCCGTTTGCAATTAGCTTCTTACGAATCCTTAGTGATATGCTGCGAGTCTTAATTGTGGTCTACCTACATATAGAAATACTGTAGTTTTAATAGTAATTATAATAACGTAAATGACTATGTCAGTTCGTGATATAGTGTCTTTGAAGGCGGTCGCCAGATCTAAGCACTTGGAATCTTTTTACTGCAGCGGTATCTGTATTAAGATTTGAGTAAACATGTTTCTTAGCATGAGCTAACCTCTTTCCTTGCAGTATATTCTCCGATTTCCACTCCGAGGGGACGCCGCCCAAGCGCGCTAAGTTCGACCTCACCGGCGCCGCCACCCCGCGCACGCCGCGCACACCGAGAGGAGACCTTAACATCAGTCGACAGATGGCCACTCTACTAGATATGCCCGAGGTGCAGAGTCCGGATGGCAAGATATATGATAGAAGCGGCGCTGGGACGCCCCATAGTATATTGAAGGTAAGGTTGCACTAAACTCTACCATATGTTTACGTCTTCCACATCAAAATTCTCGCGCACTCCGCTCGGAGAGAATATAAGTCGATAAAACGGCGAATCTACTAGATATACCTGAAGTGCAGCGTCCGGATGAGAAGATATATGATAGAAAAGTGTATTGAAGGCAAGTTTGCACTAAACTCTACCTTATGTTTACGTCTTTAACCTCAAAATTCTCGCGCACACTCTTCGACTTGGTTGTTATGCCAGAAGTACAGAGTCCGGATGGGACTCCCCATAGTATACTCAAAGTAAACTAGATTGCACTAAACTTGACTTTATATGCATGAACTAAAAATCTCTACCAACAAGTCAGTTACTAGTTACCGAATCCAATATCATTTGTAAACAGATTCGAAACTCTGCCCTCGGCCGCGACGCGCCCTCGCCGGTGGACTCGCGCTACCTCGGCGACAGCGACGACGAACTGCTAGAGACGGCCAGCAACCACACGCACTACAGCGACTCTACCAACAAGTGAGTTACTGGTTACCAGATCTAATACCATTTGTTAACAGATTCGAAACTCTGCCCTCGGCCGCGACGCGCCCTCGCCGGTGGACTCGCGCTACCTCGGCGACAGCGACGACGAACTGCTAGAGACGGCCAGCAACCACACGCACTACAGCGACTCTACCAACAAGTGAGTTACTGGTTACCAGATCTAATACCATTTGTTAACAGATTCGAAACTCTGCCCTCGGCCGCGACGCGCCCTCGCCGGTGGACTCGCGCTACCTCGGCGACAGCGACGACGAACTGCTAGAGACGGCCAGCAACCACACGCACTACAGCGACTCTACCAACAAGTGAGTTACTAGTTACCGAATCCAATATCATTTGTAAACAGATTCGAAACTCGGCCCTCGGCCGCGACGCACCCTCGCCGGTGGACTCGCGCTACCTCGGCGACAGCGACGACGAACTGCTAGAGACGGCCAGCAACCACACGCACTACAGCGACTCTACCAACAAGTGAGTTACTAGTTACCGAATCCAATATCATTTGTAAACAGATTCGAAACTCGGCCCTCGGCCGCGACGCACCCTCGCCGGTGGACTCGCGCTACCTCGGCGACAGCGACGACGAACTGCTAGAGACGGCCAGCAACCACACGCACTACAGCGACTCTACCAACAAGTGAGTTACTAGTTACCGAATCCAATATCATTTGTAAACAGATTCGAAACTCGGCCCTCGGCCGCGACGCACCCTCGCCGGTGGACTCGCGCTACCTCGGCGACAGCGACGACGAACTGCTAGAGACGGCCAGCAACCACACGCACTACAGCGACTCTACCAACAAGTGAGTTACTAGTTACCGAATCCAATATCATTTGTAAACAGATTCGAAACTCTGTCCTCGGCCGCGACGCGCCCTTGCCGGTGGACTCGCGCTACCTCGGCGACAGCGACGACGAACTGCTAGAGACGGCCAGCAACCACACGCACTACAGCGACTCTACCAACAAGTCAGTTACTGGTTACCGAATCTAATATCATTTGTGAACAGGCAACTAGGGTCCATAGGTACCTTCATCAATCGTCTTTGCCGTATCCGACAATGGCGACTACATCAACAATCCTTATCCGGATTATGAAATGCCCTAATGTGGGTCGCAGAACCAAACTTTGTTTTGAAGATGCGGTCACACGATGCGCAATAAAGTTGTCCAGTCTTGGGTGTACGTGTATGAGGGCTTAGGTCGCGTGTTGCGGATATGACGCTGAGCATCCAGGGAGCAGGCGGCCAATACCTGCAACATAAAGATGTTCTCTAACGCCACCTCGTCGCTTGCGGGATACCGACTGACTGCTGGGAGGGCATTGCATTACAAAGATCGGGACGGCGTTCTAGTGTTCATAAGAAAGTAGATCAATTTGAGCAGCAGTGTCTGGAAGGCACCTTACATTTAATCTTAAAATAATGTTGATGACACAATAGTTTTCTGCTTAGTCACCTGCTCTGATGTTGGACCGGAAGATTCCCTCAATACCTTAAAATCCTACAGATGTAGAGCATAATTACTTTCCATCGTATTTTCACGGAAACGTACGAACATGTCTTACTATTTCAATCAGTCTCGGTACAAAAAAGTACTAAAGTTGACTGAAGTAGCATGACAAATACGAACATTCCCGAGAAAATACGATGGAAAACAATTATGCACTACATATGTAGTCCAGTATGACTTGCGATTACGATTGTGAATGGGTTTATCCACCCGTGTATGTAACATAGTATATTGAAGATTAATTAATTCTTATTAATTACACAGTGATTCCACGAACAAGTATTAAGTTGCATTCTACTGACTGCGCCAATAAAGTTTCACTGAGTAGTACCAGGCGTGGCTCACTACAGCTACAAGTACATCCGTTCCACACCAATTTTGGTGGCTAGCCAAGTCCTGA
This sequence comes from Cydia fagiglandana, assembly GCF_963556715.1. Classification (NCBI taxonomy): domain Eukaryota; kingdom Metazoa; phylum Arthropoda; class Insecta; order Lepidoptera; family Tortricidae; genus Cydia; species Cydia fagiglandana. Next base: position 20,115,746 of record NC_085942.1, on the reverse strand, counting down.
TCGTCACAGACGCGTTTTGTTAGAGAGTGAGTCTTCTGTACCTAGTACTCGTACTATTATTTATTCTGTGGTAGTACTAGAAATGGTGTCTCACCATCATTCATTTGTTTTTCATTGGTGACACTTGCTACCTCTAAGTGAATTGATAGTAAAACGAGTGATGCAATGTTCACCTCTATTACCAGACACCTACGGTTCACAATCCCGACGGCCTCCGAGTCGGGTTCAACGCCCTCGCCGCCACCCGCTCCCTTTACTGCCGAAGTGCGAGACAGAGAACCAGTGCGACAGAAAGAGATGGACGAGTCTATGGAGAGTTTCGTTACTTCTACGAGTACCGCGCATCCTATGGTATGGGAAAGTTTTTTTTTTAATCTTATGGTTTTTTTTATATTGTTTGATTTGGAATGCTGACTTGATTTTAACCCTTCAGGTATTTGCATAAAGTTAAAGTTTCTATTACGTTGAATTGTCTATTTTTATTATAGCGTGTGTTTTTTTATTTACAGAAAGATGAAAATCCTTTCGAGTCTCCTCTAAAGAAATTAGCTACAGAAGAAAAGGTTTTATCTAGAAAGTCTTACAAGGATAATGTTCGGGCGAGGTGTGTACTCTGTTTATAAACTGTGTGAACGTCTAACACTTTGCAATAATAAAACAAAAAATTATGGAGAACCAGTGTGACACTCAAACAGGCTAAGAAAAACAAGAAATATGATCATGGACAAATTTAGAGGAACGCAAAAAAAAGTTTATTTAATTACTAATTTTGAAATTACTCTAGGTGCTGTAATCCAATAATTAAACCTTTTTTTGCGTGTCCATGAGTGAATTTGAACGTTCTAACACAATAGTGGGATGATTAAATTAAGGGCATTTAAAAGATAACTAATATGTATTTTCTAATGTCCTTCGAAGGAAAAGTTTTAAGCCTACTTATATCTAGTGTCCATTCTAAATAATATTCATTGTGATATTTTCATTTTAACGTTTTGCAGTGAAGTATTTGAGTCAACTGGATTGGAAATAATTCTTTGCCAACAATTGCCTCGACAATAATGTAGTATTCAAATGCAAATACAAAATACAAATATTTTATTAATAACAAGAAGTTACAGGTCGTGCATTCTGTACATTATTGTCATTTCAGACGTTCCCTCTCGATCTCGGCCAACAGCAGCCTCTCCGAGGATCCGAACACCTCCATCGAGAGCATCGCCGACATACCCATCACCCTCATCAACCCCCGCTACCGCAGGACAGAGACGCCTGACAAGCGGGAGAGAGACGGCGCGTCACCGAACAAGACAGTCGGGAAAGAAAGCAGCTTGTCGCCGAGTCGCAAGATAAATGAGGAGACAGAGATGGAGAGGGGGGAAAGGGATAGCGTGCCGCGGACGCCGCGGGGAAGGCGCGGGATTAGGGGCGGCGGGGAGAGTACGCCGTTGGCTAATAGGTATGTGTATCGTTGTGTAAGCCTCTGATATATTTTTTAGATTCAAATCAAACCTTATCAGATAAAAAAAATATTATTTTCAAAATGGAGTTAATTAGAATATTAAATTACAGGAATGCTTCTAAATAAACTTCTAATAAAGTCACATTTATTAGAATTTTCCTATAAACTTATTTTAAATTGCGTAATGAGTATATTGTATATTTTAATGTATTTGTGTATTTCATTATTGTGTAGAAGTCGATCTGGCACCCCGGAGCACGTCGACTCTCCCATAATAACACCGTTGCGGCCGAACAGAAATACAAGGTGAGGCTAAAGTATTTTTTAACACATCAGTCATTTTCTTTAAGCTGTAATACTGAACTAAAACTTGAGTTTTCTGTATACATAGATTATGAGTACACGATCAGACAACGAAACAGTTGTTTCGTAGGTCCGGTACTTGCTCCTCGAGAATATTTTTGTTTTTTTTTTTATATTTTTGTGCCTCACTGTTGGGTGACGGCCTCTTTTCCTCTTCTCGACCCTATGGTCAATAAGATTTGTACCTTATAAAATAGCTCTTTTTTGTTTTAGAAGCCGATCTCGTACACCGGAAATAAGTCCGCGTGCGTCCCCTCTGGCTCCTATCCCGGAACAACCCAGACAGGAAGTGGAAAGCGAACCGCATCCGGTCAAGACCACTCTTAGTGTGCAAAGCCGATTACGGTATAATATTCTTCGTATTTAATATATGCCTTCTAGTTTTACACTCACAGTTTGACACACAAAACTATAACGAAGCACTGGGTTTTGACAAACGTTTGTTAGTAAAGCTCTGGTTTCCTAGCATAGCGGTGCAGTCATATAGCGGCCGACTCCATACAAAATACTACTCTATCCATATTTAGCCGTATTATTTTGTATGGAGACGGCCGCTATATGACGGCACCGCTATCCTAGGAAAACAGAGCTTAAGTTTCATGTCTTATATCTTGATAGGTAGATGAATATAACAAGCAGTAGCTTAAAATACCTTAAATTTGGAAGAGACTAGAAACTGCCAAATCTGGAACAAAAACGTAGAAATAATGTAATGGCCATGACCCTTGGTGCATAAGTTCGCCTTCTGCTTGGCCTGTTTTATTACTACTTTCCCTTTTCACAGGAGCCGATCTCGTACCCCTGAGAGAATGGAGAAGGTGGCAGAATCTCCGCGCCTCGAGGCCATCTCGGAGTCCCCCACCAAGCCAGAGGAGCCGGAATCGCCGCGAAGAAGACTTCGAAGCCGATCTCGCTCGCCACAAGTTGAACTCGAAGTGCCTAAAAGCCCGAGGACTCTAAGGTATAACTCTTGTCTCGTATGTGTATGTGGCTTTCGCGAGTGCAGCCCTACGGTCGGTGTTGCAAGTGGTCATATCACTATATCGCGGCCTGATTTGACACATGAACAATAATGTATTAAATACCTTATTTGATGATGATTTATTTATTTTTCACACCACCTATTCGGAAAAGAGCTTTTTCTTCCCTGCTAGGAGGGATCAAAGGAACAGTTTTCTGTTCAAGCACACAATTTATTTATTTTTTACATTATTGTTTAGCTTAAGTAATCTGTTTAAGCATCAGATTGTGTCAACACTAAGATTTTTTTTATTTTCCTCATAGTTGATGTGAAAAGCAGTATGTGTCACACGGTATCAAAATTATTTCCTCTTGGGCGTTAACACTTGAATCCCTCATCATGCTCAGGATTCTACTTTAGAATCCCGAACGTAGTAGTATTGTAGAATCCATCGCTTTATTCAGGATTCAATGTACGCCCTTGACGGAAATATATCATTTTGATCCTTTGTAACACAAACTACTATCGTTTAACAGGATGATTCAATTTTTTCATATCACTCATTGCCTGGTTGCGTTCTATTTGGTCATTCTTTGAACCCTTGTTTCATGGCATGTAAATAAACTGAACTAGCATTTTTGTAGAAGTAACAAGCCCTTTCGATAATGGGTCAATCTTCATATGCCAAACACGTTCATAGTAATGCTTGTGAACAGTTCTTCTGACAAAATATTACTATAATAATGATATAACGTACCTTTTAATAGGAGCCGCTCAAAGACGCCTGAAAAACTCATGTCTCCCAAAGCCGACCGCACAACTAAGGCCAAAAAATCTCTCACCAGAATAGTATTAGAAGCCAACACGTTCAAAGCCAAAAACACTGAACCCGAACCAGAACAAACTAAAGAAAACGAGGAATTGATCGAATGTACGCCGATGAAGCCTAAACAAGCCGCTACCATGGACGTATCGTTCTCTCCCATTGTTAACAAATCTGTACTCACTGAAACTCCAGACAAACTACAGTCAGCAGACAGCAGCAAAAGTAATGTAGAAAATTTACCAGCTTTTACTAAAATTAACGAAACGCAATTCGGTAAATCGATACTACAAAGCTGCGAAAGCAGCGCTGCTGAAACTTCACAAGAAGTCGAAAAGGATAAGGATAATGAATCGGTTAATATTAAAACGCTACCAGCATTTACTTCAATGAACGATAGTATATTTGCAAAATCTGTGCTCCATAGTTACGAGAGCAGTGTTGCAGAAAGCTCGAGCATACATGAAATATCTGTTACTAATGAGATATCAGTTACAAAAGTAACTAAAACAGAAGTTTCAATCGCTTGCAAGTCTGTATTGAAAGACCAATCCAGTCTTTTGACCAATGACAGCGAATCTGAAAGCGAAGATAATAAGTCTAATTGGAAGGAATGTACAGAACGCGTAGAAGGTACGGCGCAGGATATCCAGAAGGAGAAGGAGAGGATAGTTGAGATTGAAAGGGAGATTAATGAGATAGAGGGAGACATGAGCGATGAGGAGGGGTCGACTGATGAGGAGATTGTCGAGGGGGCTGATGATGATGATACTGATGAAGAGAGTTCGGAGGGAGATGTAAGTAAATAGAGTTAATATTGTCTCACCATAAAGGCTTTTGGATCATTTGCTATTTGAACTGAGCTTTGTCCATGACAGTTATTTTTAAAACAATGTTTTTTTTTGTCAAAATCCTCCATAACATCGTTTCAGGATTCAATGTCAGGTTCCGGCGACGACGAGATAATATCAATCGGGGACTCTTCAGCCGAGTCCAATGACATACAACTCGACGAACAGACTTCATCCGACAGCAACAGACAAAACAGACAGATCGAAGAACAACTCGACGAACAGACCTCATCCGACAGCAACAGACAGATTGAGGAGCTGGAAGTCAATGTCAGGGAAAGTCCGGACACGACGGAACAGTCGGATAGAGATCCGTTGAATCAGGGGCGGGTTTCGCTGCTTACTGATGACAATTCGATGTCGGATAATGAGATGGATCTCAATTATGATGATGATGAGGAGGAGGAAAGTAAAACAACAGGTAGGTACCATTTGCCGGTATAATTTAATAGCCTGTCTCTATATCTGTACCTCTCGTATTCCGTTATTAGCTACCAAATTAGTTTTCGCACTTGATCAAGTCGACTTAAACTGTCCGAAAAAAGTATTTTTCCATTATTTAGTAACTTCTAACATCATGATAAAATATATTGGTATTATTCCGGATACTTCAGAATATCGCGTAACTCCGAAAAAACGAGCTCTAATAGGTGATGGACTGATGACTGATTTTGCAATTCAAAACTACCCTCACTACACCATAATCATATATAATATTATAATATCGTTCAGTGCAAAATATTCCTCATTGTAAATTTTAGAAACGGGATCAGCGAAAATTGAAACCGAAACACCGACAACTGAAACCGAACCAGCAAAAACTAAAACCGTAACAGCAGAAACTGAAATCGAACCATCGAAAACAGAAACACACGCAGTTATAAAGATAGACGTAGTTGTTGAAGAAGTAAATCCTATTGAAGAAAAAGAAACTCGTACTGCCACGGCTGAAGCTAAGAGTACTGATGTCGTTGACGCCAGTTCAGTTATAAATAAACCGGAAGATATGGAAGTGGATCCTATCATATCTAAAACAGTTGATATCATTCCTAAAGAAAATACTGAAAAAGATAAGACAGACAAAGAGGCAGCGGCAGAAAATAAAACTGAAAATAAACAAGTTGAAAAAGAAACGAATGAGTTACAAAAAATTATGGAAACTACAGAACAGTCTAAGAAAACAGCAGAAAATACAGAAAAAGAAAAACCAAAATCTCGTCTACGCAAACGCGCATCGTCAACAGCATCTAATAAATCTAACAAAAAGGATGATAATAAAATGGATGTCGACAAAACAGAAAATATCGAAACTAGAAAACCTACGACGAGAAAGCGCGCTAAATCTACAACCTCCAACCAATCTGAGGAAGTAGAAGAAACGCCGAGCAAAGTTAGTAATCCAACTCCGGCTATGAGACGGCTTATGGCTAAACGTGAGTCTAAAGAAGGAGAGAATAAGGTTGAGAGTTCAGTGACTCCGCAGCGGCGGGCGACGCGCAGTCGGAGTAAGAATGATGATAATGTCAGTGTGACGTCAGAGGATTCGGTCAGGTTAGTGTTCATGATATGGGGGGTTTCGGTAAAAAGTGTACCATTTATTTATTTTTCCGAAAAACCAACATATTTTGGGTTGTATTTGACTTATTGTACAAAAGTTAGGTGTCAGTTATGTGACAGTTCATGCTAAATGTACGTGTTAATAGTTTCTCGAAAAACGGTAAATGTTACAATCTTCATATTTAAAATTCCAACTAATATTTAAAAATATATTATTTATATTATATTATATTATTACACATTTTTGACACAAATTGACTAAGCCCCACGGTAAGCTCAAGGCTTGTGTTGTGGGTACTCAGACAACGATATATATAATATATAAATACTTAAATACATAGAAAACAACCATGACTCAGGAACAAATATCTGTATCATCATACAAATAAATGCCCTTACCAGGATTCGAACCCGGAACCATCGGCTTCATAGGCAGGGTCACTACCCACTAGGCCAGACCGGTCGTCTGATCAATATGATCAATTTTTTAGTTAGGATAATTATAAATATGTGTATGTGCAATTATAAGTATGTGTATGTGCAGGTCAACGAGGAGTAAGGCGAGTGAGAAGGAGAAGAAGGGAAGGAAGTCGATAGTGGCCGTCAAACCGGAACTAAGCGCTATTCCGGAAATGTCCGTGGACGAGTCTAAGGATGTCAGCGACTATTCTAGCTCGAGAAGGTATGCACATCATCATTATGATCATTCATTGGGTCATTTTTATGTTATGTGTTAGAAAATTTTATTTGTTCTAATATAAAATAAAGTAATTGGCTAAGAGCATGTCGGGCCATGCTCATTGTAGGGTTTCGTAGTTACCGTACATACATATTTTTATTTGCGGAGCGTATATTTCCGAAAACATATCAAAGAATGGTTTTAGAGACCCTTATTCGTTTTGAAAGAGCTATCCAACGATACTTTACCTATACTATCGGGATCGGGATGGGACAAAGTAAAAAAAATCTAAAAAAATTTTTTATACGGGATGTACATTAAAACGGCACGTCTCCACCGACCGAGCCGCTTCGCGCGGCAAGTTCCTCGCGAGGCAACTCGTTCCTTGTGGAGCCGGCTGATAGTGTGATCCTATATTGTAACGGTTAATGGTACGGTACATGTGTGGGGCAGGCTGACGCGGCACCAGCGCTCGCTGCTGTCCACGCTGGAGCTGCGCCCGCGCCTGGGCCGCGCCACCGCCGCCGCCACCGACCAGGACGAGCGGCCGCCCTTCGACGTGCAGCCCATCGACAGGATCAGCTTGCTCAACAAGACCGACTTCGAAGGTACGACTACTACTTTATACCATATTTTGATTTATACTAAATGTAGTGTTTTTTTTATTTGTCTTTTTTCTAGTGTCCTAACCTATGTTAATCTCTAAAAAGATTTTGATCTTTGATAATAACTTAATAACGTAATCGATTAGCAATTTATTTCTATATCTCGCCGAGTGACAAGCAAAAGTCACTAACTGACACCGTTGAAATTATTGGACAATAAACCGTGTTACGAGTGTAATAAAGTGCATTGTTACTTTAATTTTTTGATAGTACTTAGTGACTTTTGCTTGTCACCCGACGATCTGCAAATGCCAATCGTCCTTAATTAAAAAATAGTAACGGTTTCCTAATATCCTTTTCGCATAGCGGCACGGAATCAAGTAGCTGCTCATTTTAATAACTCCCCCTGTATAATCTTTACTCTATTCTAATTGCAGCGTGCAAAAACATTTTTCTTTATTGGACACCCAAGCTTTTGCGTCCCCGCATTGTTCCTTTGTATAAATTAAAACCAAAAATATTACTTTGCTAATCCGCACTGATTGACTAGCACGTTATCTTTTCGCGGATTAGCAAAGTAATATTTTTGGTTTTAATTAATATGGATTTCCGCAAAGTAACGCCTGCTACTATTCACCTTTGTATAAAATATTTCCTATAACCAATACTGTAGCTAGCCGCCTCGCACCGCTGTGTAACCGCACCGCACTAATATACGCAGGTTCCCCCGACTCTTCAGAGCCGGCGCGACAGTCGCCCGAAACAGAGTCCACCGTGTCGCACTCCTCTGGTCGTAGAACTCGTAAGTATTGCTTACTAATACGTTATTATCCGGCTTGCGTGCTTTTCTTGTGTAAATAATGATAATAATATGTAACTTGTTGTTATTGTGTGCCAAAAAGATACATATTTAATCCCGCTGGTACCGAAATCCGAGATAATCGGAAATCGTCGAGTCAGCATTGAATCAATCGCGAATGTAATTTCTATATATTTTTATAAATGTCATCTTCATTGGGGTATCCCGGCTTTTTGCCACGTTCTCATTGGAGCCTAGAGTCCTCTTGGCAACTAATCCCAAGAATTGGCGTAGGCACTAGTTTTTACGAAAGCGACCGCTATCTAACCTTCCAGCCCAGAGGGTAAACGAGGCCTTATTGGGATTAGTCCGGTTTCCTCACGATGTTTTCCTTCACCGAAAAGCGGCTGGCAAATATCATATGATATTTCGTACATAAGTTCCGAAGAGTACTAATTTTTTGTATAAATCCTAACAAACTGTAATGAGAATGATGATTTTAGCTCGCATGGCGAGAGCGGCGTCAGAGTCGAAAACTGCTCCGAAAGCGGCCAAAATCGGCAGAAGAGTTTCTGTAGATGTTGGTAAGTACCAGTACAATCTTGTTTTAATATTTTTACCAAATTATTATATACCCTTGCTTGGTTTCTTTTTTGAATTTTTGATAAAAACAATAACAGTTGCCACTGCCAAAACAAAAAATCAGTTGTTTTTATATAAATTTCAAATTAAAGAAGGCTATTAATTTTTCCTGGTAATGCTATAATGTCGACCGAGCGCACGAATGAACACGACGTTCGATTCGGTGGGCTACTGCACGGCGAAGCTGACGACCGCGACAGATTTATTGCTATATACTCGCGGCGCGCATCAGTCTCGCGTGTGGTTACACCGGTCAAATCTTACAATAAAAAAACAATGCGTGATGTAGTTCTGTATTTTTTGTATATTGTTAATAGTCCTTGGAGGAATGTGAGACTATGTTTTGCAAGCAAAAACAAGTTGTGCTCCCGGCGTAATTTGCAAAAAACTGCAAAAATTACGGAGTTTTTTCAGTTTTTGCACTTTTATTATAAAACTATGGGTTTTTAGTCAAAACTTGCTATGTAATGTTAAAAGAACATAAAATTTGGAACAATTTAAGCCCATGTACAGCGCCGCATGTTAAATAGGTCATGAGATATGGAACTTTAAAAAAGGGTATTTTTTCCTTAGAATGAAATTTTTAGTTTTTCCTATATTTCAGGACAAATATGGGCACAACCGCTCATACTATGAGATATATTGCGATAAATAAAGTTGTAGCCAATTTAATTACCTTTCATTTAAGTGCAAGAAAGGGTCAGTAAGTTCTACAGTTCTCTAGTTATCGTAAAAAACCGGGCAAGTGCGAGTCGGACTCGCGCACGAAGGGTTCCGTACCATAATGCAAAAAAAAAAACAAAAAAAAAGCAAAAAAAGAACGGTCACCCATCCAAGTACTGACCTCTCCCGACGTTGCTTAACTTTGGTCAAAAATCACGTTTGTTGTATGGGAGCCCCATTTAAATCTTTATTTTATTCTGTTTTTAGTATTTGTTGTTATAGCGGCAACAGAAATACATCATCTGTGAAAATTTCAACTGTCTAGCTATAACGGTTCGTGAGATACAGCCTGGTGACAGACGGACGGACGGACGGACGGACGGACGGACAGCGAAGTCTTAGTAATAGGGTCCCGTTTTCCCCTTTGGGTACGGAACCCTAAAAATGAAATTGCTATAATAAGGAAGGCAACTAATGTATTGTATAAGGCATTGTCAAAATCCGTACAAAAGGCAGTACCATCGTCGAGAATGCCATCTACGATTAGCTTTTACCGGCCTTCTCCGATAGCAGCAGAGCGATGTTAGAGATCAACCATTTTTAAAATGCAGTCCCCTCTCAAGCACTTCATTCATTCAGTAATGAAATGAAGATACAAACTGTACTTTGGCTTGTTTTTAGGCTCCACTTTTTGGTCGCAGCCATTGATTGTAGTCCAGGATGCCGATTCTTATTTAAGAATTAGTTCTTGTTTTGATACGACCTTGACGATATTTCACGGTGACGTGGTGTTGACGAAACGCATCGGAATCACTGAAAGTCGTGTCAATAGATATCTAGCTGTCGCTTTTTGGTGCTCTTGAGTGTACTGTGAGTCGTGTTAATACAAGATCACGATAATATCCTAACCACAACAAATTGATACATCAGAATCAGCTGTTATATAGCGGCAACAGAAATACATCATCTGTGAAAATTTCAACTGTCTAGCTATCACGGTTCGTGAGATACAGCCGGACGGACGGACGGACGGACGGACAGCGAAGTCTTAGTAATAGGGTCCCGTTTTACCCTTTGGGTACGGGACCCTAATTAAAAATGGGTGATCTCTAACATCGCTCTGCTGCTATCGGAGAAGGCCGGTAAAAGCTAATCGTAGATGGCATTCTCGACGATTGTACTGCCTTTTGTACGGATTTTGACAATGCCTTAAACAATACATTAGTTGCCTTTCTCATTATAACAATTTCATTTTTTTACTATAACTAGAGACTGTAGAACTTACTGACCCTTTCTTGCACTTAAATGAAAGGTAATTAAATTGACTATAACTTTATTCATCGCAATATATCTCATAGTATGAGCGGTTGTGCCCATATTTGTTCTGAAACATAGGATAAACTAAAAATTTCATTCTAAGGAAAAAAAATACCCTTTCTTTAAAGTTCCATATCTCATGACCTATTTAACATGCGGCGCTGTACATGGGCTTAAATTGTTCCAAATTGTATGTTCTTTTAACATTACATAGCAAGTTTTGACTAAAAACCCATAGTTTTATAATAAAAGTGCAAAAACTGAAAAAACTCCGAAATTTTTACAGTTTTTTGCAAATTACGCAGGGAGCACAACTTTTTTTTGCTTGCAAAACATAGTTTCACATTCCTCCAAGGACTTCAAACAACATACAAAAAAATATAGAACTACATCACGCATTGTTTTTTTAGAACATTTTTTTGTAAGATTTGACTGGTCTATAGAACATCGTGTTGAATTGCACGCTCGACGACGTCCGTCGTCCGTCCCTATCTATAGTTATTCACCGGGAAGTGTTTATTTCTCGGCCTCTGCGGTAAGGTAGTATTGCATGTAATAAACAATAATGGTTTGTGGCAGTGTCGGAGTCGGGGGTGGGGTCGCCCGGCAGCCCGGCGCGGCCGGGGCGGCGGGCTTCCTTCAATAGAGCGTGCGAGGCGCTCCACACGCCTAAAGGACGGCGCGTTTCTACGGATCTCAGGGTCAGTGAACCACATATCATCTATTTATATTTTCTAAGCGTATCAGCTTCAGCGTTGTTTCCCTCGAGCATGCGTTCAGCGACGAAAGTAAATTATATATTATATGTAACAAATGAATTTGATGTTGACAGAAGGAAACGGACAGCGGTGCGGGCTCCCCGGCCGGCTCGGAGGCGCCGGGCCCCGCCGCGCCGGCGCGTCGCGGCCGCCGCGCCTCCGGGCACTCCGACACTAGCGTCACTAAAGATACTGGGAAACGGTAACACGCCTACCTACTCTTCGACACAAACTGACCTAAAAATCATTAAACGTTCAATTTTAGGAACATTTTCCTTACTTTTTTTTAGCCTATTTGAGTGTCCGTGTCCCTACAAAATAATCATATAAATAGAACTTAATTACTTATCTTAAAAATACTCTATTTTCTGCTTGTTCCAGGTCCAAAAAGTTATCAACCGTAGAAGAAAGTGATGCCAAGAAATAGTTATTATTTTTAAGTGTAGGTTATATTTATTTCGTTTTGTTTAGTTGCATTTATTATATAAATAGTGGAACCAGAAATACATTTGTAGTTATACTGTAAATTAAGCGTACTTACATACTAAGGCATAATTAATCGCAATAAAATGTTATTTCTGGTGAGCCTATTATTAAGTAACTTTTGTTTTATTTATTTACATTTTCCACTAAGAAATAAAAGTCGGATTTACAATGTTTTTGCTTTATTTATATAAATGATGAAGTTTTCCTTTTCTATTTCGGAAACGATCTAGTAGTGTGCGAAATTACACAAAGTACCATATTACTTTAGAATAGTGGGACTTGCTTATGGTCTGGTTTCCTAGGATAGCGGTGCCGTCACTGGGCCGTCTCCACACAAATACTACGACATAGCCGTATTATTAGTATGGAGACGGCCGTTATATGACGGCACCGCTATCCTAGGAAAACCGATCTTTACACGGGCTTAAAAAACGTCCAAAGCGAGCTATTAGTATTCTAAACTATGACAAGTCTCAATGGAGTCATTGGGGATGAAATAAAAATAATAGTGAGATTAATATTGTATTATTAGTCACCAATATTCAGTCGATGTACTACACTATACATATAACCCGCAAACACTTATCGTTTTAGTTATGCGTGTTTAAAGCGGCTTTCACACTGGATGAAAATCGCACGCCGCTCTTGTGTGCAAGCAGGACATCGCATAGCGCTGTCTCGCCAATACAACAAAGCGGTGTAGAAATCAGTGTAATAACCGTGTAACTACCTTTAGTAATCTTTGTAAAAGTTATCCAAACTTCTGAATAATTTAGAAAAAGCGTACGAGATCATGTCGAAAATCTTATTACATAAATACTGTATATCTTATATATCTTAATATTCAAAATAGAGCACAAACATAAAGCAATAACAATAAATTAATATAATAAATGCACGTCTTACGATTGATAATAATTTACGTGATATGATAAGTCTGACGATTTGAATAACAGGGTATCATCGTTTCTATTTTCTCATTATAATCTATGTTTAAACTTCGACTTTATTTGTTCGCTATTGACAAAAAGTGACCACTTTTATAATGAATTCAAATCCCTCTTTTTCATAGTCTGTACATATCCTTTACTGTAACGAATAATAATCTGATATCGTTGAAAAACTAATAACTAATCAACAAATAAAAGTTACAAAATGCCAATGGCGAAACGACGGTCACGAATAGCGAACAAGGCAAAAATAAGACAAAAGGTCAGATAGTTAAAATAAAGGTACAATTCCAATTCTGACCGCAAGCGGCAGCAGCAGGTTTCTTCGTACTGTAAATTGGACCGTAATGTCAAAAGTTAAAAGCCTCAATTCGCAGCAAATGAAGATACATTAATAATTTATATTGCAGTGAATCGTGCTGCTTGAGATCGTAATTGACATTATACTTTACTTTAACGACGATACCAAACGATACATTAATTTACATAACTTACTATGACTAAACCTTACACATTGCACACTTATTTATCAAAAAAACTAGTTTACAATCTCGGACAATTATCTCTTCAAGAGGAACATTTAACACGAAATATTTTATATTACTTTCTTTTGTTACCTTCGTTTTTCTTCATCATAACTTTTCAAAGATCGTATCTGATGTACCATATTTAAGTCCACAGGCAGTTTCGGTAGCTCATTCAAGTCTACATTTGGCAGTATCACTGGTGAATCTACACTCTTACATACTTCTTTATCTTCTGCTCTTAATGTAGCTTTATTCAAGCAATCTACAGCTTCTCGCTTCTGTCTTGATTTTTCATTAGTTTCTTTATCATTATTTGGTTGTTTAGCACCATTTTGAACATCTACAGGTTTATCCACAACCTCTTGTTTAACTTCAGCTGATTTAAGTTTGTTTCCATTCATTACGAGTGGTAAAGGTACGTTTAGCATGTTTGCTTGTACGTTGGAATTTTTTTGCAAATCCTCTCCTTGTTTGTAAGACTGTGGTTCGTCTGGTGAATGCGAATGTGTTTTTTGATCTACTGGTGCGTCAGGACTTTGTTTAGGGTTGGCTTCTTGTATGGGCACATTATTATTGGATGGTATTGGTGGCTTATTTTCCACTAGATTACTTTCTACTACAGGGTTTTGAACTATCGGTGGAACATTATGGACTTCTTGAGGTTTATTTTCCTTTAGGTTATTATTTTCCGGGTCGGCATTATTACTTTCCCCTACATTATGATTTTGTACGGCAGGTACGATGTTATTGTTATTTAGATCTACATCTACTTTACTATTTTCCAAAACAATATCTTGTGATTTGGCTGGATTCAAAACATTTTGTACAGGCTTTTGAGCAACTGGTTCATTGTGTTTCACTTCGTTTACGCTATTTTGTACTGGTGGTATTTTGACTTCAGGAAGTTGAGCAGCAATATTATTGAGTAAAGGCAGGACTTGTATCGGTTTATCTTTAATTTCTTTAATAGCTTCTACAGCCACATCAGCAATTTTCTTCACCGCCTCATCGGCGGTGTTCTCAGGCTCAATTTTCCCTTCAGAAGGTTGTTCTGAAACAGCACTTAAACTCTTTATCGCCACATTTGCTATCTTCTGAATACTTTCCACTGCAATTTTCTTCGCTTCGTTTTTATCTTGCTGTATCTCTTGTTTGGTCTTAATAATACTATCTAGAATTTCTTTCTGCTCTTTGATTAACTCTTTCTGTTCCTCTCCATGTTGCTTGATAGTCTCTGCTAGTTGCGCTTGTTTGAGAAGATCAATTTTCTGTTGATTGCTCATTTGTTTTATTTCTTCTTTCAATTGCGAATCTGTCTTTTGTTCCTGTTTTGTCTCACCATTTGGAAGTTTTTCCTCTGTAATTTTTAAGTTCTTTGGATGTATTTCTGAAATTTTCTCTGTTTCTTGCTTGATTTGTTTGGGTGTATCTTCTTGCTGCTTCACTGATGTTTCAGGTTTCTTCCTGACTTTGTCGGGACGTGGAGGGTCCTTCGGCGCCTCATCAGGTTGTGATTCTGGAGGAACCGGATTGGGCGGTTGCACTTCCGAGTCTGCGACTTTTTCTTTGATGTGCTTTACATCTTCTTTTGAAACTTTATTGATATCGACTTTCGGCGCTGCTTTGATGTTACCTGCAAAAAACATACAATATTTCTTTTTAGATATAAGGCTGATTTTTGTGTTTTTTTTATCCTTATGCAAGTTTTACAATATAATGGATGGCTTAAATTTCAGTTTTTAAGCAATCCATTATATTGTATAACTTGCATAAGGATCGCATGAGAAGTTCGCCTAAGTCTATTCTTTAATTTTAGATTGTTATTTAACAGTTTCCAGACCAACAATCGAATATTTACGTTAAATAGTTGCAAAGAAAGTTATAAGTAGCAACAATAGGACAACTTACCGCCATCTTCTAACTGCCTAGACTGGAAGAAATCCTCGACGATCTTGTCGATGCGATCCTGGGTTATTGTGTCGTATTTGTCGGGAGCATTCTCTGCCGCTTGCAGGTTGGCGTAAGTGCCGAGCACCATGATACCCAGGCCCAGTACTAGTACTACCTATAAACAATACAACTAACCATGAGAAATAAAACATCTCAAGATTGCAACCTAAAGAAGCCCGGGGTCCGCTGGGCAACTTAAACCAAAGAACAGTTCTTAGTTTTTTCTCGGTTAATTCACTCATCGCTCATTCCACGGCCGGACCTCTGCCCCAGAGGACAAATAATTAATAATGTCGTATTTTTCTACCGATTCTCATGAAATTTTTGGAGCAGATTCGATAATTATATGGATTTTTTAAATCGATTCAGCTTTCTAAAGCGGCGGAGTCATGAATTTAGAATATTTACCTTAGCTAGAACCCTTTCGTTGGTGTTCTTAAAGGTGACGTTGACGAAGCAAGCAGTGGGGAACACGACACAGATGAGCACCCCGATGGTGGAGCCCACCAGGCCCAGCACCAGTTCGATGTTGGGGATCAGCAGCGATACGAAGAGCGCGGTGGCGATGATGGCCACGGTGATGCAGCGGAACGTCGGCTCGGGGATCGAGTGGTTGATTATGTGGTCGTGCTGCGATGGGTGGACCTGGTGACAAGAGACGATCAGAATCAGAAATGCCTTATTAACCTTTTCGATGCCATGTCAAACATAAAAGCTGTTGAACTTTATACATATGCACGTTAGGTCTCTGTTGCTCTGTGGTCTGTGACCGATTAATCAGTCTCCGGCGTCTGCGGTGCGGATATATTGGTCATTGGCGTCCAAAAGGTTAATTTTTACTATCTTTTCTATAAAGTACGGGAAGTACTTCTTTTTTCTTAACTTCGCCAAACTCTATATTCCATGCATAATAATACGATTTATCGACCACAGACGCGCCAATAGAATTTCAATGTTAGCCTTAAAAGTTCAAAATAGTTCAAATTAGATTGCACTGTGAAGGAAATTTGACTTGTCTTAAAATGTATCATCAAAGCTGGATTCATTGGAATATATTTGGTTTTTTTGGGAAATCCTTGTACAGTCGCCATCAGATATATCGGGGCGGCCAAGGCTCTCACAAATATCTGAACACGTCTCTATTGTCAAGGCGTTAGAGTGCGTGTTCAGGTATTGTGAACACCTTGGCCGCCCCGATATATTTGATGGCGACTGTAGATAGACTGGTGCGGCCTGGAAAAGGTTTAACGGCGAAATGGTGCACTAATTTTCCTCTTTTCTTGTATGTACAAATATTTCCGTAATACAAATTCGTCATCCTTTCTGAAATAAATATCTAAAACCAATTTATTCTGGTGTAATTTTGAAAACAATTTGATGTATTTAAAAACCATTAAGGTAAACGTACTAGCCCTCGACATGCTAATGCCCAATAGATGACACCTTGCTGTCACCTCTATCTACAATGACTTAAGTTTCAAGATGACATGTACTGGGACCGTGTCGAGCACTAGTACGTTCACCTTACTTCTCTCACCTTTCTGTAGAGGAAAGAGTACAAGCTGGCGCGGCAGGGGAAGATGATGAGGGGGAAGCTGAAGGCGAGCGACATGACGAAGCCCAGCTTGATGACGTCGCTCGCCATGGTCGGACTCAAACTCATGAGGATATTGCCTGGTAGAGAGCAAATATTACACTATCTACCTCTGCAAAGTTATAAATAGCTTCTACGGCTAGTTATAAATAGCTTCTACGGCTAGTTATAAATAGCTTCTACGGAATAGTTCAGTTTTTTTTTTCAATTAGAAATTTTATAACCTTAAAAGTAGTGGTAACTATTATTCTCCAAAATTAAATCTGAGTAACTATGCACAGAATTATAGTGTCCTTTGCATTTTATTGTACCGATATTAGATATCGTTAATTCATTAGTAACCCTAGCATTTCGGAGGAAAAGTTTAAAATATTACGTAATAAATAATTTCGCACAGACCTTAATAAACGCCTTAATAAATCATAATGAGTATTTACACAAGTGCTACACTGAACAGAAAACTAAATTATAATAAATTACAAGCGTATTGTTATATTTACTGTCCACATATCGTGTTGACAAATTAATGACATTTTTGTAACATAAAGTAAACACGGACGGAAAGTAACGCAAATATGAAACTGAATAAAAATACTTACTTATTAAATTACATTGTTAGTGTCTTAGGTTAAAAGTGAAACAAAACACAATTGTAACAAAATAGGATTCAGTGATGAACTGATGAATAAAGAAACATTATGAATTCAAAATTCAATGGTTTCCTGTGAGGGTTAAAGTGAGAGTTAGCCCTGAGAAAGATTTGACTCACCAGAAATGTCGTGTTTATTAAATGCAATGTAGCCAAAAAGGCCGAGCGTGAAGTAGACTGCTGTGCAGATATTAATGGCGTTCTTGGTCACCACGTTCATCTTCTCCAAGGACAGCGTCGGCATGGACTCGAAGATCTCGAACAATTGCCTGGAAACAAGGTTCATATTAAAGCCTGATCACCTCGTAAGCCAATTTTTGCGCTTTTGAATTTGGAACTTTTTTATGTCTATAAGAGTTTATAACTCGAATTCAATTAGAACTTGTACAAGTACGCGGGGACTTACGAGGTTATAATGCTGTCGATATTTTTTCCGTTAAATTTGGTAATTAATGAATGTTTTTATTTCATGTAAATTTGGTGATATTTGGCAGGTTTCAAGAACTCATTCTAGGTAAAATACCCATTTGGGACAAATAGAAATGTAATTTTACGTTTTCGTAACTCAATTGAAGATATTTAGGACACAGATACGCTCAAATTACGTTTATTATGTAAAAATGTATAGAATAGGGATTTGCATACTAACGTCTGACAGAAAAGCGCCATAGAGAAGATGGGCACGCACTGCAAGACGCCCTCCGGCTTCCAGTGCTCCACGGTGCCCCATTCTGATGTGAGGAGCTGCGATGCGGCTTCTGATATTACCTGAAATATAATGAAGTTTTAAATGTTGGTAAAAGATAGTCTTTAGAGTTCAGGCAAATATGTTGATCATGCCTCAATTTTATTTACTTGATACTATCCAAAAAATAACACAAAATAAATTTTAATAAATACTCTCAACAAAAGCAGGCTTTGGGTAATGGCCAAAAAAAGTACATATTTTTGTGTTTTTGCTTTATTTTCACTGTATGAAGACAAAAACCCTCCGTTATAATTTTTATAAATCATCCAAAACGCGGCCTGCTTTTACGCTTTTGTAATCTTATCATTTAACACGACTTTTATCCTTACCTACATACATTATTATACACGGTGTAACATGAGTAAACCGAATAATTTTAACAGCGTATTCCTGATCATATTTAGAGACAAAAATGTCCTATAAACTTTTTTGATATTCGCCTAGTTTCAGAGATATTATTAATTTAAAAAAAAAAACAAGTTTTTATTGTTACATAGTGTAAAAGGCCTTTTTGATGGTGATGTTGCTGCTATGGGACGTAGTCTAAATATCCTTATTGATAGATGTCAAAAAGTGACAAGTAACACTTTGCAAAAGGTTCTACGAAAAAAAAATGTAAAAATCAATTTTAAGTGATAAGTTTACTAATAACATTTATTTTGTTATGTACAAATACATTCAAAAAAATTGAAAAAAAAACAAAACAAAAAATAAAATATTTTTGACGAAATTGGCCTAAACTCATATTACATTTTTTACTTCTTTTGACCTCAGAAATGCGTGGTTAAAATTATTCGGTTTCCTCATGTTACACCGTGTATGTATTTCCTTCCTTGTTATTTTTCCTTGATTACTATAAATATGTGTTCAATCACAAGAAACAGTAGGCAATTAGATCTACTGACTGCTAATAGTTTTTGTTTCATTACCAATTTTTTTTAAATAGGTAATAATAAGTATTCCTAATTGAATTTACGGTAAGAATCATATGTCCATGTCTAGAACATCATTCTCACCTTCAGCATTGGCCGAACGTTAATTGCAATTAACCATTAATAAATAAAATAAAAAAATAAAAAACCTTTTATTTCCTTTCGTTATACATAAAGTTTGTTAATATATTTTTGTTGATTTAATTTGTAGGAACCCGTTAGGTGAAGGCCTCTTCCAAAGATGTCCATTTTTCACGGTCTTGTGCTATTCTTTTCCAATTTGGACCAGCAATTCTTTTCATGTCTTCCTCCCAGCGCATGTTTGGTTTGCCTTTTCGGCGCTTACCGTCTGGGCCTTTCCAGTTCGTGACTATGGCTGTCCATCTGTGGTCTTTAAGGCGAGCCACATGTCCAGCCCATCTCCATTTTAGCTTTCTAGCGTGTTCTAGAGCATCTATTGCTTTTATTGTTGCTTTTATTTTACTATGTCTTATCTTTTGTATCTTTTTTATGTTCAACATGCTTCGTTCCATTCCCCTCTGGCAAGTAATAATTTTATTTTTTATTTTTTCAGTGAATTTCCATGTCTGGCAAGCATATGTTAAGCTGGGGATGAGGCAGGTGTCCATAGCCTTCTTTTTAAGAGTTATTGGCATGCTACTTTTAAATATTTCTTTATAAGACCAATATTTGTTCCATGTATTTTTGATTCTTCTGTCAACTTCTAGTTCATTGTTCTTGTTGTTGAAACCAATAGTCATATGCCTTATGGGAATATAGTTCAGAGCCGGAAACCGCTACCAACTTTTAGTATGTTGTTGGGCATGGCATTGGGTCTCCAAAACTGCCGGGAGACGGCGGCGCCGGCCATCTACTTCAGCGGAATGACGTCATCAAAATGACTCCCGCTTCGTTGCGAATATTGCGTACTGCACCCAAATTATGCATAGCACATACACTTGTGGGATATTAAATGAAAGCCAATTAAATATACTATATTTTGTTTATACAAATTGTATCAAAATAT
Organism: Cydia fagiglandana; assembly: GCF_963556715.1. Classification (NCBI taxonomy): domain Eukaryota; kingdom Metazoa; phylum Arthropoda; class Insecta; order Lepidoptera; family Tortricidae; genus Cydia; species Cydia fagiglandana. The sequence goes on along the minus strand of NC_085942.1, from coordinate 20,095,406 downwards.
GCAACAGTTTAAGAGAAATTTACAAAATAATAAAAATCACGTAAAAAAATATTCTATTATTTGGGTTTTACAACCAAACCAAAAGTCGGACGATAAAGCAATGTACTACAACATTAAAGATGACTTCTCAAGCCATACACTGATATCAATAAAATCAAAATTGGACCAAATATGTGGAAATTATGCATCAAAATGTAGATATTCGCCCATACAAGTGCATAAAAGTTAAAAAAATCAAAATTGGTCATTTTCAGGATAATCCGCATAAGCTTCTAGTATGTTATTAGCAATATGACCTGGAGTCTAAAACTGCCGGGAGACCATCGCTGTTGTTCCTCAGTTACAAATAATGACGTCATATAAATAATCACTGCCGAATTTCGTAAAATGTAAATTATAGCTATACCACGAGTCTCACATACACGTGAGTTACATGTAACGAAAGGTTATTAAATGTATTATGATTCACCTAAACATTGTTTGTAAAAAAAATGTACGGTTTCAGAGCTAGAAACAACGAAATACCACTTTTTATGGAAAAAGTAGATATGTATCAATTTTATAGCTAAACTAAAACCGTCAAAAAAAATTTGCGTATAACATTTGAAAAACTTGTTATTCAACTATATATCACAATTTAAATTTTACATTTCCGACAAAAACTGTGGAAGTTGTGGAAAACAAACTAAAGCGCCCCAACAATTCTACCTTAATGCCTTAATACCTTAATTGAATTTTTATTTTTTGTCCGACTACGGCAGAATTTGCTATCTATGCGTGCATGTGTAGGTACCGTTTGCATGAAACTACTGAACTGATTTTGATAAATGAGGTGTCAATTTATTTGTCTTTGTAGCCCAGGTCACAAAAGCCACATTTTAACCGACTTTGAAAGGAGGAGATTAGGTACTTAAAGAAACAGTATTTTGCTTACTTATCAAGTAAATTATTACTTTTTTAATTATGGTTCCATTCGAAAATGTCGTTTTCATGTATTTTATGTAATGTTCATTCATTTAATACTCGATAAATAGAACTATTCTTTGCATAATATGAGCGCATTAAGGTAGAATTGTTGGGGCGCTTTAGTTTTTTTTTCACAACTTCCACAGTTTTTGTCGGAAATGTAAAATTTAAATTGTGATATATAGTTGAATAACAAGTTTTTCAAATGTTATACGCAAAATTTTTTTGACGGTTTTAGTTTAGCTATAAAATTGATACATATCTACTTTTTCCATAAAAAGTGGTATTTCGTTGTTTCTAGCTCTGAAACTGTACATTTTTTTTACAAACAATGTTTAGGTGAATCATAATACATTTAATAACCTTTCGTTACATGTAACTCACGTGTATGTGAGACTCGTGGTATAGCTATAATTTACATTTTACGAAATTCGGCAGTGATTATTTATATGACGTCATTATTTGTAACTGAGGAACAACAGCGATGGTCTCCCGGCAGTTTTAGACTCCAGGTCATATTGGCAATAACATATTAGAAGATTATGCGGATTATCCTGAAAATGACCAATTTTGATTTTTTTAACTTTTATGCACTTGTATGGGCGAATATCTACATTTTGATGCATAATTTCCACATATTTGGTCCAATTTTGATTTTATTGATATCAGTGTATGGCTTGAGAAGTCATCTTTAATGTTGTAGTACATTGCTTTATCGTCCGACTTTTGGTTTGGTTGTAAAACCCAAATAATCGAATATTTTTTTACGTGATTTTTATTATTTTGTAAATTTCTCTTAAACTGTTGCATATTTTGATACACTTTGTATAAATAAAATATAGTTTATTTAATTGGCTTTCATTTAATACCCCACACGTGTATGTGCTATGCATAATTTGGGTGCAGTATGCAATATTCGCAACGAAGCGGGAGTCATTTTGATGACGTCATTCCGCTGAAGTAGATGACCGGCGCCAGTGGCGTAACTAGGGGGGGGTTGGAGGGGGCACGTGCCCCGGGCGCCGTCCAACGGGGGGGGCGCCAAAATGCACAAGACCTTTCGTTAGGAGGGAGGGGGGGGCGCAAATTCGGTGCCTGCCCCGGGCGCCATATCCTCTAGCTACGCCTCTGACCGGCGCCGCCGTCTCCCGGCAGTTTTGGAGACCCAATGCCATGCCTAACAACATACTAAAAGTTGGTAGCGGTTTCCGGCTCTGAACTATCTCTGCGACCGTTTCCCATAAGGCATGGCACTACAATCTGCTTTCCTAAGTATATATAGCTTTCAACATAGTCTAATGGTTTGTTGTCTACTATGATATCTATTTGTTTTGAGTTGGTCATGGTTTTTGTTTTATTTATATTCATCTCCAGTCCTACTTGTTTGCTTGCATTTTGGAGACCATCTATCATGGATTGCAGGTTTCGGGACGATTCCGCGAGCAGCTAGTTATTTTTCCTTGATTACTATAAATATGTGTTCAATCACAAGAAACAGTAGGCAATTAGATCTACTGACTGCTAATAGTTTTTGTTTCATTACCAATTTTTTTTAAATAGGTAATAAGTATTCCTAATTGAATTTACCGTAAGAATTAGTGATGTACCGACTATTGATTTGGCCGACTAGCCGACTAGCCGACTAATCGGCGCTCGAATGGCCGATTAGTCGGCTAGTCGGCCAGATCATTAGTTTCGTATAAGTTCAGATGAAAAACAATAGTTTTGCTCTTTTGGTTGCGCTATTCATATATTAGCTTGGCTAAAAGGTGTTTTCTATTGGTTCAAAGACCTATCACAAGAATCCTCGTTCAATTTCTGTCTTTCTTTTATTTTGCGATCCTGATGAGCAGAAAAAGTTTTCACACCCTGAATAGGTATTTTGGTAAAATAGACATAAAACATATGGTAAATATTAACTGTTGGTTTCTTTTTTTCTGTTTTTCTTTCACTAATAAAGTGCCGACTAATCGGCCATTTTTGCCGACTAGTCGCCGACTAATCGCCGACTACAAATGTGGCCGGATAGTCGGCTTTCCCGACTAGTCGGCGACTAGTCGGTACATCCCTAGTAAGAATCATATGTCCATGTCTAGAACATCATTCTCACCTTCAGCATTGGCCGATTGCAATTAACCATTAACTATTATAAATCGAACCGTAAAACGTAACGGACGGTTATAGTTTACAGTTAAATTTATAATGGTTAATGGCAACTAATGGATAATTGAATTAACGGTTCGGAAAACACTGCTCACCTTTATAACCAAACAGAAGTAGAAGCCGATGGTGGCTGCACTAACATTACTCAGGCTGTCCACATTCCGTAGAAGGCCGAGGGGCAGCACACATACCAGGGACACAATCACCATTATGGATGTTCTGCAAACATTGTATTTATAAAATTACAAAAAATAGGTCAGAATCATTTTCAGTCTGTAGTAAAATTTTGCTAGTATGATGAAATATAACTCATAACTGGTTCGTGCTAACTATTTAGAAGAAAAAATACTGTGAAAATATATTTGATAAGCAAGTCTTATGGAATGTTCCAAATACAAAGATGATGAGTTATCATGTTATCAATGTTTTTTTACCAAATCTCTTTTAACTCTGTTTTACAGATTTTTAGGGGTGATCTTTTATTTTTAAGTGTGACTATGAACACATTGATTCTCAACTTTAATTCAAAATAATAGAGTTCAATTTGCATAACTTCTGACACTTACTTTATACCTGTTAAATGGTTAGTTTACTTACAAGATACTTAAAAACCTCACCTGAGTATATCACTCTGGTTGATATTAAACATTTTAGCAATAATCTGAGGTCCCAGGTCCCCAACAACCACAAAGTAAGCTATGCAGGTGCCCATGAGGAACCCGATGATGCCCAGCTCCACAGCCACCTTGCCCGCTGACCCGAACACATGGAACGCTGGAATAGTACATTACTACAGAGGCCGGGACGAAAGGGGTTGCCGGCCGAAGACATATAGACTGCCGAGCGAAGCGAGGCCGGATAGGTCTGAGCGCGGGCAACCCCATTTCCCGCCGAGGTATGTATAGTGCTTTTCTCAAACATGTAATGAAATAAATAAAATAAAAAATCTACGAAACTCAAGTTTTATTTATAGAAAAAACTAAAAGTAAACTACACCCAAAATATAACCAACACGTACCTATATCTTTACCACGCGTATGTTTTACACGAGTCGTGTATATTTTCATGTATCTTTGATTTTTTCGCCTTGTATCCGTCGGACTGTCGTTTTCGTCACATAAGTTTACATAGTCTTTCATGTTGGTATCATGTTTCACATACATCGTTGCTTTATGCATGGAGTAAATAAGTATAATTTCCAGTGTTGACGAATTTGTAGTTACATTCATTTAAAATATGCCACAAAACTGTTTCTAATAAACTGTAAGCCATTTTTCTTAGTTTCTCAAATAATAAAATTGCCATAAGCAACCATATAACATACTTCATCTTAAACTTGGCGGCAGAGGCAGCAAGTTATTTAAAATCAATTCTGCTTACGCTGCCAATTCCAACACCTACGATTACAATTAATATTAATTTCATTATTTCGTCGGAACTCATATTAAAGTAAAAAAATCAACAACGCACCATAAATCCAATAAAACAGAATGAACATTTTTCAACTTTATACCATACCTCACCTGGCATACCTCGAAGCAAATGATCTGCTCAGTGACCGTCAATATGGCTTTCGCCGAGGTCGGTCTACTGGGGATCTTTTAGGGTATGTCACGCACTGCTGCGGCGAGGCCATCGAGAGGAACGGTGAAGCGCTTGCTGTTTCACTGGACATCTCGAAGGCCTTTGAAAGGGTTTGGCACGCAAGTCTCCTTAGCAAGCTTCCTGCTTACGGCATCCCTGCTGATTTTTGTAGCTGGCTATCTGATTTCTTGAGTGAACGGTCGATCAGAGTAGTTATTGATGGCTGCTCTTCGGACCTCATGGCCATTGACGCCGGTGTTCCTCAGGGGTCTGTTCTCTCCGCAACCCTTTTCCTGCTCCACATTAACGACATGCTGCAACCCAGCATTGTAGGTTATGCAGATGACAGTACGGTTGTTGAGAGATATTTGGCTAGTGCAAGGGACAGCAGGGAGGATATACGTTCACAGAGAGAGGCCATGGTTGAGCGAATGAACTTGACCCTTAGTCTCGTTTCCCAGTGGGGTGATGACAATCTGGTCACGTTCAATGCCTCCAAAACGCAGGCGTGTCTATTTTCCGCAAAACGGAGTCCATTCGACCTGACTCCTTCTTTCCGGGGTGCATCTGTACCTATTACCGACAGCCTGGAACTCCTCGGCATGGAGCTGAGTTCAGTCCTCGGCTTCGGCAGCTTCATTGAGTCTAAAGCACAAACTGCGGCCAGAAAGCTGGGCGTCCTAAATAAGGTGAAGCGATACTTCACACCTGGACAGCTTCTAACACTTTACAAAGCTCAAGTCCGGTCGTGTATGGAGTATTGCAGCCACCTGTGGGATGGCTCAGCTAAATACCAACTCGCCGCTTTGGACTCAGTGGAGCGCAGAGCCAGGAGGATGATTGGCGACAAGAAGCTAACGGCTAAGCTTCAGACTTTGGCCCATCGGCGGAAAGTCGCCAGCCTGTCGGTATTCTACAGGTTGCACTTCGGGGAGTGTGCCCAAGAGCTACACGAGCTCATTCCACCGTCCCCATTCCACCATCGGACTTTTAGACGCACGGCCGGTTTCCATCCTTACTTGGTAGATATTCCGCCAATTCGCACTAAGCGCTTTGCTTCTACTTTCCTTATGCGCACTGCCAAGGAATGGAATTCCTTGCCGGCGTCTATATTTCCGTGCTCTTATAACCCGGCAACCTTCAAATCAAGAGTGAACAGGCATCTTCTGGGCGAGCTCGCTCCATCGTAGGCCACGTCTACGCCTCGGCTAGTCTGTGGCCATGAGTAAACCCATGCATAATAAAAAAAAAAAAAAAAACAAAACTTTACCTTTATATTAGAGGATGTCTAAATAACACATGCTGTCCTAAAATGCCAGCTTTTGATATCATATAGATGCAAATGTAAATTATACAATACCCTTTATTGCACACCTCACATACACGTAGTTTACAATAAATGTACAAAGACAATAGAGGTAACAACAGGCGCTAGGCGGTCTTATCGCTTAAGAGCGATTTCTATTATTATTATTATTTCTGCCTTTTAAGGCCCACTTGCACCATCACACCAACCCGGGTTTAAGCGGTTAAACCGTTAACCTAGTGTCAAATTGTATGGGTAATCATGGCAACTCCAGGTTTAACCGGTTAACCCCAGTTTAGTGAATGGTGCAAGTGGCCCTAACCCTGTAACCGATTCAGATGATGGTATATGAGGATAGATGTAAGTCGCGCACATTCGTTTTATGTGCCAAACGTGTTAAGTATAAAGCCCGCTCTACACTCGTGCGCGAATCGCGGCGCGAAGCCGCGAACGCGAGTCTGGAGTCGATTTCGCATATCAGCGAACTAGACTCCACACTCGCGTTCGCGGCTTCGCCCGCGATTCACGCGCATAGTCTGGAGGGCGCTTAATACGTGATATTCACGGACAAATACCCAAGTTTAAGTTACCTCAAGATTATAAGGACACACTTATCCAAGTACCTACTTATTCTGTTTGTTACATACAATGACTCATATTCAAAAATGTTTTCCTGTTCATTGATCACCGTTCCATGATAATCGTGATCTTAAAATTGCGGGCCTCATTTTTAAGAGTCAGGAGAATATTATTATAAAAACTACTTATGCATAAAAAGTTGTTTACTTCGCTTACGCGAGCGGAGCCGCGGGCACGTCTAGTTAATTACCTTTTCCATAACAATTAAAAAAAAATAACTACGCGTGTTTGAGTAGACCTTTTTACCGCTAACGTTTAGATGAAATATTTTAAATGTTTATATTTGTGTAGTTAATTTTATAATTTAAAATTATAGAATTTATTTAATAATGTATTATTTATTAAGTTCATGTTGATTTTATACAAATAAAACTGCAAATTACAGCAAACATGGATTTTTGTTTTTTTTTTATAGGCGTAGTGGCAGAGTGTCATTACGAACCATAAAGCAAATACTGCCTCTAGTTTTTTTTTAATATCCATTATTTGAATGCCACGATGCTGTGTCACAAATATCTGTGAAATGAAAATTAAAAAAGAGGACTTTGCCGGCCTAGGCCTGCAAGATTTGTATGAAATTCCATTAACTACCTTTTGTCCTAGCCACACCTGAAACGTCATACTTCGCAGCCTATTATAAGGAACATAACATCAATATTTCATTGCATGTTTGAGAAAAATATATTATAGGTGTACTCATCTACACACTTGTTGCAATAACTACTCATAAATAGTGCTATGTTTATAAGTACGTACACAGTTGCAATCAACTGAATTTCTTTTTCAAAGAGATTAAGACAGAATAAACTTGTTTGTAGAAATTACCCTAATATAAAGTCTCTTTACACAACAAAGGATAGATCAGGGTCAAACCCAGATCGAAGACAGCCTGAATTCAAAGTGGAAAAAAGAAATTCATAGGTTTAACTTGTGGACCGCCTTGTGTGTTATAGGAAATTGGTGACTTACCCAGAAACTCGAAATTCCTTCTCCGAGCCAGAAGTGCAGATTTGAGCAGAAAGTGACAGCAGAGTCTGGACACGAGCCCCATCGACAACAATATTAGCGTAGCCAGTAAAACTCCGCACTGGAAACAGCAATTTAAATGATACAAGTTTTAATGGAAATTACTACAATATTCTATAGGTCTAATACGTCATCATAGAAAAACTAGCTGATAGCAAAAACTATCACTAGATTTTATTGCTTATAAGACGTTTTATGCGATTAAGCACGTATTTTCTAGTAACGAAGGGAAATAGAGGGGAGGAAATTTAATATAAAGGTTCTTACTTTTTGAAAACAAAATGGCATCGCCAGGATTCCAACACCTATAATACTATTGGCCAACGTGATCGACTGGCCTGTCGTACCCATGGTAGTAGTACTATTTTCCTTTATTTAGAAAAATAAAACGCCTACAAAACTAACATAACATACGACCCCATCCAAACCACATCACAATAATGTTTTGACATTAATGGCACTAGATGACTTTGACATTTGTAAAAAAAAAATCTTAGTAATAGACAAAGCAAAGACAAATGCTACCAGAAAACAAAATGCTCCCTATGGTCTGTCGTACTGGAACCAAAAATAGTAAAATTGAAAGCAAAACCTATTCAGCTCTTCAGCTCTAGTAATTATTTGTCTCTCTAAATAATTTATCTACACATAAAATTCTAAAAATAGTTTATTTTGCACATAAAACTGATAAAGTTATGTTAGAGATGTATTAAGTACCTGTAACTTAAGTGAATTATGTATGTACTTATGTTTGCTACACCCTTTTCAGGGTCCATGTGATACCATAAGAAATGTAAATACCACCTAAAATGTACCATGGAAGCAAGAAATAAATGAATACTGAATACTGAAAAATTTAAATGTCAATGACATCAAAATCATAAACAATTATTTGGCGCGCTGTCAATTTGTGATTTGTGCACAGTGCATGCACACATTTTACAGATAATTTGTTATTACATGAATAAAGGAACAATTATCATTCGTTTTAATGGTCACAAATCAGTACAATACATTATACTGATTAATCGTATTGTGTCATACAGTAGGCCAAATTGTTAACTCACAAAATGCACGACACTGCCTCTTGTTTCGAGACTGTTACTCCGGATTCATGGCTCGCAAACGAGCAAACTTGGAAAGAAAACCTTTTAAAACTACCTAACTGGTATCAGGTAATACTATCTTAATTTATTTTTCTTTTAATTTAAGGCGAGACAAAACTTTTTTCAATAGTTATAATGACCTTTGGTTAACCTTTTTAGATACCTCTTATAAACTCAAATGCCTCGCACAATCTGCCCGATGGGACGCTGGTGCGGTTCCGGGGGATGATCCAGGACATGCACAATCCGGAGTTCTACTTTGAGCAGTTTGAAGTGTTCAACTCTGAGACTAATGAGGTTAGGAGCAAGTCTGGGAAGTACAGGGATACAGCTAATATTTTGGTAAGTAGTCTTTTTAATTCAATCAAAATAAAATCATTTATTTCGAACAAAGTCCTTAATTGCCTAAGTATATAAGTTTTGCTAAAATTGGTATAGATTTAAAGGTTTCAAAAAGTTAAGAAATAAAAATACGAATTTCTTTAAAAATATTGAAATATGTAGTTCTATTTTCAACATTGCTATCATAATGGGAATTCTATGGTTTTACCTTAACCTATGACACCATTTTGTTGTTTAAGCATTCTGAACAAATGATTTCTTTCTGTCTTACAAAAATAATGGTAGGGCTTTTCAACTTAAAAGAAAGATGTTATTAGGGAATGCAATCCCGCATGAGGAACTCAATCCCGGTATTCCGCGGGATTGCCATTTTAAGTCCCGCGGGATCCCGGTATTTGCGGGATCCCGCAAGTTGGTATACAATTTTACGAATTAGTACTAAATATGAAGGTTGAAAACAAAAAGTAAACTAAAATTAGAAATAGTACATTTTGTATTAAAAGAATACGGTATAATGACTGTAATCAAGAATTTAAGAACGTGTGTAAAGGCTTAATTAACGCGATTTCGTAAGTCCTGTACCACTCGTGGCACACACAATGTTTTTCATCACACCTGTTAGGAAAAAAGAGGGAAAACAATAAAAAATCTGCCTAATTTCGGACGTACCTACATAACAAAATTCCCTGGGTACAAATTTAAGATTTACGGACCGCGTCGCCTACGTAAAATAACTCCTTTTACGAGCAAGTGTGATGAAATAAATAGACAAATTCGGGTAAAATGCTCTTCCGTGTCATTACCCCTTTCCTCCATAGATGCATTTAGGCTCCGTGAAGAATTTTCGCCAGTAGGCACGTGCCCGAGCCTGTGTTCCTTGTAGTAACACGTAAGAACCACGTCGCTCTTCGATCCCGCAAATCCCGCGGGATCCCGCTTAATTTACGAGCGGGATTAATCCCGCAAATTGCATGCGGGATCCCGGTATTTCGGGATCCTGGTATCCCGGTATTGCATTCCCTAGATGTTATAATACAAAGTATATTATGCGATTACAGGAAAATGAGAAAATCAACTATGCAAATAACCTTCAAAGTGGGCAACGTCAGACAATGGTTGTGGTCTCTATGCCAGGCCTCAACGAGTGGGCCCAGCAGCTCGAAGATAGCCAAAACCACCTAAATCACCTAAAGCAACAGCCAAACACTTCAAAACGTCTCACTTCTGCAACAAAGCTGAAACGGAGCTATGATGAAACGGAGGATGATGCGATGGAAGTAGAACAAGAGGTTACACATAAAGAGCCTAGGACTAGGGAGGCGGAGGCTGTGGCGGCAAATGTGGTGTCTCGGGAACATCTGTTGAACTTCCCACTGCCTGATGTTGCTAGCCAATCTTGTATAGTTAAGGTGAGATATTAGAAACATTTTAGATAACAGTCCAGCTGGGTAACTTTATACATAATATTAGACATACCTTCTTGCATTACAGGTATACACAGAAGATGACCAACTAAAGCTAAATGAAATGATAGAAGTAGTAGGATTCCTATCCGTAGACCCAGCACTGTCCGGCGAGTTTCAACCTGAGACGGACCCACTGATCGACCCTCAGGGTGAGAACGAGGTAGAAGCCATTACACACAACCCGCCGCCGAGTCTTGTACCGAGACTGCATGCTGTATATGTGAAGAAGTTGGAGCATTGTAACCCGCTGGTTGAAGGAGACTTTGACCAGAGTAAGTTATCTTGTTAAACTTGAAAGGGCATTTACGAGTAGTATATTATGTTGCATAATTTTTTATTATTTGAGTCATGGACCTCCCTCTTGGCCCACAATGCCCACAAACATACTGATTGATTAACTAAACTAAAAGGGCCAGTAATACAAAGCCTTATTTTAACCCCAAAATAGGGTGCAAAAGTTACCTTTTGAGCCAATATTAACTTGACTATTAACGGCCAATTGTTTCTATTCTAAATTATATGGTTTACTGTGTTTTCAGACACAGTGTTAAAGGAAGCAAATACAGCACGGGAGCATTTACTCAAGGCCCTCACAGAGCTACTGTTAGGGGACAAACTTGCTGCCGAATACCTCATATGCCACCTCATAGCTTGCATGTAAGTTACAATCTTTTTTATGTAAAATAGAATAAGCAATATTACTTTCTAAAGTGACTGTTTACCTACCGACCCTACCGTTAGGCGAGCCAGGGCTACCGACTACGACAGTAATTAGATTAGCCTCACTTTTCATAGAAAGAAAGAAAGAAAGAAATACATTTACTTACGTGAGCCAAACCAGTTAAATTACTAATTATACATTAAGACACATGGACGTTAAAAAGGACCCCCATAGAATACATATAAATATACAGCCACATAGTTAACACTACAAGTATGAGATTGAGTATATAACTCTCATAAAAGTTGTTTTTGAAATAAGCTCTATTTGTTTCTGATCATTTTATTTTCTTTATCATCATATTCCAAATATTTTCCCCCAGCTACCTTCGCCAAGAGACCCTGACCCTCGGTTCGTTCTGCCTGAACATCTCGAACCTGCCCATCCGCAAGTACCCGCACTACGCGAAACAGCTGTATGACATCATCAAGCAGTTTGTTACCAAGAGTTATTACTTGCCGCTCACTGTTGACAATATGAATACCATGGCGCTGCTGCCCAAGTGAGTCTTAATATAATACATATTTATAGATGGTCAAGCGAATCTTGTTCAAACATCAAACATCAACATTTATTCAGCAAATAGGCCACAAGGGCACTTTTACACGTCAACATTGAATTTACACAAAAGCAAAAATAATAACATCAACAATTTTATAAAATAAAACTAACAATTCAATCTAACGTATTACAATTACTAAGAGATGTATATGGTCTCGTAATGTCGAATTACATACAAAATACAGATAAAAAAACACACAAAAAAAATTTATAATATTTAGAGGTGTAAATGTCTCTTGTCAGTAGAAAAAGGCGCGAAATTCAAATTTTCTATGAGACGATATCCCTTCGCGCCAAATTTTTTTAAATTTGCCGCCTTTTTCTACTGACAAGATCTGCTTGACCAACTATATTTATTTGTAAGGAGTTAAAAAAATGCTACTGACTAGAAAAAAAAAACTAATATGACAAATTACAAGATTCTATGTTTAGGATCCATAGATACACAGACAGCAGTGTTGTTTTGGGTTCCTGAGAGTCGGAACCATGTAATCTCTAGAGCCTAGATTATCAACCCTCTAGTTTATAAGAAACTATATACCTCTATGGCAGTTATAAGATTCTTTGGAATTTCCATTATGAAATATTTTAGAACCCCTTTTTGCTGACTTAATTGTTAAGCCAGACTATTTCTGCGGTATTTTTATTAATTTTTTTTTCAGAAAAGACTACGATTGTAACCGTCTAACCAGTGGAGTCCTCCAACTAAGCAAGCACACGCACCTCATCCTCGACGAGACTCAGATGGAGCAGGGCCGCCTCGACACCACCGGCGTGCATAACATCTCCGCCTTAGCCAACCTGATCAAAACGCAGAAAGTCAAGTACGACTTCAAGTATTACCAGATGGACTTTGAGTCGGATGTCTCAGTATTGATACTCTCGGAGGGAAAATCACTTTTACCGGTATGTTTAATTTCTCGGAGTCTCTGAATTGTTCTATTCACTCGTGAAAAATAAAAAGTCTGTCATACTTAAGCTGACAGACAATGGGACATGGGACATATCTACGAAGTGCTATTGTGTTATTTTTTTTTTTGTTACAGAGTGACTACCATGTACCTCTCCGCCCCGAGGAATCCTCACTAGAAATATTCGATGCCATCGTAGAAGCCGCCACCTACTACCTCAAGGAGGAGATTATGAACCTCATCCGGGCGTACCTCACCAACCTCAAACTCGTGAAATACACCATCACAGAGGATTTAAAGGTAATATGAGGTTATAGTAATATAGTCCTACTTTAAGTACTGTGTGTCTCAAGTTTCTATGCAGGGAGCTCAGTAACTAGGCCTTATTGGGATTAGTCCGGTGTCCTCACGATGTTTTCCTTCACCGAAAAGCGACTGGTAAATATCAAATGATATTTCGTACATGGGGCATTTCACGCCAAGCGGGCAGCGAAAAAAGTGTCAGGTCATAGAATTTGCTGAAATTTGGAATAATTATACTACTCGATATTCTAAAAATACGCATTCTTTTAGTTTTTTTTTATTTGGCACCGTTTCCGGTTTGGAAGCATTTAAAAAATGGACGAAAATTGAGGAGAGCATTTTACAAAAGCTGATGCAGCTATTATTGAGTAAACTGAAAAATAAGTTTAATATTGGTTTGTATACAATTTTAATTGCTTTATCTTGCAGTTATAACAATTTTGATATTTTTTTATTTTTTCATACAAAAAACCGGAAATGAAAATTTCAAGTCAAATTTATATAAAGTTCGGTATTTTTGAAAATTTTTATTTTTGCCTCAAAATGTAGCTTATAGTCCATCAAAAATACATGGAAAGTTTGAGAGTGGGATCTGCATTAGTTTCGGAGATACATGAACTAAAGTGCAAACGTGCCGGTCGGAGCGTCGTACTGGCGATTCCTTAGTTACCCATTCAAATAAAGGTTTTGTCCCTGGAATGACAAATAATAAGCTGGAAACTCGTATAACCACACCTTCGTTTCGGCGGTCTTTAAATTACGATAAAAGTCATAGAAAACCTCGTGTTCGCGCCGGAGTTTATTCAAGGTCAAAGGTCACAAAAATTGCTTTATCACAAATATCAAGGTTTCTATACCTTCAAAGATGTTTACATATAAATGAAGATTGTAGAGCATACAATTTGAGACAAATCATGTTCAGGGCATTTTTCCCGATCCTCAGCCGTTTTGTAGGAATTGTCGGATATAGACGGCATAGAACGCGTAGCGGTCAGCCATACGCTCCGTAATGCAAGTTCACCGTGAATTCCGGTTAATAATAACTTCTATAAAGTTATTTATTTCACAAGATGCTATTTACGGATCATACGCTGATTTTAGAACAAAAGTTGTCTCTCCTGTGGACAATAGTTAACAGCTTGTGTGATTTGATTTGATTTTGATGAAGCTTTTATCGCGGACTGTACTTTTTTTCAGTTATCTGCTCAATTCTGCGAATATATTTTATGGCCATGATGATGGGCTGATGTCATTATATATTCTTATTTATACATTAAAAACGACCAGCTTCGCACGGGTTAATAAAATTATACATAAACCGTCCTCTTGAATCACTCTGTCTATTTAAAATACACAGGGACAAACAACGGGAAGCGACTTTATTTTAACCTATGTAGTAATGTCATTAAAATATTGCATTGTCATTGGTTTTTCATAAATATGCCAAATTTTAACTCAATGTAAAACCAACAAATAGTCAACGTTTGCAAATGTTGAAGACAGATCGAAAAGATACATATTTCCATCGCCAGTTAAATAAAATATTGTGGAAATGTTTACTTGTATTATTTGTACTTCAACTTTACCTCTTTTCTGTGGACACTAGAGGCAACAAACCCTAATTTTCTAATTAATCCTAATGAAGGGGTACTTCTATTAGCCTATTTCATTTATATATATTTTATATTTTTTTTATTTTTTTTATTTAGGGGTATTAGCCTATTTCATAAAATGAATGCATAAATGCACAAAAGCTGTTAACTATTGTCCACAGAAGAGACAACTTTTGTTCTAAAATCAGCGTATGATCCGTAAATAGCATCTTATGAAATAAATAACTTCATAGAAGTTATTATTCACCGGAATTCACGGTGAACTTGCATTACGGAGCGTATGGCTGACCGCTACGCGTTCTATGCCGTCTATGGCGTCTATATCCGACAATTCCTACAAAACGGTTGAGGATCTGAAAAAATGCCCGAAATATGACTTGTCACAAATTGTATGCTCTACAATCTTCATTTATATAAAAACATAATTGGAGGTATAGAAACCTTGATATTCGTGATAAAGCAATTTTTGTGACCTTTGACCTTGAATAAACTCCGGCGCGAACACGAGGTTTTCTATGACTTTTATCGTAATTTAAAGACCGCTGAAACGAAGGTGTGGTTATACGAGTTTCCAGCTTATTATTTGTCATTCCAGGGACAAAACCTTTATTTGACTGGGTAACTAAGGAATCGCCAGTACGACGCTCCGACCGGCACGTTTGCACTTTAGTTCATGTATCTCCGAAACTAATGCAGATCCCACTCTCAAACTTTCCATGTATTTTTGATGGACTATAAGCTACATTTTGAGGCAAAAATAAAAAATTTCAAAAATACCGAACTTTATATAAATTTGACTTGAAATTTTCATTTCCGGTTTTTTGTATGAAAAAATAAAAAAATATCAAAATTGTTATAACTGCAAGATAAAGCAATTAAAATTGTATACAAACCAATATTAAACTTATTTTTCAGTTTATTCAATAATAGCTGCATCAGCTTTTGTAAAATGCTCTCCTCAATTTTCGTCCATTTTTTAAACGCTTCCAAACCGGAAACGGTGCCAAATAAAAAAAAAAAAAAAGAATGCGTATTTTTAGAATATCGAGTAGTATAATTATTCCAAATTTCAGCAAATTCTATGACCTGACACTTTTTTCGCTGCCCGCTTGGCGTGAAATGCCCCATATAAGTTCCGAAAAACTCATTGGTACGAGCCGGGGTTTGAACCCGCGACCTCCAGATTGCAAGTCGCACGCTCTTACCGCTAGGTCACCGGCGCTTTTTTTGCGTCAGAAGGAGGGTAATGTTATTAAATTAAACGGGTCTAAAACGCGTATAAAATTACGATTATATATATTTTTATTTTATTCTATACAAAATGTATCAGATACATAACCTAAACTAGAACTAATGAAACCTGACACTTTAAAGTCTTGTTTTATTCTATTAAATAAATTAAAACTCTTTTCAGTTTGTAGAAGACGACTTCATAGAAATGCGTCGCAACTCAACGACGGAAGCTCCTGTAACCGCAGACGACCTGCACAGACTGCTCGTGTTAGCCCGACTAGTCAGTCTGTCCCGCGGACACGACACGCTCAACAAGCAGTGCTGGGACACCGCCAAGGCCATGGAGGCCGAGCTCACGCACCGGCTGAAAAATAGAGTGCCTTCAACCATATGAAAAAAAAAACTCTTTATATCTTTGAAAAAAAAGATCGTTCTGTTTACCAAAGTTGCGCGAAACTTTTTTAAATTGCATTTTTCTGCATGAACCAGTGATTTATTATTATTACATACATACACGTTTTTACTTTATTTTTTAAAGATGTTCTTTTTCTTAACCAAAACCTAAACTTCAACTGGACCTCAACCATGTAGAAGAAAAGTTTCAATTTTGACTTTGTTCATATTAGGGTTCCGTACCCAAAGGGTAAAACGGGACCCTATTACTAAAACTTCGCTGTCCGTCCGTCCGTCCGTCTGTCTGTCACCAGGCTGTATCTCACGAACCGTGATAGCTAGACAGTTGAAATTTTCACACATGATGTATTTCTGTTGCCGCTATAACAACAAATACTAAAAACAGAATAAAATAAAGGTTTAAGTGGGGACAACAAACGTGATTTTTGACCAAAGTTAAGCAACGTCGGGCGGGGTCAGTACTTGGATGGGTGACCGTTTTTTTTTTTGCCGTTTTTTGCATTATGGTACGGAACTATAAACTAGAATATATAGAGGTCAAGCAAATCTTGTCAGTAGAAAAAGGCGCGAAATTTAAATTTTCTATGATACGCTATCCCTTCGCCCCTACATTTTTCAAATTTGCCGCCTTTTTCTACTGACAAGATCTGATTGACCAAGTATATCTAGCGCAACTAACGTATGCAAGCAGATTGCGCCGTGTGCAATAATTATTTTTTCACCTGACAACTCTAACTACAAACTTGTCAAGTTGTTATGTCAATGTCACAGTGACGTGTAACATTTTACGAGCGATTATTGATTAAACTAATGAAGTGTATTTTAACTTAAAACGAGAGTATAACAGTCTGATAATACAATGTCCGCTAAAAACAAATCTTCTGACAGTGCTAACAAAGGGAAAGTAACAGAATCTGTTTGGAGGAAAGCGTTTGAGGCGAACGCGGAATGGCCCGATAAGGTTAGAATTCGGTCACGGGATTTGTACATTTGTGACAAAAATTAAGGCAACGACGTCCTATAATGTAAATTAAATGTTTTAGGAGGAGTTCCTCGACGTTATTTACTGGATGCGACAAGCTATTGGCATCATTTTGGGCTTATGTTGGGGGTTGCTCCCCTTGAAAGGATTCCTGGGTTTATTGCTGTAAGTAAATTTATTAGCGTGTATTTAACTGGTTTAATGATATCATATTAATTAAGTCTATAATTTATGCTATGTAGCGATTTTTTTCAAATTTATACATTTGTCTACAATGATATCTTTTCAGCTCGCTCCATCGTAGGCCACGTCTACGCCTCGGCTAGTCTGTGGCCATGAGTAAGCCCATTCATAATAAAAAAAAAAAAGGTAAGGTAGCTTTATTTTATTAACTTCTATGTGTGTTCTTATCTTTTCAGATTTGTGTTAGTGAATGCTGCAGTAATATATTTTTATGTGAGCAATTTCCAAAACATAGATGAAGAGGAGTATGGTGGTATGTGGGAAATCACCAAGGAAGGATTCATGACATCTTTTGCTGGGTTTTTGGTGAGCTTATAGTCATAATATTATTATTTTATAGGTGTTTTGTCCGAGTCAGTCCTTATTATCCTCTACTATTAATAAATTTCAGTGGTTATTAAATAATTGGATCAGACATGCATTTTGTTGTTTCAAACTTTCAATTACATATTCCAGTATTGATTCAAATTACACTGTTTATTTCACTAGTGGCTTACTAGAAAAATCAGACTAGTTTGTGTGCTACATTATGAATATACAACAAAAATATTATGTTTTTTCAGGTCACTTGGATAATCATGTACACAGGACTTCACGGAAGCAGTTTATGAGGTTCACATGTGTGAAGTACAGACAGACAAACAGACAATGTAGTCTAAGTACAAGTATTGTTAGTAGCTTGGGAAGACAATATGTTAGAGTCTACAATTGAGGATGTGTTGTAATGATAAAAATGTGCAAATTGGAAAAACTGTGTAATATATGCTATGAATTGTAAAAACAGTTATCATAAGTTGTTAGATACCTCAAATGATATCAACTACTAGGTACTATAATAAGTGTGTAATAGAGCAATCTGGCTATTATCTAAAATTGATTTCCTTACTCTTTTTTCTGTGCTTTCCTTAACCTTTTGAACGCCACAGACGGCAATTGACATCAGCGCAAAATCGTGACAACGACGCCAAAGACGGCATTTGACGTCGATCGTTTTTTGATGAAAATCTACAGAAAAACACCCCACTTTCAGGTTGGCATTATTTATTCACAAAACTAAATTTTACCCCCATGGCGTCAATGGCACGGCAAATGGATGCGCCGTTTGGCATTCAAAAGGTTAAGAATCATATAATTTTTTTAAAGACTTCAAGTAACGCGTGTGGCTACAACCCAATATCAACCTTCGTGCATTACGATAAGGTTCACGATGACGCGCCGCACACGATAGACGTGGGGCTCAAAGGGTTAAAAAATATAGCCACAATTCAATCAGGTTTTTAATTTGGGTCATATGACATATTGTTTCTTCTGGGTTAAAACTAATTCAGGGGTAATTCAACTGTATATCCTGTATTAGTTAGCATGTTGAATGGTATATGATTGGATTGATATTACTTTATATTTAAATTGATATTACTTAACTCTTGGTAAATTAATTGCTAGTGTTGTTGAAATAAGCTTTCAAACTGTTTTAGAATTTAATGGGAATTCGAAATAGTTAATGTCAAGTGAAACATATTTTAAAAGCCCATCCTGTACAGATACGTGACTAATAAAACCAGTTAAATTGTGTGTCACTGATGTACATATCAGTGACCTAAAACTTTGAAAGCATATATTATTCTGTAAGTTTTACTTGTGAATGTGGCAGATTTAAAAAATATTTCTACCTTTGATAAAGTAATAAATATATGCTAACGCTTAAATATATGCTGATTATACTAGGCTTCATGCCAAGTTCTATGTTAAGTATGGTGCTCCCATAGAGTATCACTGCCAAGTCGGTGCAATGTTGCAAGCTTATCCTAAACAGTCTCTTGTTTTGATCCTTTGGTATTAAATTGATTCTAGCTAGATTGCATTAATTAAAAATATTTATTCCAGTTACAGCTGAAATACATAATCAATGTAAATATAGACAATACCATTTATTTTGCTGAACTGTCAAGTATTTTATCACAGAGTTTGCATTATTTATTTAAGGAGAATAATCATTGTTAAGTTTTTAATCGCATTTAAGGGATTTTGTGAACACAATGGATTGTTTATATAGGTATATATCAGGCTACTATTTCTACATAAAAGTGGTTGAAGCTTTTTTGTAATAAGTTGAGCTTTGGGGTCATAAAACCTTAAGGCAGAGACTCTATTTCCCATAAAGTTTTTCAAAGTAGTACTGTGTAGTGTTCAATATTGCATAATTTCTGACACCCTAATGGTCCAAAAACGCGAAAAGGATTTTAGCCACTTTCAGGAAAAGGTTAATAGCAATGTAATCTTTGAACCGCAATAATGAAAATATTTCCTTGTTTCTATTATTGTTCACTGGCGAGAGAGTGGACTGTAAAAAATGGGACGATAGGGGAATACTTTAGGGCCGGTTGAGCAAGAAAGTTGTTGTATGCCAGATTAACTTATGAAATTAAATTTAAGTGCGAAATAGTGTGAGACGAAGTTACCTTTGCAATCCGGTGGTTGTGGGTTGAACCGTTGGTCTCTGTTGTGGACTGCTGGTGGTGGTCCGGGCTGCCCTTGTCGCAAGCTAGAGGTAAGCTCAGAACCGTTACCTTCAGTCGGCCAACTTAGACCTAGGTTTTTCCACTGCACAGATGGGCACGGCGTCCTTCGGCTACACAGCACTGATTTTAGATAGTCTAGAGATTGGCAGTAGTGCTTTTAACAAAATTGCGAGAATATTAACGAGAATAGCGAGAGGCGGTGTGCACTGGTAGTAGTTCTATGACATACTGGCTCTGACAGCTCATGACAGAGCAAGATTTAAATTCGAACCGTGACTTTGGTGTTGCCACAGTATTTACAAAAAAATATTCCTAAAAATACAAAGCCAAAGCTGAACATTCCGCCCACCAAAATGCATTGTATTTTGACTAAGCGAAAAAGAAACAATAAAGTAAGGTAAGTACGATAATATTAAGTCTAAAACGAAAAAATGGACAACACAAAGGTAGCGCTCTAAAGCGACTATGCAGGCAGTGGGCACAGTTTGACCACAGGCCGTTTGTACAACCCTATGGCCGTGCGCACAGTGACCACACGACAGATCCCGTCGGATCCGGGGTGTGTGTCGATGATGCGACCCAGGGGCCACTTCATTGGGCTCGTCTGCTCATTCACAACGAGCACTAGTGCACCAATTTGGACGTTGGGTTGCCTATCGTGCCACTTCATCCGCTGGTGGAGGGTATGCATATACTCCTTGGACCATTTGTTCCAGAAGTCCTGGTGCATCTTCTGAAGCAGCTTCCAGCGTTGGAGAGGGCTAACCCGAACGTCTGATAGGTCTTCCTCGGGCACGACAGATAAGGGCTCCGTTGTGAGAAAATGGCCCGGAGTAAGGGCCGATAAGTCGTTAGGATCGGTACTGAGAGGAGTAAGGGGTCTCGAATTAAGAAGAGCCTCGACCTGGGTCAAGATGGTTAGAAACTCTTCGTACGTCAACCTCTGACTACCGATGACTCGAGCCAAATGTGTTTTAACAGCCTTGATACCGGCCTCAGCGAGACCTGAGAAGTGAGGGCTGCCTGGCGGATTGAACTCGAATTTAATCTCGCTATGCGTCGCAGCATCTCCTACAATACGTTGCAAAATATTGCTCGCGCCGACAAAATTCTTCCCCTGGTCGGATACCAACCGGTTACACCGACCACGACGCGCGACGAAGCGGCGAAGCGCGGCAAGAAACGCGTCTGAGGACAGCTCAGTGACGAGCTCCGTGTGTACAGCCTTTGTCGAGGTGCACACGAAAACGCAAATGTAACCCTTGTAGGTCTTGTTACCTCGCCCGCGACCCAGAGCTATGTCAAAAGGTCCCCCGAAATCGACAGCAGCACTCAGGAAAGCTTTGAGCTGGGCTACCCGATAAGACGGCAAGTCGCCCATGAACGGCGCAGGAGCACCGAGTGGTCGAACACGGAAGCATTTCATGCATTTTGACGTGACAGCGTGGATAGCTCGCTTTGGGGACAGTATCCAGAAATGCTGCGCCAGCAAATTATGAAGCGTCTGGACGCCTGGGTGCATGAAACGCTTATGGTACTCGTCGATCAAGAGGGAGGTAAGACGATCGTCGCGAGGTAGCAACAGGGGATGTTTAACATCGAATTCGAGAGAAGCTCGCGACAGGCGTCCGCCCACCCTCAAGAGACCCGCGTCATCGAGGAATGGAGACAATTTCTTAAATGCTTTCGGGAGAAAGTTCGAAAGATTGTTTTTCACTTTCTCGATCTCCGAAGCAAAGTGGTGTTGTTGAACAGAACGCACGAGGAACATAAGCGCCTGTTTAATCTCCAGGGGTGTTAGAGGACCGTCCAACAAGTTGTTGGGCGTCTCCCGATTTCTTACGTTGTGCACGAAACGAAAACAATAGGCGAGGACACGTTGGAGTGTCCTCAGTGCCGAGAACTTATTCATTAAGTTGTCTGTCCACGTCTCCTGCACAGAGACAGTAAGGACAGTCACCTTGCGCTCTTCGTGTAGGACATCCACGTCGACTGATAACGTTGACTTAGGCCAGTCAGACTTGTCCAGCACGAGCCAAGATGGACCCTTCCACCAGTTACTATGGTGGACCAGGTCGTCCGGCAAGAGGCCCCGCGACCCACAGTCGGCAGGGTTGTCGCCAGTCCTCACGTGTCGCCAGCAATCAGGAGCGATAATCTCCTGGATGTGGCTCACGCGGTTAGCCACGAAAGTTTTCCACTTGGAAGGGCAAGACTTTATCCAAGTCAACGCAACGCTAGAGTCAGACCACGCGTACACCTTGTCGATTTTGTGGAGAGGCTCCAGAGCCGTTGCGACCGACTCCACTAGGTCTGCAAGTAGTACCGCGGCCAGCAACTCGAGACGTGGTATAGACAATTTACGCAGGGGTGCCACTCTCGATTTACCACAGACCAACTGGACGTACTGCGTTCCGTCCTCGCCTGACGTTCGAACGTAAACCACCGCGCAAAACCCTCGCTCTGAGGCGTCGCAGAACCCGTGAACTTCGAGCGAGACGAAATCGTTGACCATACGACGCGGGACAGACATGGACCTCAACGAAGGCAGCTGCGCTTTGAACTCTCGCCATTCGGATACAAGGTTCTCTGGCGCGTCGTCATCCCACGAGACACCTGAGACCCACAGCAACTGCATGAGATATTTCGCTAAGAACGTCACAGGTGAGAGAAGGCCCAGAGGGTCAAAGATCCGAGCAATCTCCGAGAGGATGGTACGTTTAGTGCACCGACGATCTTCGACAGCCACTCGAAAGGTGAAGTCGTCTGCCTGAGGTAACCACGAGAGGCCAAGAATTTTTAGTGAGATGTCCCCAATGGAGTTGAACTCCCGAAAGTCTTCAGAATACAAGTCTGAGGAGGGGACACCGTCGAAGAACTCCTGGTGGTTCGACGTCCATTTCCGCAAATGGAAACCGCCAGAAGCTAATATCGTCGACAACTCCGAACGAAGCTTCCGTGCTTCTTCGATAGAATGAGCTCCAGACACCACGTCGTCGACATAGATGTCGCGGTCTAGAACTGCCGAACCGGAAGGGTATTCTTCACCCGATTGCCTTGCCAACTGAGCAATAGTTCGGAGAGCTTGGTAAGGAGCGGACGAAACGCCGTAAGTAACGGTCAGCAGCCGATAGTCCCGGACAGGCTCATTGACAGACGGACGCCATAGGATACGCTGATATTCAGCATCTTCCGGGGACACTAAAATTTGTCTATACATTTGCTTGACGTCGGCCGTGAAAACAACATTATGCCACCGAAAACGAAGGAGCAAGTGGAAAATGTTATTTTGCAGCTTCTGCCCTGGCAGTAGCGCATCATTTAGCGAGATGCCTCGGCTGTCCTTGGCACTGGCGTCAAAGACGACCCGGAGAGGAGTACTGGTTGACGAGGGCCTCAATACTCCATGGTGGGGGATGTAGAAGAACTTCCCCTCATCCACCCTTGGAGGGTCACACTCCTCAAGGTGGCGACAGCTTTCGTAATCCTTCATAAAGGCTACATAGTTTTTGTAGAAGTCGGAGTTACTGAGTAACTTTCGCTCCAGCGACGAAAATCTCCTAAGAGCAATGGCTCGAGAGCCCGAGAAGGTGGGTTTATTGGAAGTGTCAGCGAAAGGTAGAGGAACGACGAATCTACCTTCCTCTGTGCGACGAAAGTTAGCGAGAAAATATTCCTCGCACAGCTGATCCTCCTTCGACAAAATGACGGTGTTCGGAAAGCGGACATCTTCCAACTCCCAGAACCTCTTAATAGAGTCGTCAATTGATAACCTGCCCACGACCAGTTGACAACTGTTACCACGGAACCGAGAACGACAGATGTCCGTTGCACAGTCGCCTGCGTCACCCATCAAAATCCACCCGAAGATGGTGTTGAGGGCAGTCGCCTGGCCAGGGGCCCCATGGGTCAAACCAGGGCGTAACGAAGAAGCGAGAATGTTGACGTTCAGCAGCAAGTCAACAGGTCCTGGAATATGCCAATGAGGGTCAGCTAACTCTAAGCCCCTGATATGTCGCCATGATGAGACATCAACATGATCCGTTGGCATTTCCGGACAAATTTTTGGTAACAAATAAGCCTCTACTGTAATAGCAGTATCAGACTTCCCGAGCCTGGACGAGACAGTACATGACAATGTGCCACCGGGCCTAGAAATCACATCACCAATGCCAGTCACGGCATGCTTCCCATATTCTGCCCGGAGACCAAGCTTCTTTGCACATTCCTCGCTTATAAAGTTGCAAGCACTGGCACAGTCAAGCAAAGCCCTTACCGCTACCAAGTCGCCTTGGGCATTCTTCACCAAAACCTTGGCAGTTGCAAACAAAGAAGAGGCCGCCACATTACTTGCCACCATTGCCAGCGGATTCGATGTGTCAGACGGATGCTTCGAGCTATTTACATCCACAGCCGGGGAGGCAGGCACATTTGCATTATTAAAATGTAACAGCGTATGGTGGGAGAAACGACACTGCTCACACCGCTGTTTTGACTTGCAGGACTTGACAGAATGAGACCCCGACAGACATAGAATACATAACTTATTTTCTTTCACACATTTGAACCGATCAGCGGGGTCATATTTTAAAAAAGTTGGACAAGATACAAGACTATGAGCCAGCTTACAGACTACACACGTTGGAGCAGTGACCACCAAGGCCATTTTTGGCTTACTAGAAGGCTTACTACTGCTAGGCTGAGGGGTACTAGCAACGAAGCCCGTTGACCCTGCAGCATCTAGTGCTCGGTATCTTTTCTCAACAAAATTCTGCAATTTACTAAACTCCGGGATATCATCGGAGTTGTGTTCTAGCTCAAACTGCTCCTTCGTGCTCCTATCCAGCTTCGACCACAGTAACTGAATAAGTAAAAAGTTTTTAT
Source organism: Cydia fagiglandana (assembly GCF_963556715.1). Taxonomy (NCBI): domain Eukaryota; kingdom Metazoa; phylum Arthropoda; class Insecta; order Lepidoptera; family Tortricidae; genus Cydia; species Cydia fagiglandana. The sequence continues at coordinate 20,070,424 of NC_085942.1, read as the reverse complement.
CCGGCAAGCTGAAACCTTTCAATATTGACAAGTTTTCAGTAAAGACCCTATGAACCCGCTGTAGGTCACTAGGCCGAGACACTTTTACAGGTTCACACTGAGTAAGCTTATCATAATAAGTTGTAGCAATTAATTTAATTTTATTATATTGCTTGTACAGCGCCTCATATGCTACCTTATAATTGTCATCGGTGACAGGATAATTTTTTATAAGGTCATATGCTTCATTTTGCACGCTCGACAGTAAATAGTGTAATTTTTCAACAGGGGCAATATCTGTTCGCTTATGTACTAAAGAATTGAACAACTGTATGAATGTTACCCAGTTTTCAATTTTCCCATCGAAAGCTTTAATTTGTAACTTCGGCAACTTCGGCAAGACCGGCTGCGGCGTCCCCGATACCCCGGAAGCCCCAGCAAAGGCCTGCTTCCTATTCTGCAAACGCGATCTCACTGCCCTAACCTTCGAGTCGAACATCGCGGTATGGGAACAAATTTCGCGGTGCTCGCTTCGCGGAGCAGCACTTAAAAGTTTTATTTGAGCTTCATGAAAGTTTTTCGCAATTGCACACAATTCACTCTCGTCACACAAAGCTAATTCAGCATCCGACAACATTTGCAAATACTCTATTCTCATTACCTGATAATCACGAGCAATCATCACCGTGTCTACGCCAGCATCATCTTTCTCGCCAGACTTATCACTGCCTCCCATATTAATAAACACAAAACTACACAAAATTGCAGTAAATACACAAAAAAATGTTCAAAACAAACTGCAATTCACCTTCCACAACTTCAATGACAGACAGCTGACAGTTGACACTTGACAATTATGAAAAATGTTGCCAGCGCAATTAAATAAGTGACCGAATGATTTTATTAAAGCACCACTACACGACCACCAACTTTCTTGCTTACCCTCGACTTTTTTTATAAGTCTACCCTAAATTTAGAATTAAGCAGATGATATGACGAAACGAATTTGAATAAGCAACAGACAACGACAAACGAAAAACCAAAGGTCACTTTTCAAATTATCCGGTTCGAAGAACCAAAATGTTCACTGGCGAGAGAGTGGACTGTAAAAAATGGGACGATAGGGGAATACTTTAGGGCCGGTTGAGCAAGAAAGTTGTTGTATGCCAGATTAACTTATGAAATTAAATTTAAGTGCGAAATAGTGTGAGACGAAGTTACCTTTGCAATCCGGTGGTTGTGGGTTGAACCGTTGGTCTCTGTTGTGGACTGCTGGTGGTGGTCCGGGCTGCCCTTGTCGCAAGCTAGAGGTAAGCTCAGAACCGTTACCTTCAGTCGGCCAACTTAGACCTAGGTTTTTCCACTGCACAGATGGGCACGGCGTCCTTCGGCTACACAGCACTGATTTTAGATAGTCTAGAGATTGGCAGTAGTGCTTTTAACAAAATTGCGAGAATATTAACGAGAATAGCGAGAGGCGGTGTGCACTGGTAGTAGTTCTATGACATACTGGCTCTGACAGCTCATGACAGAGCAAGATTTAAATTCGAACCGTGACTTTGGTGTTGCCACAGTATTTACAAAAAAATATTCCTAAAAATACAAAGCCAAAGCTGAACAATTATTATCAAGTGCGTGAGGTCCTGTGTTTACAGTATGTTTCTAAGAACAAAGATGGTTGATTTAATAAAAGTTTTTATAACTTAACAACTCTTTTTGTTAATCCATGATTTCAAATAAAAGTGATAACAATAATTTTCATAGAAAATTTACATTAATAACAGCACAACACTGTCATTGCAAATGCCACGCAGAGTTAGCATGGTCCGACTCTATCAGAATTGAACATCTCTATTGTCAATAAAAAATCAAAAATATTTTCAAATTAAATCTTTAATCCCTCCAAGTAACAAGTACATCATCCGTCCTAAACCTCTGCGTTATAGTGGCATCCTTGAAGTCCATACTGGCCCCTGATTGGTGCGCCAAGGCCCCGGCATACGCGATCATGACGCCGTTGTCGATGCAGAAGCGTTCGTCCGTCGCGAACACCGCGGCGCCGCGCTCGGAGCACATGGTTCCCATCATTTGTTGGAGGCGCTCGTTGCAACCCACACCGCCCACTATTAGGACCTGAAAACAAGAAAAACGTTAAAGGTATAGTATGATTTACTGACCACATAATACGCGCCAATAGAATTTCAACTTTACCATTCCGATTTAAGGTTCAAATTAGATTACACTTTCGGGAATCGTGACTTGTCTTCAAATGAATCATCAAAGCAGGATTAATTGGAATATATGTATGTATTCTGATTTTTACTTGCTTTGCTTTTTGGTGCGGCTTGGAAAAGGGGTAACTCTTTGAACGCCACGCCTATCGTGCGCGGCGCGTCATCGTGAGCCTCATCGTAATGCACGAAGGTTGATATTGGGCAGTAGCGGCGCGCGTCAGAGCGGCTACCGCGAAAACCGAAATTCGCAAATTGCGGGGATCTTTCTCTTTTACTCCAATGAAGGCGTAATTAGAGTGACAGGGGAAAATCCTCGTAATTTGCGAACTCCGATTTTCGCGGTTATAGCCCAGTTGACGTCTCTAGTAGGCGTGGTTCACTCCGCGATTTCGTCGCTTTGCTACAGGTAGCTAAAAGTACATCCGTTCCACACCAATTTCGGTGGACAGTCATAAGCCGCGCGTGGCGCTGTCGCCACCTAGCGGCCATATCTGTCCGGATCGTAACAGACGCGTTTTGTTAGAGAGTGAGTCTTCTGTACCTTACTATTATTTTATTCTGTGTCTTAAGCAGTCAAAGGGTAAAAATAAAAAAAATACCTCATCAGATCCACAATGTGCCATCGCTCGCTCGGTGATCTCGACCAGCATAGCGAAGACCGTCTCTTGAAGCGAGAAGCACAGGTCTTCAGGGGTGTACTCTTTTAGTAACTCGTCGATTTTGTCCTCCATGTACGACAGGATGCCTGAGAAGCTCACGTCCATGCCTGAGAAGGATAAAATATTGCTATACTCTGAGCGGCTACCGCGAAAACCGAAATTAGCAAATTGCGGGGATATTTCTCTTTTACTCCAACGAAGGCGTAATTAGAGTGACAGAGAAAAATCCCCGCAATTTGCGAACTTCGATTTTCGCGGTTATAGCCCTGTATCTTTAGGTATTTAATTAAAAGTAAACAAAATTTACCCTCAAATGGCTTCTTAAGCCAGTTGATGGTAAATGAAAACATTAAATGATCAATTAATAACGTAGGTTAAAGTCAGCCCGTTCAGTGACTGATCCAGGCGGTTTTGTATTCGGTTGATTAACCAATAAATGTTATAACTACCCGTACAAATTGTATGTTTACTTTTATTTAAATACCTAAAGACTATAATGATGGTGACCATTTGAGTGTTACAGATTGCCATTGGAGAGTTTGCTTTTGGAATTTATTGAGCAGGAATACAGTAAATACAGTTTATTCCCACTAGTTACCCACCAAGTTGTTATTGTTACCAGTGATAATGGTAACTACTGGGAAAAAATCCAAGTAGTTATCACCAAACCGAGTTAGGATTTCTTTTCTAAAACATGGGGAAAATATCCTAGTAGTTACTGCTGGTAACATGGTGGTAACTAGTTGAAATAACCCGTAAATAGGTGTAAATACAAATAGTAGCTAGTAAACAAGATGTACCTTTAACGCAGTATGGCAGGTGGGCATACTTGTTCCCTTTCTTAGCAGCTTGCTCTATGTTGTAGCCGGGACTCGGGGCATTAGACAGCTTTAGGACTCTTGCAAACCTAGGAATTATAGCAATGTTATTAAATTACTTATCAAATTATAAGGAAGCTGACTACATGTTTACATGAGAGATAATAAAGTAGCTGACTTTTTACGTGAGGTTATACATTGAATAACGGAATGCAGTAAGGGTACTTATAAATTTTGCAGTATAATATAAGTATGTATGATTGTGACGTATTCCTTACCTTCTGCTGTGGTATCGAAACTAATTAGGTGTTTTTAATGAATGAGGAGCCAATATTAGAAGGGTTCTGGAGTAACTTATGACACAGGTGAAATAAGCTAAAAACCCAAGATTAAGTTTTGTTACCCAGGAATAATAAAGGCTTTTACAAATTAGTCAATTTATTTATCATTTGCAGGAGTATCTATGTTTAAAAGAACTGTATAGTTTGGTTGTGGTACTTATTCTGTCTTTGGCATGGTTAAAACCCCTCGCTTGTTTACCTATCTAAACAGTTGCCAACAGCAATGTCAATTGTTTCTCCAAAGATCCTGTACCGCTGGCGGGAGTAGGCGATGATCTGGGTGTTGCCACCGCTCACATATAATACTGTCGGGTTGTTTGCTTTGGTGATTAGGCGGCCCATCTCTATGTCTGAGTTATTATATAAGGATTAGTCATTGAAATTTGAGAAAGACTATTTTATAAGAAATAAATAAATGATTATGATTATTATGATTATCACAGCATTATGCTCAAATTGATTATTCTTGGGATTCATTAGAGAACAAGGATTTTTTTCCATAACTTATTTATTAACATGGATTGTGTTTCGTAATATTGTAAAATGAGATTTATATTGAATCCCTTCTTCACAGATGACTAATTACATATTTTTAAAGACATTTGCACCAGCTGTTCTAATCCAACTACCAGTACATTTTAGTGGAGTAATTGTAGGTATCTAAAAGACTTAACCCCATATTCTACTTTTAAACACAATGAAATCTGTTAGTCAGATAATAAGTAGTATATGACACCATAATTTTAATTATAGTACCATATGTAAAAGGATACGCCCAATGCAATGGTTAACCCCCAATATAGGTTTCTTCCACAGTAGAGCACAAGTCCTAGCGACAATGGCGCACACCATCAGTGGAGCGCCCATGCCCGGCCCCTTGGTGTAGCACACCACATCGATGTCTGCGGGGCTCAGCCCTGACTGCTCGAGGGCTTCTTGGAGCACTTCATGGATGTTTTGTTGATGATGCTCTGCTGTTTCTCTAGGCAGGAAACCTGCGGGTATAAGATAGACGCATTTACAGCATGCTACCAACAGAGGGAATAAATGTCAGTTTTTAACATAGTGGTGTTCTAGTAAGATAGAAAAGGATGGATGAGTATTATCACGCGGGCCATAATGCGCCCGCAAATAATACTTACAACCACCTTACAACTTCCTAAACTAACCTGTTGAAAGTAAAGAGGTTACTTGAAATAGTAAAGTATCGACTTATTCACAACGATTTTAGATTATAGGCACAGGTGTAAAAGCTCAAAGGCAACTATTAAGGCTCCTCTTCACGTTGGGCCAACGCCAACGAGGGACGCAGCCATGCGGTAGAATGAGATAGCAATATCACTTGCTCCCTCTAACGCATAAATGCGTCCCTCGTTGGCGTTGGCGTTGGCCCAGCGTGAAGAGGAGCCTTTAAACATAATAAGTTTAAAGTGTACAAAACAATGTAAACAAAACTCTAACCTTCACCGGGTGGTGTGATGTAGGTTCTGCGGCAGTTGGCAAGTATTTCCCCATCTTTCACTATGCCAATGCCAAGCTTGTTGGCACTGCCTTCGAAACCTATGGCTATAACCATTGGGATAAGTAAATATTTATTAAAATTTCGCTAAAAACTGATATGCTCGCTCGTGTTTACCATCACACATAATAAAGTGTCAATGTCAAAACTGACGTTTCTTTTACTGTGGTATAGGTTTGTACAAACTGCGTATTTAAAATTGTCTTAAACAGTTTTACTTTTTTATTTATAATATGTATTTTATATTTACCAAACGAAATAAATAAGGTAAAATTCGTTATTTTCCATTATATATTTTATTTATCATTATCAACAAAATAATGTTTTGTTCGTATTAGTCAATAGGTTTCTTTTCGTCTTGCCTAGCCTTTCTCCAGTTTCTCCATAACTATCTCAACAGGTTGACTATTTGCAAGTGGTAGATTGTCATTGGTTGAGATACCAAAGTAAAAACGGAATTTTATAGATCAGTTTAATAATTCAGCTTTACAAGCTATTAAGCTTAACCTTGGCGGACTTCATCTTATTGGCACCAGTTACAAATAATAACATTACAGGCCTCCTCCCGTGGACGCATTCTACAAGTTACAAATGACCGTAGTTCTGTAGAAAGCGATTTATTTTTGTCAAAGTGACTTGCACCCTAACTCAGTAGCGTTGGTCGCTTTCTGCATTGATAAAAATATTGAGTTGGTCGTTTTCTGCATAACTACGGTCAAATATAAAGTGGCAACATCGGCATTGTTGGTCAATGTCAATCAAACGCCATTTTATGCGGTGACGGTGCCCCGCAGGGTATATAGCGATGTCCCGCTCGCACACCGGAGCGGCGTGCGGATCCGCATTCGATGTGAAGACCCACCTTACACCTGTAAACTTGTTGCTTTTTAAAATAGGGTCCATATAACATAACGTAAATAAGTATTTCATAGTATATTTTCAAAATTCTACACTTAACGATAGCAAAAATATCAAGCTTGCGTAATATTATCATCATTGACTTCGTCAACAAAATCAGCCAACATATCTTCCACAGACACCCCCTCGTTAGACACCGCCATTTTAACCGTCACACTTCCTTCTACTTCTTGTTTTTCAGGCGATTTTACCGGCGACTTTACTCCATTGACCTTAGGTTCTTTATCAATATTATCTTCTTCAGGTGTAACCGCGACCTGTCCACATGTAATATGAACATCATCTGTATCATTAGTATCAGGCAAATTCTCATCTTCTAGATTCTCAAGCACTGCCACCGACTTTCCTGTGTTAGGGTAACCATAGCCAACTTCGTTTGATTTCCCGGATAGACTGTCTCCGTCTACTGTGTCTATTGGCATTTGCGTTGTCGCTTCATGAATGTTACTGTACTTCGGTGTATCAACTTTTTCATATTCTGTTGACATGTCAGTTTTGTCTAAGTCTTCGGTCAATATCTCATGGACATCCGCATGTACAACTATACTTTCATCGGGTTGATGTGTTTCCATGGGTACTTCTTCAATATCTTCGGAGTCCGAGTCACAGATTTGTATGGAGTGCTCGGAGGAGCTGCTGAGGCTGATTTTGTCAGTGTCGATGCGGGGCTTCTTGTTGGCAGGCTCCTCTGGTTCCGGAGCATCTTCTATTTCGCAGGTTTCTGCTGGTACTCTATAAATACAAACAATAAATGTGAAAATGTTCATATTCTCAGTGAATTTTTTTCCATTTGAGATATGTTTTAACTTTTAAAGCATTCTGCAGTATTAATATGTTTAGAAATAGAAATGCTGTAAATAGTTGAGTTGGAAATACACTCTTTAGAGAATACTATTGAATTTATTATGTAATAAAGCATACTCTGCAAGTGAAAAAGCTGGCTTTCATACCAAAGGTACCAATGAGCTTCTTGCAATATGTATTTGATATTTACTTTGCTTTTGGATGAAGCCATATGAAACAAAGCATCGTGAGGCAATCGAGCTAATCCCAATAAGGCCTAGTTTTCTCTCTGGGTTGCAAGGTTAGATGGCAATGGCAGCCACTTTCGTAAAAACTAGGGCCTGTGACAATTAATAAGGTAAGGATAAGGTAGCTCTGTACCATTAATTTGGCTAAGCGGAACCCAGGCTACTTTAGATTCAATCGGAAAAACGCCAAGATAAAGAGGAAATATAACCAAGTATGAACTAACTTATCAGCTCCCAGCAGTGACGCAAGCGCCTCCCTGTTCCTCCTGGACATGCTTCTCTTCTCTTCTACGTCGTTCTTTCCAGTCTGCGTGTCGGCGGCGAAGCTGAGCGACGGCGGCGAGCAGTGTAGATGCAGCCTTATGTCGAGGAGGGCTTGGGTACAGAACTTTGATATCTGAGGGAAAAAAAGGGTGCAAATTTGTGTTGAGTCAATTTGAAAGTGAAAAGTTTTATTCTTTAATTTACGCATATGACCGTGCATATTACAATGCATTTCGGTTTCAAAATTAAGGTGTTTTTTTAGCTTACTTTTTCGATAATTTTCTTAATAGTAAACTGAAATCATTCCTTTACTATGTATTAATACTATGATGACGTCGATGACACTGTACAGCTAGGAGTTATAATTGGATGGTGTTTAGCAAAAATGAGTCATCCCACATCCATTTTGCAATAAAATGTCAACTTTAAGCGTAAATTTTTAGAGTTCACATCTTATTGGAAAATTTATGTGGGTTGACACATTATTGCTTAACAGCATCCAATTATCCCTTACCTCTCTACACTGGCTATTGATGGAGGTACTGTACAGCTGCAGGCAGTATTGTGTGGGGGTCGGGACCCCCGGCGGGGCGCTCCGCCGGGCCGCCTCGAGCGCGCGCAGCAGCGCCAGGCCGCGCGCGCCGCCGCCGGCGGTGCCGGGTGGCGGCAGGTGGAAGCACGAGCGGACTAGGAGTTCGTGGAACACCTACAAAAATAAATAAGTTTTGTATTTTTGAGCCGATGGGGTCGAAAAGTGCTCGAGTGGAGACCACGGACTAGCAAGCGCAGCGTAGGACGTCCACCCACAAGATGGACAGACGATCTTGTTAAGGTCGCCGGAAGACGCTGGATGCGGGTGGCTTCCAACCGGCACGTATGGAGGTCCAAGGGGGAGGCCTATGTTCAGCAGTGGACGTCTTATGGCTGAGATGATGATGATGGTATGTTTGTGTTTGTATTTACGCGCCTCTGGGCTAATTTACAAATTAGGGGCTAATTTAGACGGCGCGCGAACTCGCATGCGATTTTAGTTACATTGCGGACTGTTGGTTACGTCCGATTCAACCGACCGATCGAAACGCGCAATGTAATGAAACTCGCATGCGAGTTTTTGCGCCATCTAGCCGAGCCCTAAGATCTGACAGAGTTTTGACCAGTCGACTGCAGTCGATCGAAGATTTACATTTGCACTTTGTACCCATTGTCGCAATATCGCGTCTTGTTATTTCATCACAAGCCAGAAGGTAAAATATCAGTACTTTTACACTATGAAAGTGAGTTTAGTAAAATAAATATTGTTTCTTTATCATTAATTTAATTACATGGAATGGATGTTTACCCTCAGGTTTTAAACAAATCTTCAAACTAAAATATTAACATCTCGCCCGCTTAACTCCACACAAAGGAATTTATAAGTATAAATATAATTAAAAAAAAACCTTGTGAGTGGCCGGCTTGAGGAATACCCCGCAGACCGTCAGGAACGTTTCCGTACACTCCAGCGCCGCTATAGCTGTTTGCTCGTTCGACTCCACACACCTTCGAAATATTATAAGTTTGATAGGTGCTTTTGACAGTAGAAAAAGGCGGCAAATTAAAAAAAGTTGGCGCGAAGGGTTGACCTCCCATAGACAATTTAAATTTCGCGCCTTTTTGTACTGACTAAGTGGATGTGAGTATAATTGAGCAGATAAAATGAACAGTCAATAATAAAATGAAAATTGAAATACTATTTTATTAAATCGCAATTTTTTTAAATTACCAAAACCGTTGACCGCCATAGGCGACAACGGTTGCAGTTTAATTAATATGAGCCTTCGTGCATTCAAATAAGCTTTATATTTGCGCAAGCAAAAGTCAGCCCGCGTAGTTTGAACTTTTTGAATCATGACTCATGGTTGTTTGTTAAAAAGGACCGTAATGCTTTAAAATAAAGTTGAAATTAGTAGGGTTCACTTACGTCGTAGTTTTGTTGTTTGCACCAGGCGCGTAGTTTGCGATGGAGCTCTGTTGTAACATGACTCGTGCTTGTTTCTTCTTCTGCTTCTTAGACAGGTTGCGCGGTGGATTGTTCATCTAAAGAAAATTTATGATATTTGTAATGAAATTTAAGATAATCAACAAATTTGGTTAGTTTTTTTGCTAAATACAGGGCATTTTGTAAGTATAGAAGATTTCATAAGTGACATAACCTAAGCGTTTAATGAGTCAAGTGGCGAAGCTGTTGTACGCTGTGTGTATGTGACGCCGTAAGATTGTGCAGCCGTTAGTTTACAATCTAACGTATAGGTTCGGTTAGCTAGTTTGTGATCTTCCTACCGTCAGTATATAATTTAGGTAATTAGCCAGGTTGTAAACTGACGAGGATGTACATAAAATTTACGGTGACATGTATATTACATAAATAAGACTCACTGTAAGTTGCACGGTGTGCGTCTGAGGGGTGACGTCACCGGCTATGTGCGCGACCAGCTCGTCGTGCCAGCCGCGGCCGCGCGCCGGCGCGCGGTGGCAGCGCAGGCAGCTCAGCCAACTGGACAGGCTGTTGTAAGCTGTGATGCGAACACCGCTGCAAACAATTACATCGTTAAAACTTTGAAGCACGGAACAGCTAGACCGAGGTAGGACATCTGTAGTGTGAATAAAAGCAATGTAAAATATATTTTTATAGTCGCACCGTCGCGTCGTTTAAGTCTTTATGCAGAGTTGGTTTACCAATCTCATCAGATAAATTAATATATTGACAAATAACTAAACTCTGCTAGTGCTACTTAGACTATTTAATATTGCGTCGAAATCAAAAACACCTTATAACTAAGTTATAAATAAAAATTCACATGAATATATAATTCTAAATCAAATAATACCTGGTTTCTTCATTTAGATTTTCTGAGCTCCACCGCAGAGTCTGCATCACGCATTTGAAGACTAGAGGCGAGAACGGTATCAGATTTGATCCCAAACTGTAACAAAAATGTTTACCTTACAATTTTGGGGTTTTAAAATGATTCAAATGCTGGAGATCGAATATATGCCATTTAGTTTTGTCCTTTGAGAGGGAGGGAAAAGAGAAAGAAAAAGATTAGCGCCAGTGACAGCGAGTAATCGAGCCCCTCTCACCGTTCACTCTGTTTTTCACATACGTACCAAGCCACGAGAGCGTCCAGCGTTCTCAGCGCCTGTTTCTTGACGGCGCTCACCGTCTCCACACTCTGCGCGTCCGCGCTCGCTCCCAGCGCGCGTATTACGGCGTCTAGAATGATCTGCGGCCGCACGGGCTTGCCCACTGGATATATTTCACTGAAAATAAGTTATTATTTTAACTACTTTTTATTTGTCAAAAATGCAAGTGACGTAACACTATTTGCGATAGGCGACGTATGCACTTATTTACTAAAATGTTGAGGATATAAATTTAATGTGATGATAAGTCAGCTTCTTTAGCTGCTCTGCAACAAGAACTAATACACCCATTTTCTTTTTCATACTCTTTATTTATGTTAGAGTTACATCTGACTGGAAGTAGAGCATCTGAGAGTTACAAATAATATTTTATGCCCTAATTTTCTAATAATAAAGGAATATCAACTTACACGAGCATAGCTTGGATGAAGACAAACACATTGTTCAGCCGTGAGCGCAGTATGTGTTCCCTGTTCAGTATGCGCTCCTGACCGGACACTATGGAAAGCTTACTCAAGGTGGACAGCAATATTGAATCTGATGCTGTTTTGTTCTGTAACAGGTATTTTTTTGGTTGTATGAAAGAAGTTGCCTTGATACGCTCTTAGGGTCGGTTGCACCAAACTTTTCGTATCGTTCAAGAGTTCGCTAAATTTTTTTGTATGGAAAGATTAATAGTAAAGTGCCGGGGCGCGCCGGCTGACGTTGATCAGTGTGTCAAATGTGGTTGGTGCAACTGGCCCTTATTCTCTTAACAATAAACTCCCGTCAAGATCATTTTTCATTCAACACCTAGGCCACTTACCACCTTTGCTACTGAATGTACAGTCGTTCTAGTGTTACACGCGTGCTACATTTCGATACATTTGGTCTATACGCGCCTATAAGCTTGGAAGCGCGTATAAAAACGCTAGTCTAGATCTAAAACCCAAGACTATGAATTACGAAACTGTTGAAAAGATAAATTATATGTCAAATCAAAACAGCAGGATCAGGATCATTAATTAGTAAATAGATAGCTTTATAATTCTTGGAAAATATGGTGTGACTCTTAAAACTATTAAGCTTGAGAAACCGTATACTTAAAATGTAAACTTTATAATTTACTTGTAAATAAAAATCTAGTAGAAGTACCTCTAATTCTCCATTGCTTTTATAAATATTAGCTGCATTAGGAAACATCTCAGAGAGCAGAGAGTGCACAGCATTGCAGAGGCTGCCCATGAGCTCCCGCCAGCAGACTTTTGGTGTGGCTGCTTTTTCTTGCCCTGGCCGCACCTGTCCACAATCATCATTATTTTAATTTATTGCTGAACCCTTCAGATAGTATACCATCACCCACACTGTTAACTGTACAATGGTTGACGTTATGCCTTTTATAATAAGGTCCACCGATGTACAGTTAGGAGTGTAGTTGTTTGTAATAAGAAATTGAGTTGTTGGTATAACAACTTTTTTTTTAAATTAATTGGACTTTCCCCCAATCAACCATTTCCCAGCATTGGTTAACATTTCTAATGAAATCCATCAAATCAAATTTATTTCAGGCAAAATGATTTTATATTACTGTTTTGTCACATTCATGATAGTCAACACAAACTATAAGGTATTTTTATATCTCAGATACTGAAAAATTGATTGTTTGGCCGATCTAGATGTTTTTGAACTAATTGTGTACTAAGATGACAGCTTGGTTGGAGAAATTGGGACCATTTAACTATCATTGTAGTAATAGGGATATCAAAACAAGGTTGTGGTAATTGTTGCGAACGCAACCTTTATTTGTATAATACAGTAACTAAACGCAGCCGTCGGGCTCGGCTAGTATTTGGAAGCTTTTTCTAAAGCACCAATAGGAGCGCTCCACATATTATGTATCGCGGCCAATTAGAGGCACCCAAATCTTAACCACTATTTTCGGACATTCAAATTATGCAAATCACTCTTTCATAAGCCTCCATACAATCACCACACCACTTTTACATTTAACCGTTTAGTCAAGGAACCCTTGTAAAACCAGTACCTATTGAAATTATAATAGTTTACTTCAAATCGAAGCTTTTTATTTGAGTCGTCGAGATCCTGACCTGCACGGCGGCTACAGTAATATTTTTCAAATGAAAGCTCTATGAAACTTCTTATAACTTGTGTAAGTTAATCTAAATTTTAAATCATGTTATTAATAGAGTGGTACCTGCTGTAATACATGACCACACTTAGCAGCTTCCATTACAGTGTTGTAATTACTTGAGTCCAAAAAATGGACTATGTACTTTTCTATATTTGCCCGTTGCGAACCACAGAGCTTCGGAAATCTGAAAATAATAGTTATTTGTTTTACAAGGGGGCAAAGTTGTTGTTTAACCGCACATGCTAATATTGATATCCGAGCAAGCGAAAGATTCCAAAATTGAACCACGAGCGTAGCGAGTGGTTCGAAAAATGGAATCTTGAGCGTTGCCAGGGTTTCAAAGCACGAGGGTTAAACAAAATTTGCCCCCGAGTGAAACACAACATTTTTCACCACACCAACCCGAAGCAAATATTAAATGTAAAATATCAAACCAAATCAAATCCAAATGAATGTTATTAAATATTTATCATCCAAAATCATCATTTAAAAGTCAATTCTACCAGCAAATATAAGAAAACAACTCAAAATTTGCATTTGATTACTTTGCCTCACATGTGGATAAAATGCCACTTTGCTATTCGTTTTCGAAGTGCAAAGTAAGCCTTTCCGAGCTGGTGTGGTGAAAAGTACATTCTAGTTGTTTAACGGTTTTTTAGGCGTAAAACGTGGAGCTGAGAATAAAGTCAATACTGTACCGGTTTATAACACTTTCTAGCGCTCGCAGCCATCGCACGCAGTCACCTTCTTTGTGTTTTGCTAAATTAGGGAAAAACGAGGATAAGGCTTCCTTGGCGGCATCCGCATCGTGAGGATCCAAGTCCCGAACTTTGTTTAAAATTTGACCTGTAAAGGACGGCAAATTAATGTTTTTTTATCAACACAACTTAAAATTAACTTTCCTTAGTAGCCTTCGTAGAAACAGTGGTACTTACTCATTTCTATTTATTCTTCTTCGTTTTATTAAACCTTATTTTATGATTTTATCAATTTTATCTTCATCGAAAACAAGGTAAACACATTTTATTTTGCTTATTTTGAGGTTATGTGTCATTTGTCAATCAACCTGCCAATTTTTGAACATATTTAAGGTACATTTATAAGCATTAATTTTGGTATATCTGTGTTATAAACTAGCCGTTTATATAGAATCTCAAATAGGCTAGCACAGTTTGATTTATTTGAGCCACTAATTAAAACGTTCATTTGTTTTAATTAATTGAATTACCGAGAAAGTAGAGGGGAGAAAGAGCGTTGCGTTGATTGATGCGTTGAAAACGGAAAAAAACTAAACGTTGTGAAAAATTACAAATACAAACAGTTTAGCGCGTGCTTTGCTTAGTGGTTGTTGAACAATTAATTTTCCTTTTACTCACTGCCCGTTATAATCTTGTTGTTTTCCTCGTCACGTTCACGTTCAGTCACTACCAATTGGCGTGAGTTTTGTTGTGTTAAGTGTGCGTTGTAATTAAATTTCACCATGGCTACTTTGGACGACAAAATATTGGGTGAGAAGCTGCACAATTACTGCAGTAGCAGCGAAGATGAAGGTTCCGATGATGAGGACAGCAGGAGCGGTGATGAGGAAGGTAATCCTCCTAAAGCGGAGGCGCCCGAGCCGCCACCCATCAACAGTTGGTCGGGGTCAGCGAGCAACACCGGTCCTAAAGGTGTCCTGGAGGATTGGAGGCGCTTCAAACAGCTAGAAGCCGAAAATCGGAAAGAACTCGAAAAAGAACGTATCGCTTTGGCTAAGAAACTAACTTTAACTGTGAAGCCAGAACGCGAAGAGAAGAAGGATAAAGAACTTGAGGTTCTGGAGGATGAGTTGAATGAATTATTGGATGAAGATTTTCTGCTAAAGTACCAAAAGCAACGGATGCAGGAACTTATGGCTCAAATGAAGAAAACACCGAAATTTGGTAAGGTCATAACACTGAAGACTCAGGATGAATTTCTGAACTCTATTGACAAGGAGGACCCTAAAGTGGCAGTTATCATTCACATCTACAACAACAGTTCAATCGCTTGCGGAACTATGGACGGGTGCCTTAACATTTTGGCTGCAGATTACCCGGAGATCAAGTTCTGTCGCATTTCGGTAGACATCACAGGGTTAAGTCGGCATTTCCGCATTGACGGTGTCCCGGCATTGCTGGTGTACAAAGGAGGCCAAATTATTGGTAATTTTGTCCAACTGGTCACAGAGTTGGGTAATGATTTCTTTGCTACTGATGTTGAGCGCTTTCTTATAGAATATGGAATGCTTCCAGAGAAATAAATAAATTATAAAGTATAGTTTTAATTTACAGTGTGATGTCTTAGATTTATTGGAGTGAAACCTCCTTGCTATGTATTTATGAAGATAGAAACTCTTCATTTCACTCCCAGTGGACCAGACAGTTAATTAATTCATTTTTTGTCACTTGATGCTTGATATGTGTCGGCCGACTATGCCTTGTGAATTTATAGAGAAATTAATTAAGAAATGCATAGACATGAAATGTATAGAAATGTTATAGACATGATAGATAAGGTGGTCAATGTTTTTACTTGCTTCTTTTACCCTTGCATGTCTTGTTTTCTATCTGTAATAAAATATTAAATTTAACCCAGTTCTTGGTATTATTTAGAATGTTATGGTACCATGAAGTTCTTGTGAAGGACTAATGTTAATCTCGACCTCATTGTGTTTAAATACTCTTGAAAGAGAAGAAAAAAATCCAAACTGTAATAATCCACAATAGGTGGCAATATCTTTCTAATAAAATGGTCAATGTGTCAACTATTTAACAATAGTTTGTAGTTGTTATATTTTCAGGCATGGAAATGCTCACTGAATATTGTACTCTATATCTATAATAGTTAGGACTAAGATAGTGTTTAATGTTACTAACTTATGTCATCAAACATCCATGAGTGTACTTACATTGTATTATTTGTTTACATAATTCTGGCATAGTTTCCTGTTTTATAACCATAATCATGTTCTAAAGGCATTGTGCATTGTTATGATATTGGGCCTTAATAATATTTACCATGTAAGGTGTATTCGGGTAATACCGAATGTCGGATAATTCCGAAATTCAGATGAAAATCACCCTTAATTCCATAATAATAAAAGTCTCATTTCGGAATTATCCGACAGTTTTCGACATTCGGAATTACCTGAGTAAACCTTACTTTATTTTTGGATATGATTGCATTTATTTTTTATACACTTTGGTGCTCTTTCATTAAAGTGCTTGAAGCGTGTACATTTACCTTTATAAATGTTGTTTAGCAATTAAAATCAGATTTAGGCCCTTGTGTTCATATTGTAATGCAATAAATGAATTTATGCTAATTAAATGTAATTAATGGTAATTATATTTTATAGAGGTATGTAGTATAAGTAATACATGGAGTTTAATTACAAGTATTTTGTTTTCTTTATAGTTAGAAACTTTGTTTTGTCCATTCTCACCAGTGGGACACTAAACTAGGCTAAAAAAAGTTAAAACCAGCTAATTCAGATTATGAGATATTTTATAGAATGAATAGGGTCATAGGAAAATACTATAAATCAAAATAAAAATCAAGTCATATTTTGCAAATTTATTTGAGAGATTTTTAAAAACATCTTACACATCTTAAATTATGTTTGTTCTTACACTTACAAATACGAATCTTCATATAGGAGAATACTAAAAATTAACACTAAAGTTGTACATCATGAAGTTGAACATATTACAATGGATGTATTGCTTTCAAGAACGCGTTTGACATTATCAGTCTGTTACAATCTGATGCTAATCTTTTAAATATTTAATCTTCAACAAACATTACACCATCAAGAAATTTATAATATCTTTTTATACTGTAATACATCTAACTATGTAGGAATTTGCGAAACCTTATAACTTTCACAAGATGAAACTTTATTTTAGTGACTTGAAATTCCAAATCCTTTGTTTTTGTAAGCACCTACCCCGCCGCGATCTCAGAAACCAAGCGTCATACATTTTTAAATTGTATCAAGTTGTTTCCAACTACATTATACCACTAGCACAGCTCCACCACCTCACCGCTGACCTCCACGCGCCTGCGTTTCGGCGGCTTCACTGCTGGTTCCCCGTCATCATCCTCATCAATAATCTCCATGTCACTGTCACTGTCATCCTTTCTTGAAGTCGACGGGCCAGGCTTAGGTTCAGACCCATTCGATCCGTTAGCTTTCTCTTTTTCTTGTTCCTTAGGCGCGGGCATCGGTTCATCGGCTTGCGTAACAACGCGCCAAGCTTTTTCTTCATCTTCCTGTTGTAATCTCACTCTCACCTCATAATTTTGAAGGAAATCGTCTACGAGTAAGGCACAGCCGTCGCTCAGACCGATTTCCTCAAGCGTTTTATCGTTGTTGTGGTCAGTTTCGCCAGGTTCTGATGAGAGTACGACCAAGCCTTTGCCCTCAACGGTGGCGTCGGGAGCTTGCATGTTGAGGCCCTCCTTGAAGGCCGTGTTGAGGTCCTTGAGGGTGAGCTGCTTGATGTTGCAGGCGAGCGCCACTTCGGGCTTGGGGGCGCACACGTAGCATTTTGGGTTGGGAGGGGTTAGAGCTGAAACAAATAATGGTAACGTAAGGAATGGGTGGTGGAAAATGTGTGCGTCTATGATCCTTAGAAAACTGACATTTTGAAAGAAAAATATCAATTAAAAATATCAATCAAAACAAAAAGTTTTTTTTTTTTATTATGCATGGGTTTACTCATGGCCACAGACTAGCCGAGGCGTAGACGTGGCCTACGATGGAGCGAGCTCGCCCAGAAGGTGCCTGTTCACTCTTGATTTGAAGGTTGCCGGGTTATAAGAGCACGGAAATATAGACGCCGGCAAGGAATTCCACTCCTTGGCAGTGCGCATAAGGAAAGTAGAAGCAAAGCGCTTCGTGCGAATTGGCGGAATATCTACCAAGTAAGGATGGAAACCGGCCGTGCGTCTAAAAGTCCGATGGTAAAATGGGGACGGTGGAATGAGCTCGTGTAGCTCTTGGGCACACTCCCCGAAGTGCAACCTGTAGAATACCGACAGGCTGGCGACTTTCCGCCGATGGGCCAAAGTCTGAAGCTTAGCCGTTAGCTTCTTGTCGCCAATCATCCTCCTGGCTCTGCGCTCCACTGAGTCCAAAGCGGCGAGTTGGTATTTAGCTGAGCCATCCCACAGGTGGCTGCAATACTCCATACACGACCGGACTTGAGCTTTGTAAAGTGTTAGAAGCTGTCCAGGTGTGAAGTATCGCTTCACCTTATTTAGGACGCCCAGCTTTCTGGCCGCAGTTTGTGCTTTAGACTCAATGAAGCTGCCGAAGCCGAGGACTGAACTCAGCTCCATGCCGAGGAGTTCCAGGCTGTCGGTAATAGGTACAGATGCACCCCGGAAAGAAGGAGTCAGGTCGAATGGACTCCGTTTTGCGGAAAATAGACACGCCTGCGTTTTGGAGGCATTGAACGTGACCAGATTGTCATCACCCCACTGGGAAACGAGACTAAGGGTCAAGTTCATTCGCTCAACCACCCATATAACCATTCCAGTCGCAGAATCATCAAAGTGGTAACTAAATGTCAGATGTGTCGTAACAGAGTCCACACAATGTGTCTAGAATTGTTTCGAAACAAAGTGTCGTCGCCGTGTGTACACTTTTCCGTAACAAGGTGTCGACACATTTGTGTGCACTTTGCGTGCGGTTTGCGACTAAATCTGACAGCAAATTTGTGACAGCAAATGTCAATATAAAATACCTCTTGAAAACCAAGGTTTGTCAAACTACTATTAGTGTCTCGTGTGCTCGTAAGTAATTCTAGTAAGTCATCATGGGCGATGCAAATGATAATAATCGACCAAAACCATATAAACACCCAACACCCGTCAACCTTTTACAGAAAAGTTTTTAAAGAAATGCAATAAGCTACTTAGGTCAGCCAACGAATGCTCAAAAAAGTTGTAGAGGGAAATGCTCGGAACACAATTTTTGACTCTGTAACTTGGTTTGGACAAGTTAGGAGGTGAACATATCAAAAGTCCCCGGCCGTAGCCCTTGAGCGGGGGGAAGAGAGGGGGCTTTGAATGTCCCATTTTCCGGTTTTTCGATTATATCTCGGAAACTATGCATCTTAGCGACATGGCCACTTATACAAAATGAAAGTTAATTTAATTTGTTACAAGTTTATTCAGTAAATTTTTTCGATATGTTGAATAGTTTTTGAGATATCCGCTCTTGAAAGTTTATTTAGGGCTCTCAATTTTATCTTGATATATCTACATCAGTGAAGGTGCTAGGCCGTGTATGGTATCGTTTTCGTATAAATCTGGGTTGCTGAATCCATTTAAGGTATCACATTGAAACCATTCCACAAAACAGGGGTCGGAAACCGGTATTTGCTCCATACAAAAATACCGGTATTATTTCGTTCTTTTTCGTTCTTTGCTTTATTATTTCACTTTTAATGGGACCATCTATAATAATACAAACTCGTTACCTAAATACTTGATTCAGTCCTACATAAAGAGCATAAAATAATACAAAATATTGGGCTAATTCGGGGTTTTTAAAAAATACCGGTTCCGAGCCCCGCCACAAAATTAAAAAAATCTTTTTAGGGTTCCGTACCTCAAAAGCAAAAAACGGAATCCTTATAGGATCACTCGTGCGTCTGTATGTCTGTCTGTCTGAATACACAAAATAGTTCTTTACCTATAGATGACAGGAAAACCTATTAGAAATGTGCAGTCAGCGCGAGTCGGACTTAATGTACGGAACCCTTAATACGCGAGTCCGACTCGCACTTGGTCGGTTTTTTTAAACTCCTCTTGACGCTTAACCGCTGAACCGATTTCGTTGAAATTTGGTATAGAAATAGTTTGCGTCCCGGAACAGGACATAGGATAGATCTTATAACCAAAATCATCTTTTGAAGGTGTGAAAAGTGGCGTGGAAATTTGTACGGGAAATCAATAACCGCTGAACCGATTTAAGTATATTAAATTTGGGATGGTCTACATCTTTGATTTAGTTAAAAATGATAAAAAAAACATGACTTCAAACCTAAACTTAAACAGTATTAACTTCAAGAAGTCAATTCTGAATTCCCCCCTACACCTCATTTCACACCTTTGAAGGATGATTTTTGAGATAACTTATTATGTCCTGTCTCGGGACTCAAAATATATGTGTACTAAATTTAAATTAAAACTGTTCAGCAGTTTAAGCGTGAAGAGGAGTTTAAAAGAAAGTAAGTTTATATGTTTTTACTTTGGAATGGTGTCAATGTGATACCATAACTAAATTTGGTACTGCGAATTTATACGAAAACGATACCAAACATGGCCTCGTAGCTTTACTGTTGTAGAAGTCAAAATAAAATTGAGAGCCCTAAATTCTTATTACTTGACCAAACTTGTGTAGAAGGAAAAGGAAAAATAAAAGTCTTCGGCAGGAATATAAGACACAAATATATTTTTTTTTGCGTTACTATTTCAATTATCAAATATAAACATACCTTGATTATATTATTCTAGTGAGATCCTCACAGATAAACAAAAACATTTACTTAAAAAACTACAAGGTCGAAATATCACGGAACTTGTGACAGTAATACGTGAAAAATAAAAACTTTTATGACAAAAAAATCTGGACACAATTTAAGAAGCATCCAATTGCGTCGAGGAATCATCTGTATTTTTGCTTGTTTCATTACCTCCTCGCTTCTTTTTTTGTCCTTTGTATTCTGTAGCAATTTGTTAGATCTGAAAATAAAGATAACTTGCGTCGTCACGGATGTCGATTTATAGGTATAGGGAGTGCAGAATTCGAAAACGATGATCATTTTATAATCCAAGATGGCCGCTACGTATTTTGTCATAAAAGTCGTCATGAATATCGTTTTATAGGTTTTAGGAAGTGCCGATTTCGAAAATGATGACCAGTTTGGAATCCAAGATGTGTGCCGTGCACTTTGTCATAAAAGTCGTCATGAATATCGTTTTATAGGTTTTAGGGAGTGCAGAATTCGAAAATGATGACCATTTTGGATTCCAAGATGTCTGCCGTGCACTTTGTCATATAAGCCGTCATAGATGTTGATTTATAGGTGTTAGGAAGAGCAGATTTCGAAAATGATGACCATGACCAACAAAACGACATCCATGTCGACTTTTAACATAGTGCATGGCCGCCATCTTCGATTCCAAAATAGTTATTATTTTCGAAATCTGCGCTCCCTAAAACCTATAAAACGACAGCCATGACGACTTTAATGACATACTGCATGGCCGCCATTTTGGATTCCAAAATGGTCATCATTTTCGAAATCAGGGCCCCCTAAAACCTATAAAATGACACCCATGACAACTTTTATGACATAGTGCGTGGCCGCCATTTTGGATTCCAAAATGGCCATCATTTTCGAAATCTGCGTCCCCTAAAACCTACAAAACGACATCCATGACGACTTTTATGACATAGTGCATGGCCGCCATCTTGGAATCCAAAATGGTCATCTTTTTCGAAATCTGCGCCCCCTAAAACCTATAAAACGACACCCATGACGACTTTTATGACATAGTGCATGGCCACCATTTTGGAATCCAAAATGGTCATCATTTTCTAAATCTGCGCCCCCCAAAACCTATAAAACGACACCCATGACAACTTTTATGACAGTGCATGGCCGCCATTTCGGATTTCAAAATGGTCATCATTTTCTAAATCGGGGCCCCCTAAAACCTATAAAACGACATCCATGACGACTTTTATGACATACTGCATGGCCGCCATTTTGGAATCGAAAATGGTTATCGTTTTCGAAATCTGCGCCCCCCAAAACCTATAAAACGACACCCATGACGACTTTTATGACATAGTGCATGGCCGCCATTCTGGATTCCAAAATGGTCATCATTTTCGAAAGCGGGGCCCCCTAAAACCTATAAAACGACATCCATGACGACTTTTATGACATAGTGCATGGCAGCCATCTTGGAATCCAAATTGGTCATCGTTTTCGAAATCTGCGCCCCTTAAAACCTATAAAACGACACCCATGACGACTTTTATGACATAGTGCATGGCCACCATTTTGGAATCCAAAATGGTCATCATTTTCTAAATCTGCGCCCCCCAAAAAGTATAAAACGACACCCATGACGACTTTTATTACATAGTGCATGGCCGCCATTTTCGATTTCAAAATGGTCATCATTTTCTAAATCGGGGCCTCCTAAAACCTATAAAACGACATCCATGACCACTTTTATGACATAGTGCATGGCCGCCATCTTGGAATCCAAAATGGTCATCATTTTTGAAATCTGCGCCTCCTAAAACCTATAAAACGACACCCCTGACGACTTTTATGGCATAGTGCATGGCCGCCATTTTGGATTCGAAAATGGTCATCATTTTCAAAATTGGGGCCCCCTAAAACGTATAAAACGACATCCATGACGACTTTTATGACACAGTGCATGGCCGCTATTTTGGATTCCAAAATGGTCATCATTTTCGAAATCGGCACTCCCTAAAATCTATAAATCGACACCCATCTCGACTTTTATGACAAAGTGTTTGGCTACCATCTGCATGCAAGACATTTCTATCATTTTTACGTACAAAAATGGCCCCCTGTCAACTTCCAACCGAGATTTAATCGATAATTTATTCGATTAATGTTCAGATTAATTCAATTTCAATCTATGTTAGGTTGACTAAACTAATCGTGATTAAAATTTGAGGATTAACTTTTTTTATTCCATTAATTAGTCGAATAAACAGTTAATCTATTAAGTCCCATCTCTGACCACGTCATTTTTACACTTTGAGAATATCTGAAAACAAATGAACACAAGGAGCCATTTTGCAAATCCAGTAACTTTGTTATTACTTTTGACAGCGCGTGTCATGTGTCTACACAGAGTCGACACAAAGTCGAAACATTTGCGACTACTTTGTGACTGCAATATTTCTCAGCCTTAAACCATATTTATACATCATAATTAACAAGTTTCGTAGTATGTAAAGCGTTATTTCTGTTATTTAAGTAAAGTATACGCATCGAAGTACTAAAAATGCATCAAATAATATATTTATGAACACAAGCACTGAGAAGTAAACAATTTCATTTCCGGCTAAACTAAAACAATGTGGTGGCGCGTTGATTATATTACACTTAGTTTATCAAATCACTCGAGCAGTTTAATTCCCCATAATAATTTAAGTCCTATTGTAATATAAATGCAAACAATATATAATTACGTCTTGTAATCCGTTTTAGAGATGGCGTATTAATGTCACTTATTTTTATTTAACTATTTTTCCATCTGACAGTTTCCATTTGACAGGAACAAAATGAACGAATGAACGAATGATTTTGGCATAAAGTAGTCGCAAACCCGAAACAATGTGTGCACACGGCGACCACACTTTATGTCACTTTGTGTCATGTGTCGACCCTTCCCCATTTCTGGTAACTGTGTCGACACGGCGACGACTCTGCGACTGGAATTGTGACCGAAACAGACGGTGTCGACACAAGATGTGTCTACACCGCGTCGTAACGGCGACTGGAAATGGTTGTATGGGCATGGCCTCTCTCTGTGAACGTATATCCTCCCTGCTGTCCCCTGCACTAGCCAAATATCTCTCAACAACCGTACTGTCATCTTGTAACACTTTAGGGTAGCCACCCAGTGTTATAAACGTCTGAATGTTATTGTAGATAGATACTTTATAGGTTAGAAAAGTAGATGTTTGTTTGGTAAGAATTTGGTGGTTAATATACGTTCTACACGGGTATTATAGTAGATAGGTCAAGGTCGGAGACCAGTAATGTTGTCTTAATCTTCATATATACGCTTTTGGCTATATTTAGAGGATAAAACTTACCGGAACGGTGGGTCATCAATCATCTATAAATCGTCGCATTTAGCGCATCCATTGTTCGTTCCTGCGTTGCGCTGGGACATAAATACCTTGTTTTCTTTGGAGTTTACACATTTCACAATTGAAATATATTGTAACATGGAAATACTACGTGGAAATAGCTTTAACTTGGTAAAGCGGGTTGAATCGGTGTTGTTTATTACTGTCGCAGTAAACATTGACGTCTGTCAATGACA
Source organism: Cydia fagiglandana (assembly GCF_963556715.1). NCBI lineage: Eukaryota > Metazoa > Arthropoda > Insecta > Lepidoptera > Tortricidae > Cydia > Cydia fagiglandana. Next base: position 20,046,199 of record NC_085942.1, on the reverse strand, counting down.
GTTGGTTTGTTGTCTGTGGTTTTGCACAGACAATCAGTCATACATAAAGAGTATTTATGAATAAACATTTGGTATGTGTTCTTTTATATTTTGCAATTCGTAGTTATAAATAATGTCCTTGTTTTTAGCTTTCGAAATTAGTAATTCTTTTTATTTTTGGTGACTTCGGTTTTCTGTAAATTGGATCCGGTCAGTTGCGATGTCATTGAATGGGAGGTTTTCCATTCACCACTTTGTCTGTGGCTTTTGCCATTTGATTTTTCGCTTGATCACTGGGATATTCCGTGACAAGATGTAAGACGTAATTTCGACATCAGGTCGGCAATTAATTCATGGGGTATGTATTTTATTTAAAGATTGTATTTCCTAAAACTCGGTTAAATTCGGTGTTCAATGTTTTAATCGTTGATATATTTTGTTCCAGCTTGGCCCAAAATATGATTAACCTAGCTTCCTATGCGCCGGTAATGGCGGCATAACCTTTTCACCTCTTTCAAACCAACTTGGTGAGTTGTCCACACTTTCTAAATATACGGAAGGAAAGGCGAAGTTGTTTATTGTCAATTGCAATTAGCTAATGTCGTGTTTTGGTGTGATTTTCCAGCAATCCCTTGACAAAGATGAGACATCATTTTGTTTCACCGCGTGCGCATACGTCGCCACGTCTGGTGTCTAATATAAGGGACTCGGCTTAGAAACCGGTAAGGATTTTTTTTAATCTCTTATTTCCGCAAGCTAAATCGCGCGTTGTCCCAATTAAATATAAATATAACTTTTTATAACATAACCTCTCTAAAACCTAGAACATTCTCTTTGTTTCTAGGGTCCTTTTGGCTAGGCCTGTCCTTTGGCTAGGCCTACTTCTTGGCTTGGCCTGTCCCTTGGCTTGCCTTCTTCATCTTCTTGGCCCTATGGCTTTTGGAAGATCTAGGGTGGTGTCGCACCATGCTAGTTGAGAAGCCGTCTTCTCCACTTAATTTTTGGACTCGAGGTGAAGTGTTTATACGATAAAACTGTGAGTTAAAAACTTATATTTACATTAGTGACTGTGTTCCTTTGCTGGAAAGGATAAACAATATTTAAGTCTGAATTTCTTTTTAACGTGAACTTTCTACATGGTAAATTCTATTATTAATATGAAACCTGCAATTCCTATGTAGGATTTTGTGTGTATTACAGGCCCAAATATGCCTGAGATGTACTTAAGTTAAATTTAATTAGTAATAGTTACGGTACGTAATTTAAATGTTAAGTCTCGAGGCCGCAGCAGGTCTTATTGTGATGTAAAGTGAATAAAAGTATTTAGTAAATAAATTTGTATTTTCATTTGGATATGTCATACGTTTGATGAGTATAGTATCCTGGCGTCCTACTTTAAATATTTGGATATCTATTCTCACTCCATAGTGGCAGAAACCACGACCCTATCTATGCCCTTAGTTAGCCGTAAGCATTTTTAAACTTTTAAGTAGGTAGATCTTGGGGGTTCTGGACCACTTCAGGGAAACGCGTTTCCGTTTGCGGAAACCGTCTTAAAAATATAAAATATAATTTTCTCTATATCCAGAGCTCACCCTCACCTATTACAGTGGCGTGCCCAACGTATGGCCTATGGAGTATGACATTTCCAAGTGAAACATTTTAGAAATATTTTAGTATTAAGGTTTTTATATGTAAAAGGAATTGCAAGTTGTTGTTTGAAAGTGTTGTTTGTGTTGGAGGTTAAACTTATAAATTTAACCAACTTATAAATAAAGCTATACTTTATACGCTAAATAATTAGCTATACTTAAAGAGATTTTCTCAATATTCTAAAATACTTTAAAAGGGTTAAAATCTAATAAAGTTTTAACTTATCTTTAAAATATTATAACTCTATACTGACTTACTTCTGATATTACATATCAATCTTGAAAAATGGATTTCATAAAAGCTGGTTGTAAAATCACCCATTTACATAAAGACGAAATGTCACATGAATTAGCGATTCGCAGACTTCCGGTTAATCCCATCTCACGTAGATCCAGTCTGTGTCAAGCGTTAAAACAGACTGCAGATTTAGCCAAAAAGGGTAGTCTAAAGTTCCAGGACTTGGTAATAAGTAATGAAGCTTCCGAATTAGAACTCTGTCAGCATAAGGTAGAGGAGATAGAGTTAGAAGCAAAAGGAGAATTATCAGCAGCGGCGATCGACAGGCTATCCTCGCGTTGCAAATATCTATTGTGTCGTATTTCACGGTTGCCTCAGGAGACCGAAGCGGTACTTCTGTTGAAAACGTTAATTACCTCTTTATTGGATCGGTTAAATGAGCAAGGCTCTTCTGCGTCGTCTGGTTCGGATGATGACTTTCAATCTCCTAACGAATCTCGTATTGTTAGGGAGATTATTTACAAAACGGATAAGACTTGTAATATAAATTCTTTAAATTTGAAATTTAAAGGTGACACTTGTGTTCGTACTTTCCTGTCTCGCCTCGAAGAGTTGCGAGATGCTAGAAGAATTTCTGAAAGCCGAATATATAGAGGTTTTCCTGAGATTCTCGAAGGTCCTGCGTTGTCGTGGTTCCGGTCGCAACGTACGAAACTTACTACTTATAAAGAAGTCACCGCGGCTTTACAAGATGAATTTGATATACCTGATTTGGATCATCAGTTGTTACAGGAAATACGGGCTAGGACTCAAGCCAAGTCTGAAACTATTGTTTATTTCGTATCGACCATTCTAGGAATGTATGAGCGTCTAGCAAAAGAGGTTCCTGAACAAGAAAAGCTGGATACTATGATGAGAAACATTCGTCCGGAGTATTCCAAAGATTTAGCTTTACATGACATAGGATCGATTGAGCAGTTGAAGTCGTTGTGTAAACGCATAGAACTAGCTCAGGTTAAGGCTAAACAATTTCGTGAACCGGTTTTATCAAACCAGTCAAATAATTCTTCATCAGAACATCCACCAAAGAACGTTGAATCTAGGAATAAGTCCTTCCAGTCTCGTTTTCCTAATTCTTCCAGAAACTTTGTTGCTGCGGCAGCACAAAGCTCTTCTCAACTAAAATGTTTTAGATGTGGTAGGTCCAACCATAACACTAAAGAGTGCAAGAGCTCTAGAGATATCGTTTGCTTTAAATGTGGAGAAAAAGGGGTGAAAACTCCCGAATGTGTTAAATGTAACTCCAAGACAAAAAACTAAATAAGGTCTTTTCTGCTAATAATAAATGTCGATCTTCTGCTCCCTATCGCGCAGAAAAGACGATTTTCTTTAATCCTCCAAAGGGAGACAATAGGGTATATGCGCTATTGAATATACTTAACTTGAATTTCAAGGCATTGTTAGATTGTGGTGCCAGTGTTAGTTTCCTGGGCCACAACAGCCATTTAGTATTCGCCACAGGTGGGATTCCTATTCAAAAACATACGAAACCTGTTATGGTGAACGTAGCTGACGATCATCGAATCGTATCTACTGAATATATGGTGTTACCAGTAAATTATAAAGGTCAAGTTAAACTTATACACTTTAATATTCAACCGGAGATTGCCACTCCAATGGTACTTGGTTTAAACTTTTGGAGAGCCTATGGATTAGCTCCAGGCCTCATTACTGATATAGAAAAAACTGATTCTCATTATATTGCTAGTCTTGACGCTTTACCGTCAGAGACAGGACTTACTACTTATGACTCTTTATCTTCTGAACAAAAGTCTCGACTTGAGGCTACTAAATCTCTTTTTGATCAAATTGATACTGATAAGGTTGGTTTGGGAAAGACTCACTTAATGGAACATGTTATAAATACCGGAGATACTCCTCCGATAAAACAAAAATATTATCGACTTAGTCCTTTTAAACAAGCTGTACTAGCTAAAGAAGTAGATCGTATGCTGAAAGAAGGAATTGTCGAACCTTCTCATTCCCCATGGAATTCTCCTGTCGTTATGGTGGAAAAACCTAACGGAGACTTAAGACTTTGTTTAGATAGTAGAAAAGTAAACGCAGTTTCAAAATCTGATGCGTATCCCGTACCACATGTTCAATACATACTGGATAATTTACGCGATGCGAAATTCCTTACCTCTCTTGATTTGAGTGCGGCATATCATCAGATTCCTCTTAGTGAAGACTCCAAGGAGAAAACTAGTTTTACTGTACCAGGAAAAGGGTTATTCCACTATAATAGAATGTGTTTTGGTTTGGTAGGCGCTTCTGCGACTATGCAACGTCTCATGGATAACCTCTTTACTTCACATTTTGATCACAAAGTCTTCTGTTATATTGATGACATAATTATTTGTACTTCCGATTTCGATGAACACATAAGATTACTTAAAGCGGTTTTTGAAAAATTAAAATCAGCAAATTTAACTATTAATATGAAAAAGTCATCCTTCTGTAGGAGTGAACTGAAATATCTAGGATATTTAGTTGATAGATACGGTCTGCGAACCGATCCATCTAAAATTGATGTAATTTTAAATTTTCCTACGCCTAAAGATGCTAAGGATATTAAACGTTTTCTTGGAATGTGCGGTTGGTACCGTCGTTTCATTAATAATTTCGCAAAGATAGCTCGTCCCTTATCTCGCTTAACGAGTAAGAAAGTAAAATTTGAATGGACAAATGAAGTTAACGATTCTTTTAACATACTTAAATCTGCCTTAGTTTCTTCTCCTATTCTTAAATGCCCTAACTTTAATGAAAGCTTCTATATACATACGGATGCATCTTCTTACGCCGTAGGCGCGGTCTTGACTCAGTCTTATAATGGGATCGATCATCCGATCGCATACTGCAGCCGTACACTTAACCAACCAGAGACCAGAGTTGGGCAAAATGTAATCGACTGACGATTAACGATTAAAATTAACCGACTTAATCGCGAGCAACGATTAAAAGTGACGATTAATTAATTTTAGTCGAAAATCTCCGACTAATATTGTCACGATTAAATTAATCGTCGACTAATTACTGGCGATTAATTTTTTTAATCGATTAATTAGTTCGATTAATTTTCTCTCGATTAATTTTAGCAATAAATATGGTCTTTTTAACCGACTTTAAAAAAAGAACGAGGTGCCTAATTCGTCTGAAACATTTATAAATAATATAAGTAACAGACGAATTTTTATGTATGTTCACTTGGAGACTATTAATTTCGACCGTCATCGAATTTTATTTTTGTTAGAAAAGGGATGTTTTAGAGTTCGTTCCATTTTGTTATCAATAAAATACTGAAATCGCTATAGGCATACCTAAAGCAAAATTATCATTTTTTTAAACAAACACGTGCATTTGCTCTCGAAAGGTACTTACTATTGTGCGAATTATATAGACCGGCTGACGAAGATATAATAATGGCATTTTAAGGTCTGTAGGCAATTTTTTTTGTTAAAGGTTGTTCTTATCTCGGGTTATGTTGACACTGTTGACAGTTCTTAAGGTCGTATAACAATGGCAAATTATGGATAAACGGATTGTTATCTATTTTGGAATTTCTAGTCCTATGTAAACAATAAAACAAACCTACAAAGAGTACGTATGCTTAGTATTTTATGTCACTGTATTATATGCCACGTGTTATTAGTTTCTCAACTTACCCAGGTGTTTAACCCTTAAATGCACGATTTTGTCTTTTTGCCGGAAATTAATATATGTATCACATAATTGTTTCCTGATTCTAGGAAAAATGGTAAAAAAAATATAGCATCGATTTTTACTGCGAAATCAGTGTTGGAAGTTGCATAGGTTAAATCATATTTTATGTAAATATATAATTACATACTAGTAAGAGATATAGGAAAAATCTTACTGCCATCAGAAAGGTATACTATTTGTGATATTCCTATGATAAATTCTTGAAATATAAAATTATTACAAACCCCGAAAAATGTGCCCAAAATCACGTACTAAAAATCATCAACTTCCGGGTTTTTCCAAGTTTTTCGACATTTCGTCTCAAAACAAATGTAATTTTTATAAATTAAAATACTTTAAGTAAGAATCCGGAATATGGATTAGTTTTACTATTTAAATAATATACAGGAACAAATAGAATTTGTCTAATTATGCATAAAATATTATGTTTATGTTGTGTAGGCTGCATGCATCACTATTCACTAAGCATTATTATAGTAACCAATGTAACCATCTTATATTATTGAAGCACAGTTATAACATTGGAATGGTTTTTAATGTGTACGCAAGAAGTTTTGATTTTTAGTTACATACAAAAATGACCACCTGTCTACTTTCAATCGAGAGTTAATCGAGAAATTTAATCGATTAATATTAAGATTAATTCAATTTCAATCGTATGTTAGGTCGACTAAATTAATCGCGATTAAATTAATCGCCGATTAATTTTGACGATTAACTTTTTTAATCGATTGATTAGTCGATTAAAAAGTTAATCGATTAATGCCCATCTCTGCCAGAGACGAACTATTCGGCTACTGAGCGCGAACTCTTAGCTGTGATTTATGGTCTCGAGCAATTTCGTGCATATGTAGAAGGGAGAAAATGCTATATTATAACTGATCATGCATCTTTAAAATGGTTCCAAAACTTGAAAAACCCTACTGGACGATTAAATCGATGGGCGTGTAGATTAAGTCAATTTAACTTTGAAATTATTCATCGGAAGGGCAAAGAACATGTCATACCTGACTGTCTTTCTCGTATTCATGTCAGTTCTATAAATTCTGTTACTACTCAAGACCCTTGGTATCTTGATATATATAAAAAGGTATCTGAAAAACCTTCTCTCTTTCCCAACTTTAAAATTGAAAATGATAAACTTTTCCGTTACTCTAAGAATAAGTATCGTCTGACAGCTCAATTTGACTGGAAGCTGGTACTCCCTTATGAGCATCGAAATGAAATCTTAAATAAGTATCATGATGATCCTACTGCCGGTCATTTTGGCGTGGCTAAAACCCATTCCAAAATAGCGGACTTATATTATTGGCCTACGTTGTTTCAAGACGTGAAAGAATACGTCGATTCTTGTGAAATTTGTAAAACTTATAAACCTGTTAATTTAGCTCGTCCTGGCTTGATGGGTAATCCCCGACGTATATCGTCACCAGGCGAAGCCATATCTTGTGATATTCTTGGTCCCTTTCCCCCGTCTTATTTGAGAAATCAGTATCTTTTTGTATGTGCTGATTATTTCAGTAAGTATGTGACTTTGTTTCCACTACGCAACATAACTGCGAAAGCTATAGTTAAGTGTATGGAAAAAGGGATATTTCTTATACATGGGGTTCCTAAATATATATTCTGCGACAATGGTGTTCAATTTACTTCAAAAGACTTTCGAGACTTAATGTCCAAATATAATGTCCCTCATATTTTCTATAACCCTAGATATCATCCTCAGACGAATCAAACGGAACGAGTGAACCGTGAACTTGTAAGAACTATTGCTTCATACGTGCGTTCTGATCACCGTAACTGGGATAAGAACATATCGGAAATACAATGTGCATTAAATACAGCTCGTCACGAAGTAACTAAAAATACACCGTATTTTCTAACACATGGTCGTCAGATGATTCTAGATGGTTCTCTTTATAATAGTGAAGGTCCTATAGATCAAAACGCGCTCGAATTAGATACCAGCGGTGAGTTTTCTGAAAAACTTAAAGAGCTTAAAACTATATATCAAAAAGTGCGTAACTCGTTGATCGCCTCCCATGAACGTAACGCTAGGTATTACAACATGAGGAAGCGTCACGTAGAACTAGAAGAAGGACAAATCGTTTATAAAAGATGTTTCCCATTGTCAAATGCAGCAAAACATTTCTCCGCTAAATTAGCGCCCCGTTATGACAAGTGTGTCATTCATAAAAAATTAAGTCCTCTTGTATACTCTTTAAAATCCTTAGAAGGAAAACTTCTAGGTAACTTTCATATAAAAGATATTGTACGTCCTGGTGAAGCCGAGCCGTCTTCGTAGCGGTACTCGTCTTTTCACTTGTTGGCTCAATATTTAAATTTGAAATATCCTATATGATACAAAATACTGAACTTACCTACTGAACTGAATGCAGCCTGGCGCAAGCTTGTTTTCATCAGACCGGGTAATTGTTCCATGTATTTGATTCTATATATATTGGTACCGGATGCATACGGACCAATCTTAATCTTTGATATGTCCTTATAAAGACATAAAACAATAAATAATCTGAATAAACTACAGAAACTTACTTTACTTATAAACCCTTAAGTGGGACTACTCTATAAAACGTTATTAAATCGTGAAACGAGACTACGTTCTCAATAAACTCTGTACTGTGACTAAACTTTTGTTTGTCGATATAGGAATTGTGTATTGGCTAGATGATGCAGCTCTTTACTTAGTTCCACCTTTGTCGGTGATAGGCAATTTCTTTAATAAAGGGAAAGTTATTTTTCGGGTTGCCGTCTTTGACATCTTCTTCTAGATTTAGGTAAGTGTTCGCTAGAAATAAATAGACCCGGGTCAAAATTAGGTGCTAGTTTTCCTTGGTTGAATTGGCCATTCACCAAGTCATAGATATAAGTTTTGTCATAAGGTTTGTTTTCTTTACAGATTATCTGTGTTCTCGTGGTTAAGTTTGGTTGGTTAAGGTGTAACTTCATATTAGACATATAAATTTAAAAAAAAAAAATTTTTTTTTTCAAAAAAAAAAATTTTTTTTAACCCAACTAAAGATGAACTGTAACACTTTAGGGTAGCCACCCAGTGTTATAAACGTCTGAATGTTATTGTAGATAGATACTTTATAGGTTAGAAAAGTAGATGTTTGTTTGGTAAGAATTTGGTGGTTAATATACGTTCTACACGGGTATTATAGTAGATAGGTCAAGGTCGGAGACCAGTAATGTTGTCTTAATCTTCATATATACGCTTTTGGCTATATTTAGAGGATAAAACTTACCGGAACGGTGGGTCATCAATCATCTATAAATCGTCGCATTTAGCGCATCCATTGTTCGTTCCTGCGTTGCGCTGGGACATAAATACCTTGTTTTCTTTGGAGTTTACACATTTCACAATTGAAATATATTGTAACATGGAAATACTACGTGGAAATAGCTTTAACTTGGTAAAGCGGGTTGAATCGGTGTTGTTTATTACTGTCGCAGTAAACATTGACGTCTGTCAATGACAGTTGGTTTGTTGTCTGTGGTTTTGCACAGACAATCAGTCATACATAAAGAGTATTTATGAATAAACATTTGGTATGTGTTCTTTTATATTTTGCAATTCGTAGTTATAAATAATGTCCTTGTTTTTAGCTTTCGAAATTAGTAATTCTTTTTATTTTTGGTGACTTCGGTTTTCTGTAAATTGGATCCGGTCAGTTGCGATGTCATTGAATGGGAGGTTTTCCATTCACCACTTTGTCTGTGGCTTTTGCCATTTGATTTTTCGCTTGATCACTGGGATATTCCGTGACAAGATGTAAGACGTAATTTCGACATCAGGTCGGCAATTAATTCATGGGGTATGTATTTTATTTAAAGATTGTATTTCCTAAAACTCGGTTAAATTCGGTGTTCAATGTTTTAATCGTTGATATATTTTGTTCCAGCTTGGCCCAAAATATGATTAACCTAGCTTCCTATGCGCCGGTAATGGCGGCATAACCTTTTCACCTCTTTCAAACCAACTTGGTGAGTTGTCCACACTTTCTAAATATACGGAAGGAAAGGCGAAGTTGTTTATTGTCAATTGCAATTAGCTAATGTCGTGTTTTGGTGTGATTTTCCAGCAATCCCTTGACAAAGATGAGACATCATTTTGTTTCACCGCGTGCGCATACGTCGCCACGTCTGGTGTCTAATATAAGGGACTCGGCTTAGAAACCGGTAAGGATTTTTTTTAATCTCTTATTTCCGCAAGCTAAATCGCGCGTTGTCCCAATTAAATATAAATATAACTTTTTATAACATAACCTCTCTAAAACCTAGAACATTCTCTTTGTTTCTAGGGTCCTTTTGGCTAGGCCTGTCCTTTGGCTAGGCCTACTTCTTGGCTTGGCCTGTCCCTTGGCTTGCCTTCTTCATCTTCTTGGCCCTATGGCTTTTGGAAGATCTAGGGTGGTGTCGCACCATGCTAGTTGAGAAGCCGTCTTCTCCACTTAATTTTTGGACTCGAGGTGAAGTGTTTATACGATAAAACTGTGAGTTAAAAACTTATATTTACATTAGTGACTGTGTTCCTTTGCTGGAAAGGATAAACAATATTTAAGTCTGAATTTCTTTTTAACGTGAACTTTCTACATGGTAAATTCTATTATTAATATGAAACCTGCAATTCCTATGTAGGATTTTGTGTGTATTACAGGCCCAAATATGCCTGAGATGTACTTAAGTTAAATTTAATTAGTAATAGTTACGGTACGTAATTTAAATGTTAAGTCTCGAGGCCGCAGCAGGTCTTATTGTGATGTAAAGTGAATAAAAGTATTTAGTAAATAAATTTGTATTTTCATTTGGATATGTCATACGTTTGATGAGTATAGTATCCTGGCGTCCTACTTTAAATATTTGGATATCTATTCTCACTCCATAGTGGCAGAAACCACGACCCTATCTATGCCCTTAGTTAGCCGTAAGCATTTTTAAACTTTTAAGTAGGTAGATCTTGGGGGTTCTGGACCACTTCAGGGAAACGCGTTTCCGTTTGCGGAAACCGTCTTAAAAATATAAAATATAATTTTCTCTATATCCAGAGCTCACCCTCACCTATTACAATCTGCATAACCTACAATGCTGGGTTGCAGCATGTCGTTAATGTGGAGCAGGAAAAGGGTTGCGGAGAGAACAGACCCCTGAGGAACACCGGCGTCAATGGCCATGAGGTCCGAAGAGCAGCCATCAATAACTACTCTGATCGACCGTTCACTCAAGAAATCAGATAGCCAGCTACAAAAATCAGCAGGGATGCCGTAAGCAGGAAGCTTGCTAAGGAGACTTGCGTGCCAAACCCTGTCAAAGGCCTTCGAGATGTCCAGTGAAACAGCAAGCGCTTCACCGTTCCTCTCGATGGCCTCGCCGCAGCAGTGCGTGACATACGCTAAAAGATCCCCAGTAGACCGACCTCGGCGAAAGCCATATTGACGGTCACTGAGCAGATCATTTGCTTCGAGGTATGCCAGCAGTTTGCCGTTAAGTACCCTTTCCATGACTTTACAGAGCATGGAGGTAATGGCGATTGGTCGGTAATTGCAGGGATCAGCACGACTACCCTTCTTGGGTACTGGCTGCACGTTTGCAAGCTTCCAGGATTTCGGCACCGTTCTTGTTTGGAGAGAGAGGCGGTACAGGCGTGTCAGTACAGGAGACAACTCAGGCGCACACTGCTTTAGTACACGTGCAGGTATACCGTCTGGTCCATTGGCCTTATTCACGTCAAGATTCAGCAGAGCTCGGCGTACCTCTTTTTGATGTATAGCAATTCTCTGCATAGAGGAACTGCAATGAGGTAGCGTAGGTGGAAGTTTTGAGCCTGCATCTAGACGTGAATTGCTCGCAAACAGAGAAGCAAACAAGTTAGCTTTCTCTGTCGCGGAGTGGGCCAGTGTCCCATCAGGTTTCTGCAGAGGTGGCAATGTGGGTCGGCAGAAGTTGGATTCGACCGCTTTCGACAGGGACCAGAACCGCTTGCTACCAGGAGGGTAGGAGGCGAGTTTGGCCCCTATTCGACTGACGTGGTCGAATCGAGCCTTTCGAAGCACCCGTTTGCAGGACTTGGCAGCTGAGTTAAAGGCTTTTTTCTTCGCGCGAACCCTCTGTGCTCCAGCTTTGGTATCGCGGGCTAGTACCCAAGCCTGGTATGCAGACTGCTTAAGAGCCTCGGCTCGAGCACAGTCCGAATTGTACCATGCTCGGGTCTTGTGATCGAGCGATAGGTCGGAGAACGGAATGAAATATTCCATTCCCTGCCGAATCACATCCGCAACAGCCTCAGCAGAACAGGAGGGGTCACCCGAAGAAAAACAGACCTGCTGCCAGGGGAAAGACGCAAAGAAATGCCGCATCTCATCCCAGTCCGCTGACTCGTATCGCCATACTCTCCTCGTGCCCCTAGGGCAGAGATCAGGAGGAGAGTGGATCGACACGGATTTCACCAGACAGTGATCGGACGATCCTAGCGGAGCTGAGACCGAAACCGAGTGCCTGTCTGGATCAGTTGTCAGCAGAAGGTCAAGGCAATTGGGTGTATGGTCAGTAACATCCGGTATCCGCGTCGCAACATTTACCAGCTGGGTAAGGTTTAGGGATACAGCAAATTTGCGCGCTTCCCTCCCAGCGTGGCAAGTATTCTTGTACGGGAACAGCCACTCCTCGTGGTGGGCGTTAAAGTCCCCAAGGAATACGAGTTGAGCCGCGGGGTACCGCTGTTGGGCTTTATCTGCCATCTCAGTAAGGTGGTCAAAGAGCCTAGTTGTCTCCTGGTTTCCGCTGTGCGATCGGTAGACACAGGCATACAGAGGTTTCTCTGAGCCCGAGTCGACCATAATCCACAAAGTGGAAAACCCGGCAGCCTCAAAGCAACGGAGACGCTTGCAGCAAATGTCGTCGCGGACGTACACACAGACCCCAGCACGTGCTCTGAACTTATGTTCCAGTGAGTAGCCTGGGTAGTTGAGGTACGACGCGTCCGCTGGGGTTTTGATTTGCGTCTCCGTCAAAAAGAATAGGTGCGGTTTTTCGGTTTCAAGATGGTGGTGGACCGGATCGATATTTGAGTGCAACCCCCTGATGTTGGTGAGGTGCACTTTCAATGGGAGGAAGTGCAGCCGGTGTTTAACCCTATTCTTTTTTCTTTTTGTTTTCATATTTGTGGAGTGTGGGATGGGTGAAAAAATGCCTGTCGAGGTGTTGCGTTTACCAATTGGATCACTTGAGCCAATCCGGACAATGAGGAGCTCACTTGGAGACTGCGGGGACGCCCGAGCCCCCCTGAAATAACCCACCGGGTCCTCCCGTCCAGTCGCCAACTGGCACGGTGGAGCTATTCCAGGATTTTTCGCTAGGTGGCGGGGCAGCCTCTCGCACGTGGCTGTCGTACAATTGGGCCCCCAACTTCCTGCGGTCGGCCACCGGCAAGACCGTGCCTCGGATCCCGCTACCCTCCAGCGAGAGCTGCTCGGCCCGACGTCACTCAAGGATCCAAAAACCGGCATTATGCAACACAACTGACAGCAAATCATCCCCCAAAGGCACTGGTACTCCCGCTCATAGACGAAACGCAGCAAGGCTGCTTGGCGCCTGACTCCGGCGGGAGGGTGGTAGCAAACCAGGCGGCCCCTTGCGGGACCTACCACCGCTGGTTTGGACGTAGTTTAAGGACATACCCGGGTCCAACCAAGTATAGCCTGACAAGTTCTTTTTTAGCCCTGATATAATGTCGCTACAAACAGCTTACATATAGCAACAATACGTGTACGTCATGAATAGTCGGGACAGTGTGTATTGGCATCGTGCAAGAGCGAGTGAGGTATACAATTATGTACATGTGAGTTGTAGAAGTATGTTTCCCAATCGAAACCCAATCGAAAGAGCATGTTTAGTTGATAATTAAGTATGAATAATTTACCTATCCGCCATAATTTGATTCTAAATATTCGACCTCCGTATATATATTTACCAGATTCAGTCACTCGTGGTGGTAATGGCTCATTCTTATAATAAATATTTTTGATTATAGCACTAAAGACGCCTTAAATGAGAAAAATAATAATTTAATAATTAATATTCATATTTAGTACAAAACTAACCAGTTTATTACAAACTCACTATGAAAATCAGTACCCGTCATGTCAACAAATAATTTCACAACATTGTTTAATGGAATGCTACTGAATCCCGTATCCTTTTTCTGTCGCAAGTATTTTAATGTATTTAAAATTATTTGTTTAGCATCGGTGTGAATTTTTTTGGGCATTTTGATTGCAAAATCTATTATTATCCTGAAATATTTACAATCATTTTCGATTTGTTTACATCGGTGACATTCAATGACTTTCAATGTCGGATGTCAAACAAAATAATTGCCATTAAAATAAATTAGTTCCATCGAAAATCCGCAACGTGGCGAGGGCTAAAAAGGAACTTGTTAGGCTTTACAATACAGTATGCAGGTTACGTTTTCGGAAGTTTGTCTAATTTTCAGCAAAGAAACATTATTTAAAATAGTATCATTTTTACACGCTTTTATTTAGCTTCATTTCATACATTTTCTGTTTGATCCAAAATCATGTTAGGGTATTCTACCACTTGCCAATGTCTGATTGAGCTGAAAACTACACTTTTATCGTTTCAACCCATGTTCTAATGTTTTCTAGCCTATAACTATGTAATAAAATAGTAAGAATTGTGCGTGATATAAATTATCGATACCATGCAATAGTTGTAACACCAATTAAATGTTTTCTATCCAGCATAACCCATATTACGTGCTCACAACATGTTGCACACTACATAATACATATACTGTCAACTTTGACCATCGGTGCACCTTATGTGTTTACAATAAGGCCTACAACTAGTAGGTGGTCAGCGTCGACGTATAATTACTCATCATGGTAGATTAACCATGACTAATTACTTCAATTATGTTACCGCTACTTGCGATCGCAAGGGGAACGGTGTTCCATTGACCAGTGTTAAGAGTCACACGACCCTTGCCAACGCTGTACATTCGAAGTTGTGCTATAATTTAAAAACAGGGGTCTCCAAAGTTTTTACCTGAGCGCCATATTGCGCCTCAGAAATTTTCGCATTTGCCACTATCGGTTTTTGCGACGGGGGAGTATCTGGTTGCTGCTGTTAGGAACAGTTCTACTTTCAATGAATGCTGAACCCCGCGGGCCGGGGTTTGGAGACCCCTGGTTTAAAACGACATTCTAAAATAACATAATGACATGAACATTCAAGTAAGTTTAAATGTTCATGCCTGGTGTCATGTAATTTAATAAAACATGTCCCGTTTTATGAGACACATAACTTCGAGCGGCATTTTGGCGCAGTTTGTGCGACTCTTAATAGTAATAAGTTTATTTGGGGTTATTCATAATTATAACGTGCTTATTTACAGTTGTTCTTCAAAGCGTTTATACGCCTTATAGTGAGACGGTGTGACATGTGTGAATCGGTTGCACGTGTTAAACAACGGATGATTGATTACTTTTTGAAACGCACATTTAGTCCTTTGGCTATTGTTTATAGTTTAGATAGACATTTATAGCGTACATAAAACTTCTTAATTGTGACGTTCCACGGCAAAAGGTACCTCGCATAGCGCCGCAATAATATTGGAGCGGCGTTAATAATAGCGTAAGCGCCAACCGCCATAAGGTACCTTTACCCGTGGGACGTCACATATTATAACGTGTTTTTTTTCCACCATGTCAGTGGCCAAAAAGAATACGGCCCGCCTGATGGTAAGCGGTTACCAATGCCCATGGACACCTCCGGTTCCGGTGTTGCCATTGACTTACTTTTCTCGGGCACGAACAGTTGTCCGCGATGGTTGACCTTGGGCCGCAGGTACACGCTGGAGCAGGTGTCGATGTGTCCGGCGAGGATGGCCTGCGCGCGCAGCACGGCCAGCCCGGCCACGATGGCGTTGGCCGTGGCTATGGCCGGGATTATGTTGCCGGCCATTGCTGGAACAATGGAGAATAAGACTTGTTAAGAACATAGACAAAGAAACACTGATTTAAACTTTCACGATTATTAAACATTATCAAACTGCACAACGGGACTAAATGTCATTAGTAAATGTAAGCGGAAACGAATATCGACAGTCGATAAATCGAATATCGTTAGTGTTGTGTGTCGACAGAGTGACATTCCTAGTGCGCAAAACGTTCAAACTGATAAACAAGATCAAGTGCGGGTAGTTCGAAAAACTCGCGCGGCTAGATGTTGATGTCAACTTGAGCCAGTCTTCTCCGAGACCACGGGGACAACGCCGTCCTCGAAACGTCGGAGGTAAATCTTAAAACTTAAATACGCGATTAAGTCCCGTTGTGCAGTTTGATAGACAAAGAAAGGTTATCTCGGCCCTCTAAAGTAAAATTTTTGGCCTTTTTTGTTTTAGAAATTGGCAGAGTGGAATTTGTATTTAAGAACTTTCTTTCATCAACTTAAATGTATGAATATGGCACGGAGACTAGGTCTGCATGTAGGGCCCAAATTACCTAAATAAAACTCTTAAAATGTACAAATTGGTCATTAAATTTGGGTGGCTAGGTTTAACTGTAAACCTTAGGACACCTGGAGAGACTCTTGATATATGGTCTTTGGAAGGCTAGATCTGAATGTAGCTTAGGACACTTACATTTGATCTCGAAGCGGCTCTTGGTGGGAATGTTGAAGATGTGAGCCCGGACGTTGGCGCAGGCCGTCACGAAGTCCATGGCGCTCTTCTCGTCCTTGTCCCACACCAGGTGGTCGCCGGCCGGCCGCGACGCCAGCTCCGCTTGTAAAGCTTTGCAGCTCGCTGCGAATACCTGCACAGAAAAGTTTAGGTAAAAACTCATGCAAGAACAGATTTAAAACTTTTTTAAGAGAGAGCCACAGTACACCTTAGATAAATGAGTGTGGAACAAAACTAGGTATTGCGGGGATTTCAGACTCGCGAGCGTCGAAAACGTGTCGAATTGTGTACATTTTACTAGCTAAGAAAAGGCAAAAAAGGATTTTTTTATGCTGCTTTTCAATTAGCATTACAATACTAACCCATTAAAACACTACACGTACCTTATGCGCCGCGTTATCGCGCACGTTTTGACGTGTTTCGTGGTCAAAGGATTAATGATTTTTATGGAGCTCGTCTTGTCGACCTTCATACAATCAAGCTTATAATAAATGTAGTGTACCTGTGCACACTCGTGCACCGACCACACGCGCTGGTCGGGCAGGCCGGAGTGCTGCGCCGGCGCCGCGTCCTTGCCGGGCAGGCTGTCCCAGCACAGCGGCACGGGCGGCCTGCGGGGACACACATTACAACTGTTTATAGTCGTCGACACGTCAATTCACGTTAACTTTGCCTTATTACATTAATTTTACGCTTTAGTCCAAATACTTCTTAATTTAATGAGCCTCCTTCACTCATTTCTACTTTATTTACATTTTGCATTGAAGATATTTTTCTTTATAGACAATTTGCCTCGTAATTTTTCTGCAGTATAGCTATTTTGCAAGATAAACTTCTGTTCTGTACCCGTCAGTCTCAGCTCTTGCGTTCTGGCTGATTGTATGACAGCATAGACAAATAAAATGACTAAACGGTAACAGACGGACCTGCGTTTCTTCCAAAGATTCTCCATAGACAGCAGGTATCTGATATCATCCCCAAAGAGCTTGGAGAACAGTTTCTCTGGATCATAGTTGGTTTCAGCAGCCCATGCTCTGGTGCTCTTGCGTTCCACGTTGCCAGCCGCCGTGCCTTCCGATGTGAGGGCTGACGAGCCTGCATCTCCTGAGATCAAACAAAAACACATTATTTTTTAACAAAACTGGGGAATATCTTGCATGCAGTGGATGGGTTCCGAGGGAGTGTTGCAGATGTGAATACTTGTACAGAGCTTTCAGCTGTCTCTACAGCTAACAATGTTGGTAATGCTACATACCTGCTGCTTCAGGGTCTGCGGTGTCCGGGCTGACATCCTGATCTGGGTCCTCCTCTCCAAACAGCTGGTTGAAGAGATGCTTGGCCCACACTATGCAGTGGATGGGCTCCGAGGGAGTGTTGCGGATTGTGCAACCCGGGAAGCTCTTCTGAGGAGCTTTGGGCTGGCATTCATAGCACTGGGTTAGACCTTTTTTTATGAGTTCCACCTGAAATGAAGAATTTGACAATTATAAAGTAGGTAAGGGCAAATTTTTGCTAATTAAAAATTTGTTTGTTATTTATGTAAACACTTTTAGCAACCTAAACCTGTTGTGATTAAGTGGTTGTAAAGTTTTATGAGACCTATAACCACTGTTTGAACTTTGAAGTGCAGAGAGAAAAACTATAATTAAAGTGAAAATGTTAAATACAATTATTAAATACAATTTAATAATGATTATGCTTGATACAAAAATGTGATCTTTCATGGCCCAACATTTTCACAGTATTAACAGTAATATCTGTTATCAGTTTGTTGTTTTTATACCAGTGGTAGAACAAACATACGGCCCGTTTGATGGTAAGCCATCACTGTAGCCTATGAACGGCTACTACTCCAGAGCTGTTACATGTGCGTTGCCGACCCTAACACTGATGGGAACAGTTTATTTTTTAGTGACAAAGACAATTTAGCTGTGTTTTTGTATCAAGAATACTAACATGATGCTAAAATATTGCATTAACTTAAAATAGCACTATAATTTTGCTAGATGGTAAATACTCAATAAATTTTAACTGCATAAATCAGATTTAAGTTGCGGTTAAGACAACTGCAGAAGAAGCCTACTTTTAATTTTTTTTATAACCTTTCTCAAGGAACTCTTCAGTAATAAGTGTAAGAAGAGAAGAAGTGTTTTAAATATAATAACTTACCTGTCCAGCATATCCAGCGGTCCCGGTCTCCACCAGTGGCACGTTGGCAGCTAGACACATGCGGTTGACATGGTTGCGGGCCACACGGTTGTCCAGAGCGTTCATCACAATGTTGAACTGCTTGAAGTAGCTGACCCCATAGTCATTGCTGAAATGAGAAATGTAATATTTTTACAAAATGGCTGGTACCATGTATTTTTCACTGATTAGTAATCAGAGCTACTAAATACTTATGAGGAACCTTGTCTTTACTAGCCAAACCGTAGAATTAAAAAATCTGAGTCATGGAATTGAAAACGGTTGAAACTTTTCATATATTAATTTTCAAGGATTATTCACCATTGCCTTTCCACATAAATTGCTTTCACCAAATCTGTTTACTGACCTTTTATTTTTATTTATACGGCATTTTAAGGTTATAATTGTTATGTATACACAACTACTAACCTGATGACGCTGTCGTGGTGTGCAATGATGTTCACATTAGGGTTGAAGCTCAGAGCGCTGTCTTTCGCGACCTGCGCCTTTGATTTACCAACGTGTTCTTTGTGAAACAAGAACTGCCTATTCAAATTGCTTACGTCGATGGTGTCAAGATCAATCTAAAAATAAAGAATATTAGTAGTTAAATACCACAATTGAACGTAAACAAATAAGACAAAATACTCAATACATACAATTTCAATGTAAGGAAAGCCGGTCAGCACGAGATTCTTTAAAATCTCGCATCCTATACCACCGGCGCCCACTACCAAAATCTTTGAATTTGCAATCTCGCCCGTCAGGTTCTCGTCGAACACGCCCGCCACTCGCGCAACCATTTTACTTATACTATAAAATACAGTAATATTAATGTAAAAACAACTATTTTCAGAACACTTTCAGTAAAACTTAACACGGAATGGCAGTGGCAAAATTCGTCGAATGTCGAAAGAACTGTCAAAATTGGCGTCATTTCGTTAGGTACGCGTTCAGAAATTGTAGAAATAAAACGCATTAGGTCCCATTAGGTCCGTGAAAAAACGTCGTTATAACTAGTTTAATCGTTAATAACGATTGTAACTCGATTAAAATAAAAATAATGTTTTGAATTGAAATGAGCTAAAATAAACGTATCTATTGTACTTATTCTAAAAAATGTTGCTGTATAATTTAATGTATTCCAATTCAAGACATTCTTAGAAGCATGAGATTATTTTCATGCTTATGCACAGAATTCTATTATTTTCATGCTTGCTGCATACAAAGGCTGCATATAGTAGAGTCAGACCAAGAAAACCCTGCTGAGGATTTGATAGCCCACGCAGTGCAAGTGTTATTTTAAACGTCAAACTTCTATGAAATTATGACGTATAAATAACACTTGCACTGCGTGGGCTATCAAATCCGCTGCAGACTTTTCTTGGTCCGACTCTAACACAATACGTATATACATAATTGGTCGTATTCTAGTTTAGTAGTAGTTCTTTGGAAGGTAGAGGTCCCGTCCCTACGCAATGCACTTGAGTGCACCATTGATTTTTAATTTAACACGTAACATACGTAACATACGTAACTGTCACAAATATTGTCAAATCAATCAAAACATGGCGAATGCAAAAAATTTGCATTAGCCAATCTAAACATCTTGCAAACATTCATTTAAATTTAAGTACGTTAATGTTTGTTGTAAGTACATATACCTAGTATTGATTCCCCATTCCCAAAAGCAAATCTTACGTTTAAGTTTTATGGCATAACGGAAAGTAAGGCCCCCCCCACATCTGGCGTCTTTCGAGCGTCGGTGTCTACAATTCTATGGCCGCTGCTCGAAGCAACGTCGACGCAGCGTCGACGCAACTGCGCAGCGACATCATTTTCCATAGCGCTGGACCGACGCCGACAGACGCCGACGCTCGAAAGACGCTAGATGTGGGGGGGCCCTAAGGATACCATGACAGTGGCAACTAACTCCGTGTATAGTAACAGCACCAGTCATGGGACATTTAAGAGGAAATTTGGAGTATTAATGATATTTCCCTTATACATGTAAATGGTCTACCGCTTAGCGTGTTAAAAGATGAAAGTCCTATCCGTCTTTCATGTTTTAGGCGTGTTGTACCATAGATACTGCAATTAGTTTCCACACATTTAACAAATTAAAACTATGCTTTTTTTCTCCACTCATGGACACCAAAGCTCCAGTAATGGGCCCCCGGTAATGGACGTGGATCCAGTAATGGGCCCCCTATAATGGACATTGCTCTATCAGTATAAAATATTGAAATGGGGAATAAGTTACGGCAAAAAAATCAATTTTTGGTATAAGCTTTTATCGCTGAATGTATTTTTCTTTCCACAGCCAATTATTATTGTATTAGATCCATCGAGACAATTCTAATAAGTATACCCAAACACAATTAGTTAGGGTTTATTGCGATAAAGTTCCCACGGCCACCTCCTCTCTCCATCATCAGATTAGGTCCATGTTATCATAATATTGCATTATCAGCCGATTTGCATACTTAATTACGTACTTACACAAAATTTCAACTGAATCGGAAATCGAAAAGTGGCTCAAATTCAGCTACCAAGATTGGACCCACACTAACTAACAGGGCAAGTTAAATAAAAGTTTGGAAAAACGATATTAATTTATCCGAAGTCCGAGAATACCTCCTGATTGACATATTTCGTAACTACATTTTACTTCTGTATTGTTTAAATATGAAATTATGGCATGGCAAGAATCATTCTGTCAATTGTCCCATCATAGGAGGTACGCACTTTTACAGCTCCTATAATGGGATTGGGCCAAATACCACTATTTTTTACATCTGTGGAGTCACAACATAGGTGTGTTGTATACCTTATCTCATGGTAAATGCAATTAACAAAACACATTCTAGTTTTCATCAAGTATTAATTAATTAAAATTTAATAAATTAACTCACCTCTCTTAGCGAAGTTGTTAAGAATTCGTAGTGGTATTTTTTTTCAGTGACACGACAACTTTTGGGTTGACGCCAATTTCTTAAAAAGCAACCAAATTTAATGAAACTTCAAACTGAAACAGCTCTAGGACTCTTATTTATGATAATATACAGCCAGTGTTTATAAACTACTTTTAGATACTTGTTTTAGAGGAATTATGTTTTTTTGTCCCATTACTGGTTCCACGTCCATTATAGGGTATACTACTATATACAAGTAGGCTCTGATCCAATTATGAATGAGCGAACTCGCCTCTTCCTCCTAATTTCAGTGGTTTCCTGGTTGCACCCTAAAGAAACACCCCGGGTTTCTTTTTGCATCATAACCCCGACCTAAGACGCAGCCACTACGATTATTGATAAACTGAGTTTCTAATCCAGGGGAAGCTATGCCTTCGGTTTCCTTGCTATATTTTCATTAGCCAAAAGGCATCTGGCTAATTTAAAATATTTCGTACTTACTTGTATAAATCAGAAAAAAAATTTTTGGTACTTTAAACATAAATCCCTTAATTGTGTTTTCAGGTACCTCAAATTCCCACATGTAACCTTTACTTTTACTTCATCAAATCATAAAAGCACACAATGGGACCAAAAAAGGGCAAACTAGACGCGAAGATGGCAGCGAAAGCAGCAGGGAAGGCAAACGCAGCGGCGGACGCCAAGTCGATGATGGCCTCGGGGCCTCCGCCGAAGCCGAAGAAGATCCCCCCGCCTCCGGCTTGCTTCACCCCAGAGGACATCGTGAGGTACAAGGAAATGTTTAAGGCACATGATGAAGATAACTTGGAAAAGGTATTCATCATTTCAAAGAAAAAATGCTGTTGGGGGACTATTTAATTGCTTTTAGAAGATATTAAACATAATATATTCACTGCGTAGGTAATTAGTTACGCTCGTGGTGCACTTAGTCTTTCGCTTACTCGGGTATATAGTCGGATATCAATATTAAACACCAGAAATTAAACAACAACTTTGCCCCCTTGTAAAACAAACGTCTCTGTCTGCCTCTCTTGTCGTTCGAAAATGTTCGCGGCCTTCAGTTCTTAAGCACTTTTAGCGCTTGAAAATTCAAAGGCTTCCAGAAGCCTTTCGCTCGTGCAGCACGTGTGACTCAAATATATGAGTTAAACCGTCAATTTAATTTGATTTTATTTATGAATTATATATGTTCACAAAGTCAAATTAGTACTACTGTAAACCACACCATCGAATTTGAAGACTTTGAAACGGCTTGACTAATCAGACCAGAGCGGCTACCGCGAAAACCGAAATTCGCAAATTGCGGGGATCTTTCTCTTTTACTCCAATGAAGGCGTAATTAGAGTGACAGAGAAAAATCCCCGCAATTGACGATTTTCGGTATTGGCGGTAGCCCTACAGACTAGGTACTTACCGTGAAACCAAAATTGTTCAACTTAATAATCTCGTTCCCAACTTCCAAGCTCCGACAAAATTATGTATTCAGTTCCTATCTCGTGTGCTTTTATATATATGTAAAAGATAATTAACGTAAAATCATTAGGACTGGAAGCCTTCTAATCACAGTCAATGTAGGTATCTGATTAATTTATGGACACGTGCCGCTTTATAATTTATGCTTAAGTCGACCGAGACGCACGAGTTTGTGCTTAGGTGCGGTGAGTGTTTTTAATTGAGGTGCTTTTTAGGGTTCATGCTATAGACTCCAGCTAAAGGTAACATAAGGTGCACTTTTTTACTCCACCAGCATTCGTTAACTTCATTTTATGAATATCAAGATATACTTGTTATTTGTTATCGGTGTACCCTTGTTTTGCCGACAATCTTTTCATCGAATATTATTTCATCGACAACGATTCATCGAAACGTTAGTACTAGTAATATTGTTTGGCGTTATTTTGTTTCATATACTATTTACTTCAATTTTTATTACTGCGTAGAAATACTATTCAACGAATATTACTGAATCGCTAATTCGTTTCAAATTATTTTAATTGGCACAACTACTAAACATTGCAATTCATTTGTTCGACGTATTACTTTAATACATTTTTAATTTTATATGTCGTACTATACATTTATACATTTTTCTGTTGTAAGAATTTTAGATTTAGGTTAGGTTAGAACTGCGCCCCACACAGAAACGAACGGCTATAAAAGTCGGTTTAGGTTAGGTTAGAACTGCGACCCCACGCAGAAACGAACGGCTTTCAAAGTAGGTTTAGGTTAGGTTAGAACTGCGACCCCACACAGAATCGAACGGTTTTTAAAGTAGGTTTAGGTTAGGTTAGAATTGCGACCCCACACATAAATGAACGGCTTTCAAAGTAGGTTTAGGTTAGGTTAGAACTGCGACCCCACACAGAATCGAACGGTTTTTAAAGTAGGTTTAGGTTAGGTTAGAATTGCGACCCCACACATAAACGAACGGCTTTCAAAGTAGGTTTAGGTTAGGTTAGAACTGCGACCCCACACAGAATCGAACGGTTTTTAAAGTAGGTTTAAGTTAGGTTAGAACTGCGCCCCACACAGAAACGAACGGCTATCAAAGTCGGTATATAGGTTAGGTTAGAACTGCGACCTCACGCAGAAACGAACGGCTTTCAAAGTAGGTTTAGGTTAGGTTAGAATTGCGACCCCACACATAAACGAACGGCTTTCAAAGTAGGTTTAGGTTAGGTTAGAACTGCGACCCCACACAGAATCGAACGGTTTTTAAAGTAGGTTTAGGTTAGGTTAGAATTGCGACCCCACACATAAACGAACGGCTTTCAAAGTAGGTTTAGGTTAGGTTAGAACTGCGACCCTACACAGAAATGAACGGCTTAAATTATTGTTACCAACCTATTTATAATTTGCCCAAAATGAAAATGGCAGCCTTGTAAAATTATAATTATCTTCAAAATTAGAATGCAAACTTAAAAATACCGCTTTCTCAAAATTATGTCTGTCCAGATAAACAATTTTATATCTTAAACTACCCACATAACATAGCTATAATCGCGCAGAGTGAGCCGACTGACATGACTGCGTTTAATTTCGATAACGAAATATTACAAATTGAAGTCATTTTACGCGTAATAAATTGTATTACTTAAATACAATACAAAATGAAATAAGAAAATCCGTAAAGAAATACCACGATATAAACAATATACAAAATAACTCAAGTACCAATTAAAAGTCCCCGATTTAAATTTACTAGTATCGATTCTTCGACGCAATAACTTGTCGATGAAATGAAAATACTTGAAACGTTGTCTTCGAAATAACATTCGATGAAATGTCTGTCGGCAATTCAAGGGTAAACCTTTGTTATCATTATCAATCACCTACCGGATTCTCTGACCTAGAAAAAGCGATATAACCTAGGTAAGCAAATATTTTTATAAGTGTCACATAATGAAACTCCTGGAGACTAGTTGAGTTGAAACGAAATTGAAAAAAAAAATAGTTATGGTTTTATTTAACATTCTTCAGAAACGAACATGCGGAACCTGGAACCGGCGCTATATATTCTATGGTATAAAAGGGTTTCATTCACTAACTTTAAGATGAATATTGTAAAAGGTTAGGAAATTGCAGGTTGGGTTAGTATTGTGATTTGGTGCGTTGCCAGTGCTTCAGAAGGCTGCACGCCATAGGCGTACCCAGCATTTTTTAAAGGATGGGGCAGAAGTATGGTTACGTGCCTTAATTGTTCCTAAAAATTTTTAGCTTCTCGTCAGACCACAGACCAGGGTGGGGCAAGTTGCTCCACTTGCCCTACCGTGCGTACGCCTATCCTGCACGCTGGCAAGGTCGCCATGTGATGTAGGGGGCGTTGAATGAAGGAGACAACTTGGTTAAAAAATAAACGTTTAATTACCTACACCCATAAAATAAGTAAATATAATTTTTAATTATATATTAAGGCTATGCTGCGAGGCATAGCACACTCACGATATAATATAAAGGTGCAATAATAAGAAACCTTCCGAAAACTTTTATTAATCTTAACCAAATATTTTACAGATACCAATAAAGCTCATCCCACTGATGCTAAGAAAGCTGGGCTTCAACCCCAAAACCGAGGAAGTTAAGGAGATGTTCCGCCTGTTCCTCGAAGACGACCTGGTGGATATGGTGGAGCTTCACGAGTGGTACTTCATGATCGAAGCCAAGCTGCAGTGGGGGGACGACATCGAGCACGAGGTGACCAAAGCCATGCAGACTTTGGGACACGATGATGAGGAAACAGGTAAAACTATGTTAACGGCCTCCTAGTCTAGTCGGCAGGAGACGACCTGGTGGAGACGGCGGGGCTTCACGGGTACTTCATGATCGAAGCCAAGCTACAGTGGGGGGACGGCATCGAGCACGTGGTGACCAAAGCCATGCAGACTTTGGGACACGATGATGAGGAAACAGGTAAAACTATGTTAACGGCCTCCTAGTCTAGTCGGCGGGAGACGAACTGCTGGAGACGGCGGGGCTTCACGAGTGGTACTTCATGATCGAAGCCAAGCTGCAGTGGGGGGACGACATCGAGCATGTGGTGACCAAAGCCATGCAGACTTTGGGACACGATGATGAGGAAACAGGTAAAACTATGTTAACGGCCTCCTAGTCTAGTCGGCGGGAGACGAACTGCTGGAGACGGCGGGGCTTCACGAGTGGTACTTCATGATCGAAGCCAAGCTACAGTGGGGGGACGACATCGAGCACGTGGTGACCAAAGCCATGCAGACTTTGGGACACGATGATAAGGAAACAGGTAAAACTATGTTAACGGCCTCCTAGTCTAGTCGGCAGGAGACGAACTGCTGGAGACGGCGGGGCTTCAGAGCCCTTCAACGTGCACACTAGCGCCACAGCTAAATAATCGTGATTATTTAAATTTGACGAAAGATATTGAAAAAAGGGGGCCGCTACGTACTGTATTGTGTATTTAAGTACCTTTTGAATACATCAAACTAGTTTTTATGTTGCTGGTTTCGTCGATCTAGGAACTCAAAACAAAAACGGCCGTTTTAACTTTGGACGCATAGATTGATGAATCCAGCAACATAAAAACTAGTCTGATGTATTCAAAAGGTACTTAAATACACAATACAGTACGTAGCGGCCCCCTTTTTTCAATATCTTTAGTCAAATTTAAATAATCACGATTATTTAGCTTTGGCGCTAGTGTGCACGTTGAAGGGCTCTTAACGAGTGGTACTTCATGATCGAGTTGGTGGTTAACGGGCTCCTAGCCCAATCGGTAGACCGGTAGTGATTGTGGAGTCAATAGGGGCATTTATTTGTGGGTTTATTACGTACAATTTTGTTTTCTGAGTTATAGATGTTTTTGTGTAGATGTGTTCGTGGCAGAATGCCGGGATAACGCGGGGAAAAAGAAAATATGTTTTTGTGTATACAATAATTTATATTTAATTATCGCCGTCTGCTACTCACAACACAACTAGCTAGTTCCATGTAAAATTGTCCTATAATATTTATTATTTATTTCTGTTCTATTCTACAGGGTTGTGTGCCTTAGATGTTCTTAAAACAGAGCTGTTTACGTGGGGGGAGCCGTTTTCGGAAGAAGAATTCGTAGACTGGGTCAAACTGGCGATGAAAGACAAAACTTACGACGTGAATTCTGGAGGGTTCAATTATGTCAAGTTTATTGAAAATATGAACGCGAAGGTATGCTTAACATTGATCTTAATGATTTCAGTACTTACTGAGACACATTGATTAATGAGACACATATATATTGGATTGGTGCTACAAAATTCGAAGGGGAAAATTATAAATACTTAAAATCTATAATAATTAAAATAATTGTATGTAAGCTACGTAGCGCCACGTCGTTGTCCATATCACCTTCGTAGCGAAAATGCATTGTAAGTAGTTAGATGCGTTATATATGACAGCGTGTCGCCGTGATTAGTGCTGAATGGATTAAAAAAAAAACTCACCGAAAACGGTTGGAGCAGTTTATTGTTATGAGTCATGGGACCCATGAGCAATGAAACGTTAAATTTTATTTTTGAGTGTCTCACTAATTGGCATTGGCAAGTGCTCTCCACTGGTTTTCCAAAACTTTCGATTTTGTGCTTCTTCCAGCCTTACAATAGCTGTCAAAGCAAGGCGTCAATGGTCTCGCTATTTATCTCCATCTTACTTACCCCGCCGCACGGCTTACCCCGCCTACGCTTCTCTACCGGCATTAATTTTGTTTAACCCACATATCCGGATGCATACGATAGACGTGGCCGGTCCAATTCCATTTGAGTCTGGCGTTATTTTTGCCAACCTCAGCAATGTTTTAGAGTGCAGCGTAGTGTTCCAGACCCGCTTGGCCCTTTTAACACCTAATAACATAACACTTCACTTCCAGGACGACAGAGCGAATAAGGAACCAATAAACTACTTCAAGCTAGACCAGAAGACTCTGGCCGCCTTGGCTATAAAGAAGGCTCAAGAAGAGAAGGAGGAACAGGAGAAGAAGGAAGCGGAGAAGAAAGCGAGAGAAGAGGCCAAGAGGCTGAAGTTGATAGCTGATGGGTTACTACAACCCGATTAGTTTGGGCCCAAATGGTTTCATGGTATTCCAAATACAGGTTTATAAATAAAATTTTGGAATCACAAAATATAAAAATATCGTAAAATATGAAAAATACCTTTTGGTTTGAAAAGAAGTAGTTTATTAATTTGGAATTTGGAATAGCTAGAGGTGGATACCACCCGATTAGTTTGGTCGCAAAAGGTAAAGGTAATACGTATTCAAATTAGAGGTTTTTACAAAAAAATGGTAATTATATAGGTATGTAAATAGTCTACCTATGGGTTAAAAAAAATGATTTGGATATAAAAAGAAACTTGAATTATCCTGTGTGTTTGATTTTTTATGTTGAGTATTTGTAACTAGTGATGATAGAAACTTCTGATAGTTCTGGTACTGCTACATGTATACATTTGGCTTCAGTGGTAGATAGCGCTACCAAAGAAAATGTATTGTTATATACTCGTAGAGATACCCTGTACCTATACATAGTTTGACAGCCGAAGCACATGTCGTTGGACCGCGTCATATGTATTGTTATCACACTTATCACTGATTTAACAAATGTCAACTTTTGACAATTAGAGTTACCGCATAATAATTATACTCGTATGGAGCTGTACAGTGCCATCTCGTTTAGGTGTGAAATTCGAAGCACACATCTTAACTGCTGTTGAAATGGATCTTTTGTCTAAAGAAGTTGAAGGTACGCCGGGTTTTAAGCATTCTATATTTCATCGTTTCATACAAAGAAGGTAAAACGGGATTACGTATTTCTTAATTACTTAATAATTTAATATTTAGGAAGATTACTCAGAAGCAATCTAATCATAATCATCCAATATAAATCTGTTCATCTTTTTAAGCGCTGGAAAATACAAACTAAGTACCTACCTAAAAGGCAAATAGGAGCACAAAACAGGAGCTTCAATATTCCTTCTCAATAAATCTTATCGGGGACGACACAATCGAACTTAATAATGTAGTAACAACCACAACAAAGCACCCAATTTATAGATAGGTCCTTTGTTTTAACTTGATACTCATAAATAGAGATACCGCAACTGCGTGCGTTATTGTAGAAATTTCGTGGATAATGCTCTATGGGACAGAACACACAGAGTGGCGCTGTTGAAACTAATAAGGCCTTTGCATATGCACGCATCCTAATTTTTCAACGCAAAATGCGTACCACAAAGTTATGCTAGGAGGTCAGATAACCTGGTGAAAGTTAATCCAATTTAATCAGAACCTGGTTAGAACACAAATGCACAAAATAAATTCATGGACAACGAGCTCAACGTACTACTTAAAGCCTTTAAGTTAAAGGTCTTTAAGAGCACCAGGCCCAAATCGGGCTCCTCCGAAAGAGATGTAGGTAATTACTATTCATTTATAATTAGGCCCCTTTTGGTATTTTTTTTGTGAATTTTTTCTTTTTAGGTAGGTGCAATAGATATTCGGTATTCGGCCGAATAGTAGGCAACATTCGGCCGAATACCGAATATTCGGCAAAGTGGCCGAATAGGCCGAATACCGAATAGTTGCCGAATATTCGTGGCATCTCTAATGAGAATACAAAAAAAGTAATTTTTCAGCAACCAACATCAAAATCCACTTGACTTAAAACTTCATACAACTTGCTAAAAAAGAAAAATACTTAAAATTTCAACATTGCTTGGATATGAAAATTATAGGTACTAAAGATGTAAAATGTTGAAGATAAGATTCCACGCGGACGAAGTCGCGGGCAACAGCTAGTTTGTACATATATGTACTATGTATTGTACTCTAGGGCTGTATGTTGCATCGCGGATCGCCACGATCCGCACCGACATTGCGTTACGTGTGTTCTGCGCTTTTGCGTCCCACACTGACATAAAAGGCGGTTTAATACCAAATGGATTCATTAAAATAGCTTTTAACTATATTGTACTCTAAAGTGGGACAGCACTCGCTGTTATTTTCATAAATTTAATGCAATATTTCCAAAGGCGAAACAATTGGGGAAGAGTTTAATCGTCTGAGTAATTATTTCCTTAATTGGCCTTTCCGCCATGTTTTTGGGTAATTCCGTTTTTAGCATTGGCGAAATGAAGCGTGATACGATACGTTCGAATTATTGCGTCGAAATGGCGCGCCAATTTCAACGTAAATAGAAACGTGAAAGCAACATATTTTACTGACGATTGGTAGCCTTTATCGTCATAAGAACAAGGTTGACGAATGGTCACTGAATTGCGTTGTTTTGTAGGTAATGTCGGCTCTAATTAAGGTAGGTGATGGGTTCGGAAACGGCCGGACACTATTTTCCGGATGACTTGTTGGGTCGTCTGTTTGCTCGCGGTTTCATCGCGTGATTAGTGATGTTATCGTCCTAGGAATATTCCTTACTCGGACTTTAAGCAAGCTATCTCCAAAAGGAACAAAATCCTTTTGAAAGTATTTCCAATGTGTCTGATATACACTTTACTTTGCAGAGATTTACCAATGCCTTCATCTTTCTAGTGTTATCCCGGATTTGAATTATAATTATGAAAATACAGGATTGGAAACTGTTTTGAAGTCATAATTGTTTATTTATTTACACGAAACTAGCCTAGCGGTAAGAGCGAGCGACTTTCAAACTGGAGATTACGGTTTCAAACCCCGGCTCGTATCAATGAAATATTTACCAGTCGCTTTTCGGTGAACGAAAATAGGAACTAATCCCAAAAAGGCCTAGTTCACCTCTGGGTTGGAAAGTCAGACGGCAATCGCTTCCGTGAACCCAAGTTTCAATTCGCTACGCCAATTACCAAGTGGACCTTAGGCTTCCATGAGCAAAAAGTGGGAAAACCGTCCCTGAGCTTCCGTGGCAAAAAGCCGGGACAACGAGATATCAAGATGTTACATTTTCCCCACTTTCAAGAATGTTTCCTTGCACCGGACATGGACCAGGAATGTTCCTGGTGCGGAATGTTCCCATGAATGTGCCCATAGCCCGTCCCTACCCTTGCTTGATGGGTTCCGGTCTCTAAACGTGGCGCTAATGTCACTGTCGGTATATTCGGAAGGCGTAATCACAGTTCACGCCCACGATGAGGCCTTTATCGTTCTTTGGCTCGGTGATTTTATTGTGGGTGCCAGTGTTATTGTCAACAATGACCCACAGATAAACAAATACCTTAAAACTAGCATACTTAATTACAATTTTACTTGGGTGAAGTTGAACTGTCATGACGTTAGGGTTCCGAGGGTAGATAGTTATGCCAACCCTAATTTTCAATTAATTGAATAAAAAATCAGAAATCATTGTATTTAATATTCTTCGGTTACCGCAATAGGTACTTAAAAAAATAAAAAATTAATTCGGCCATATTGAAAAAAAATGGCGGCGTCAAAAACTGCCAGGGTCCCTCTATGACATTTGGTCGAGCACCCCCCACTTAGGTCTGACCATTTGGCCGGGCCGTCATACATTTTTCTGACCGGAAGCGGTAGACCAAAAGTCGGAATTTTCTGGGGGTAAGGACTACACCTAAACTATCGTGAATATTCATGGTATAAACTACGATAAATAAATAATCTCTCGTTCGCGAGAACATTCTCAGAAGTTACCGTTAAGTTGGAAAGTTCTCGTGAGTGCATTGCTACCTGAAACCTCTCTTTGAAAGACAGTGTGTGCATGCTGCATGCGGTTTAAATAGATTATTCGCTTTGAGGCCTTTTGCCCTTTAATTCAATTTCGCTGGCGCTGCATACCGAGTTTGAATTTCCAACGCAAACGTGTTTTTTTAGGTGTGACAGAAAAACGAGAAACAAGGGAACACTGGCGTTTCGTGGTTAGAACGTTGAATATCGTCATTTATTTAGATTTAAACACTAGTTTATTATTTACTCTAACGGGACTTAATTACCTCCAACGTTTGCAGGACGGCATTATCCCCGTGGTCTCGGAGAAAGACGAGTCATTTTAAAGAGTTTTTTAAACTTTACATTATTAGAAATATTCACTGCCTTCACTTGTGACTAGTGGTCGCAATCTTCAGCCAGTGAAATATATATTTATAGATTTGGGGTTTGGGGCTTGAAGGTTTTTAGCTCCGTACTTAACCGCCCAGCCCTAGAAAGAACCATGTAACAAAATATACCATCCCTCTGGTACCTACTGTACAAATGTTATGTCATGTCGTTTAAAATGGCATAACAACGCTTAGGTAACTCCATACATATTCAAATAACGTTTTCATAATCCTTGCAATATCGTCTTGTGAGCAATGGGACGACTAAATACGACATCGGCTAAAATAGCTCCAAGAACCACATCAAATCAAACCAAAACACACCTTATTTTAAAGAAGGTAAGGTTGGGATTGCTTTGGGAAGTCATGAATGTAGATTTAAACGTGAAGACAGACAGAGGGACAATTAGCGCGTGAAATTGTGTCCACATTTTTAACGGGCGCTTTAACTTCCATGGGTAATGTGATGAGATTCTTTCTTGTGACCTTTAAGGATAAATTGGATCTTTCTTTATGTCAAATTTCATATGGGTTTAATGGAAATTAAGGGCGACTTGTTCTTAATGGAAATTAAGGATGAGGTGCTCGTCGAAAAATGAACGGATCAACGGTAAAGGCGGCCAGGGTTGCCTGATACCTATAAATATATTTTGGCCTATATATTTTGGCCCTCGTCTGTGACATATGTGCGGTAGGATATGGCTGGTTTTATTTTTTGTTTTATAATGCAACAATATAAATATGACTTTTGGAATAAAACTGCCTTAAAGAAAACTTACCTTATGATTCAAGAGCTCTGGGCTTTGGCGAGACTGGCGGCAGCAGCTAGAGTTATCCAAACAAAACTAGGATGGTTCAAAAATACGACAAAACGCTGTGAATAACGGTAAACAGATTATTTATAGGTACTGTGTATAAAAATGTATGAAAGAATCCCACGGGGAAATATGTTTACCACAAACTTATGAATATGCGTCGATAATAGGTACTAGCGTAATCAATCCCAGAAATCAAACTATTTCTAAGTTTCGTATATGTTTAGCTTAACTTTAGGATTGGATCCCAAACTTGGGGGTCAGAAGTTTGCCATCGATTTATTCTGACGGACCCTGAGGGCCGGAACAAATTCGAAGATCGTCTATATCTGTATTCGCACTCTAATTGAAGTGGCAGTGATCAGGGCTCGGAACCGGTATTTTTTAAAAACCCCCAAATATACCAATATTTTGAATTATTTTATGCTCTTTACGTAAGACTGGATCATGTATTTAGGTAACGAATTTGTGTTATCAGATTGTCCAATTAAAAAAGAAATAATAAACCAAAGAACGAAAAAGAACATAATAATACCGGTATTTTTGTATGGAGCAAAAACCGGTTTCCGAGCCCTGGCAGTGATAAAGAAAGACGGATTTTCAAGTTCAACGACTTACTCCTATTTCATGAAATGGTTATAATATGGAATCATGAGCATTGACTGGGTTTCAACTGTTTCAAGGCACGAGGGTTAAACAAACTAAGTAGGTATGCTCCCTACTAAACACACAATTTTTCACCACATCAATGCGAGCAAAAATTTTAACCGTAAAACATTACAAATCGAATCCAAATGAGCATTATTAAATATTAATCATTCAAAATCATTAGTAAAAAGCCAGTTCTAACCAGCCAACACTAGGAAATAACTCAAAATTTGCATCAGATTACTTGGCCAATCGCCTGGATAAAATGCAACTCTCATCACTCATAAATTTTTAAATTTACCAGCTGGTGTGATGTTATTTTAATGTTACAAGTCCATTGTTTATCAATGGACCTTATATCTTCACAATAAGGTTTAATTTCGAGTTAACAGAGCTCAGTGTGGACGATGGGACATAAACAGAATGTTTCATTTCCGTTCAATCTCGCCAGGAAATCATGTGCCAGCTTCTGGCTAGATGACGGGCGATAAATGCCTTGTTTTGCAGATTATCCAACAACAATTTACAGAGTCAGATGGCAGTCGGTTTCGTAAAGACTAGTGCCTACGTCAGTCTTTGTGATTAGTTGTCAAGCAGCAGCAGTGGCGTAGCTAGACGTGGGCAAAGTGGGGTCACGCCCACAGCCTCGCACTTAAAGTTGTCTCGCGGCCTCGCGGAAGCCAACCCTTTTTATTATCATGGTAATACACGTAGAAACACTTCTAGTGTTGCGGGCGTCCATGGGCGGCGGTAATCGCTTACCATCAGGTGATCCGTCTGCTCGTTTGCCTCCTATATCATAAAAAACAGAAAGAAAGAAAAGGCCTCGCAGAGAACTTCGCTCATGGCTAGGTTAGTTCACGCTACGCCACTGCCATGCAGGGCTGCAGGCTCCCACGAGCCGTGGCAAAATGCCGGGATAACTCAAGGAAGAAGAATCCACAGTGACACAATCCAAATCAAGTGTTCCTCTTTTACGTTCTACATTTGCTCGTGTATTTATTTAGAATATTTAGATACTTAACTGTAAGTTACGCTGCTAAGTGATCTCAAGTTTAAATAACAAATAAAGTTTTACCAAAGTGAAATTATGTGGGTACAGTATTTCATCTCAAACAAACGTAGAAACTACATCACTCAATTAAGTAAAGGCTCAATTGGGCCGCTCGCAAATACATAAGTGAGTAAAAGTCTGATGCCGATTTCACAAGT
Source organism: Cydia fagiglandana (assembly GCF_963556715.1). NCBI lineage: Eukaryota > Metazoa > Arthropoda > Insecta > Lepidoptera > Tortricidae > Cydia > Cydia fagiglandana. The sequence goes on along the minus strand of NC_085942.1, from coordinate 20,011,481 downwards.
TATGATGTTGAACTGGGTTTGATGCCACCTGGAAGATACCTTGTTACGCTGATTAGTGCAAGAAAGATTGAAGTGTAACTCGTACGTGAGATGTACGCCAATCACCAAAACGAAACGATGGTGAAGGTCGTATCAAACAAGATCAAAACCATTTACAACAACTTGTTAAATCAGAATTGCTCTCCTGGAGATGCACTGCAAGTCGTACCTTTCGGGTTGTGTGCATTCGTTGGCCAAATATATGCTAGCTGAAGAAGTTACCGGTTAAGTTACTGTCCTCCTCTCTACACTGTGTTTTTTCTTCAACTCAATAAACACAGCTGTAGGCTGTAAGCTCGGAAAACAACAGACGAGCGCAAAGTGGAAGCGAACTTGCCCCGGGGACACCGGTACCTACTAGGGACAATGGGGCCTCATTCAACATGAGGTTTAGGATCTTACTGTTTTTACACACCGTATATGAGTATTAAAGCTATATGTGTTGGGTGTTTGTTTGTTAATCAAACGAACTTTTTTTCCTTACATTAAGATGTTTGGCTAGTTTAGGAGCTCCTGATTCTGTGCGGATTTTTTAAAATTTTAATTTTAATATTTATTTATATAGGTCCATAAAATTGTTAGTATTACAAGTTCTTACATTTAGGAGTTAGTGCCTAGGTACATGCTAAAAGCATGTAGGCACTACAACTCCTTAACACGAAATAACTTGTGCCAAAAAAATATAAGCCTGATATAATTATTCGATTGAATTACGAAAATACCCTCACAATATCTCAGAGGAAGATTTTTAGGACATACTGTGAAATTGCGCTTATATTGCACAGAATGAGGAACTTTATCAGACCCAATTCTACCGAAACCTGGAGAAAAAAGTCGTAATATACATAAGATAGCTTGAGCAACGTCGAACAGTTCCTGGTCTGTGTGAAAATAAACATAGTGGAGAGAGCACGACTGTAACTGAGCCAGACACCCGAAATGTCGCTTTACATTAGCATCTCTTGGTATTTCCGCGAAACTGGGCTGTTAACAAAATAGAAGTGCATCTACGAGTGCCCAGCCACACACTATTTGCACAAGACTGTTTGACATAAGTGTTGGTAGGAACTCGAGTCTTTTGAGTCTACATTTAAAAGCATTTAGTTTTAGCGCTTAAAAAGGGTCCCGGGTCACGACTCGGAGGAAGGCACGAGGAAGGACAATCCCTTTATTGAGTCTTTTTAGCGCTACTCAAAAGAACCTACGAATAAAGACTCCGTCAACAATTTTATAAGTTTTGAATTACAAAACGTTAGAAGGAAATTATTTCATGATTTGTGTATCTTGCATATTATTAACTAGCTGTGCCCGCGGCTCCGCCCGCGTGGAATTCGGTTTGTGTCAGTAAGCTGCTAAATATATAAATTAAAAAAAGCGGCCAAGTGCGAGTCGGACTCGCCCATGAAGGGTTCCGTACCAGCAAGTAACATAATAAAATTGCGGTTTACGATTTATGACGTATTAAAAAAAAACTACTTATCATATCTCGTTCAAACCAATTTTCGGTGGAAGTTTGCATGGTAATGTATATCATATATATTTTTTTTTAGATTTATCATTCTCTTATTTTAGAAGTTGCAGGGGGGGGGGACACACATTTTACCACTTTGGAAGTGTCTCTCGCGCAAACTATTCAGTTTAGAAAAAAATGATATTAGAAACCTCTATATTATTTTTGAAGACCTATCCATAGACACCCCACTCGTATGGGTTTGATGAAAATATTTTTTTTGAGTTTCAGTTCTAAGTATGGGGAACCCCCAAAATTTATTGTTTTTTTTTTTCTATTTTTGTGTGAAAATCTTAATGCGGTTCACATAATACATCTACTTACCAAGTTTCAAGAGTATAGTTCTTATAGTTTCGGAAAAAAGTGGCTGTGACATACACGGACAGACAGACGGACAGACAGACGGACAGACAGACGGACAGACAGACGGACAGACATGACGAATCTATAAGGGTTCCGTTTTTTGCCATTGGCTACGGAACCCTAAAAATAGTAAATTACATTACGCTATATTTTTTTATTCAAAAAATTATAACATTTATAATTTCCTGCATGATAATTTCTTAAAAGAATTCTATCTTCTTGTTTCATACTTTTTAGAGCGCGATTTGTAGTAGTCCGACTACGCCCGACTCTTTTAGTATGAGAAAGTCGAAGTCGCCTAGCTTTGGACCGCGTGCAGTGCGCCACATACGTCGGGCAATTCCCGACTCCTTTAGTATGAGGGCGCCGAAGGAGCCCGGTTTTGGAACGCATTCAGCGCGCCACGTGCGTCGGTCTTAGCCCGACGCTTTGAGTATGAGGGTGCCTTCGGCTCCCAACTATGGCAAGCGTACAGCGTGTCACGTACGTCGGTCTACGCTCGTCTCTTTGAGTATGAGGGCGCCGAAGGCGCCCGACTTTGGTAACCATACAGCGTGTCACGTACGTCTCTTTTAGTATGAGAAAGTCGAAGTCGCCTGGCTTTGGACCGCGTGCAGCGCGCCACGTACGTCGGGTTAAGTCCAAAGCAGTGCCGGATTAAGATATTTTGATGCCCTAAGCATTTCTAGATCATGGTGCCCCCTCTCCCTAGGGTCATTAAGATAATTTTTCGATATAAAAAACGCAATTTTACTTTTAGTCCCAACCAGGCGCGAATCCAGGATTTCATACAGAGAAGGGATGGGACAGTTTTCTATCAGTCTAGCTTCGCATAGGGCTCGATATTTAAGGGTTTCTGCGAGGTTGTTTTCATACAGCAAAGATGCAAGAAAGAATTACGCGCCATTATTTTTGCAAATTAGCTTTTGGACAGCTAAAAAAAATCGTGTGGTAAAAACGATGTGTCTGTCCCTAATTTTAAAATTTGTTCTACTTTTTCAACCTGGCATTTTGGTGGCCCTAAGCATGTGCTTGTTTTGCTTATAAATCGGTTAATCCGGCACTGGTCCGAAGGTTTGACTATGAGTGCGCCTTCGGCGCCCGGCTTTGGTAAGCGTACAGCGTGTCACGTACGTCCGGCTAAGGTTAAGGCATTCAGAAGTTAAGGTGTAATAAAGAAACTCACATAAATAAATATATACCTACATACAAACACGAACGCTGAAAACACAATACACTCTCTCTCTCTTTTGGGTAGTCGTGAAAAAGGTGGCACTGTGCAATGAGGGGTAATTAATTTACACTCATTTAATTTTGTTGTATATTATTAAATCGACATAATTATTCAATTGATTTGTTGATGTCCGTCGTCCTTGAACCTTCCTCGGTGGCTATTCATGTCACTACGTATTAAATTCAGCGCCATCTGTTAGTTTACCAGGGTACTCAATAGTGGTAGCACATATTTGAAAAAACTTTGCCCCTGCTTCCTAAGTAGCGCCATAAGATTCAGGGGCGAACTTAAATCAAGCGAGTGTTGTGGCTACCCCCCCTTTTATGGATTGAATTTTTATAGCCTATAACCTGGCCGTAGATTTTCTCGACAGATTAGTAAAGTGTGCATCAAAATCCGTTCAGCCGTTTTCACGTGATGCGCGTTCAAATAAACAGACAAACAGATAAACAGATAAACAGACAAACAGACAAAAATTCTAAAAACTGTTGGAACGTGTTCTGTTATCGATTCTAAGTATCCCCAGCCAACTTTTTTTCAAATATCTTCCATGTACAGACTTTCGACCCTCTACAGCTTTATTATATGTATAGACTAGCTGTGCCCGCGGCTCCGCCCGCGTGGAATTCGGTTTGTGTCAGTAAGCTGCTAAATATATAAATTAAAAAAAGCGGCCAAGTGCGAGTCGGACTCGCCCATGAAGGGTTCCGTACCAGCAAGTAACATAATAAAATTGCGGTTTACGATTTATGACGTATTAAAAAAAAACTACTTATCATATCTCGTTCAAACCAATTTTCGGTGGAAGTTTGCATGGTAATGTATATCATATATATTTTTTTTTAGATTTATCATTCTCTTATTTTAGAAGTTGCAGGGGGGGGGGACACACATTTTACCACTTTGGAAGTGTCTCTCGCGCAAACTATTCAGTTTAGAAAAAAATGATATTAGAAACCTCTATATTATTTTTGAAGACCTATCCATAGACACCCCACTCGTATGGGTTTGATGAAAATATTTTTTTTGAGTTTCAGTTCTAAGTATGGGGAACCCCCAAAATTTATTGTTTTTTTTTTTCTATTTTTGTGTGAAAATCTTAATGCGGTTCACATAATACATCTACTTACCAAGTTTCAAGAGTATAGTTCTTATAGTTTCGGAAAAAAGTGGCTGTGACATACACGGACAGACAGACGGACAGACAGACGGACAGACAGACGGACAGACAGACGGACAGACATGACGAATCTATAAGGGTTCCGTTTTTTGCCATTGGCTACGGAACCCTAAAAATAGTAAATTACATTACGCTATATTTTTTTATTCAAAAAATTATAACATTTATAATTTCCTGCATGATAATTTCTTAAAAGAATTCTATCTTCTTGTTTCATACTTTTTAGAGCGCGATTTGTAGTAGTCCGACTACGCCCGACTCTTTTAGTATGAGAAAGTCGAAGTCGCCTAGCTTTGGACCGCGTGCAGTGCGCCACATACGTCGGGCAATTCCCGACTCCTTTAGTATGAGGGCGCCGAAGGAGCCCGGTTTTGGAACGCATTCAGCGCGCCACGTGCGTCGGTCTTAGCCCGACGCTTTGAGTATGAGGGTGCCTTCGGCTCCCAACTATGGCAAGCGTACAGCGTGTCACGTACGTCGGTCTACGCTCGTCTCTTTGAGTATGAGGGCGCCGAAGGCGCCCGACTTTGGTAACCATACAGCGTGTCACGTACGTCTCTTTTAGTATGAGAAAGTCGAAGTCGCCTGGCTTTGGACCGCGTGCAGCGCGCCACGTACGTCGGGTTAAGTCCAAAGCAGTGCCGGATTAAGATATTTTGATGCCCTAAGCATTTCTAGATCATGGTGCCCCCTCTCCCTAGGGTCATTAAGATAATTTTTCGATATAAAAAACGCAATTTTACTTTTAGTCCCAACCAGGCGCGAATCCAGGATTTCATACAGAGAAGGGATGGGACAGTTTTCTATCAGTCTAGCTTCGCATAGGGCTCGATATTTAAGGGTTTCTGCGAGGTTGTTTTCATACAGCAAAGATGCAAGAAAGAATTACGCGCCATTATTTTTGCAAATTAGCTTTTGGACAGCTAAAAAAAATCGTGTGGTAAAAACGATGTGTCTGTCCCTAATTTTAAAATTTGTTCTACTTTTTCAACCTGGCATTTTGGTGGCCCTAAGCATGTGCTTGTTTTGCTTATAAATCGGTTAATCCGGCACTGGTCCGAAGGTTTGACTATGAGTGCGCCTTCGGCGCCCGGCTTTGGTAAGCGTACAGCGTGTCACGTACGTCCGGCTAAGGTTAAGGCATTCAGAAGTTAAGGTGTAATAAAGAAACTCACATAAATAAATATATACCTACATACAAACACGAACGCTGAAAACACAATACACTCTCTCTCTCTTTTGGGTAGTCGTGAAAAAGGTGGCACTGTGCAATGAGGGGTAATTAATTTACACTCATTTAATTTTGTTGTATATTATTAAATCGACATAATTATTCAATTGATTTGTTGATGTCCGTCGTCCTTGAACCTTCCTCGGTGGCTATTCATGTCACTACGTATTAAATTCAGCGCCATCTGTTAGTTTACCAGGGTACTCAATAGTGGTAGCACATATTTGAAAAAACTTTGCCCCTGCTTCCTAAGTAGCGCCATAAGATTCAGGGGCGAACTTAAATCAAGCGAGTGTTGTGGCTACCCCCCCTTTTATGGATTGAATTTTTATAGCCTATAACCTGGCCGTAGATTTTCTCGACAGATTAGTAAAGTGTGCATCAAAATCCGTTCAGCCGTTTTCACGTGATGCGCGTTCAAATAAACAGACAAACAGATAAACAGATAAACAGATAAACAGACAAACAGACAAAAATTCTAAAAACTGTTGGAACGTGTTCTGTTATCGATTCTAAGTATCCCCAGCCAACTTTTTTTCAAATATCTTCCATGTACAGACTTTCGACCCTCTACAGCTTTATTATATGTATAGAATAGATAGATTTTATATGAAAACAAATGCATATTTAGGACAAGCAATAAGAAGTTATAGAGGGAAATGCTAGGAACACAACTTTTGACTACGTAACTTTGTTTGGACTAGTTAGGAGGTGAATATATCAAAAGTCCCCGGCCGTAGCCCCGGTGCTGGGGGGTAGAGGGGGGAAAGAAGGTCTCATTTTTCGGTTTTTCACTTATATCTTGGAAACTTTGCGTCTTAGCGACATGACTACTAAGACAAACCAAAAGCTGATAAAATTTGTTACAAGTTTTATTCAGTCAAGTTTTTCGATATCTTGAATAGTTTTTGAGATATCCGCTCTTGAAAGTTTATTTAGGGCTTTCAATTTTATCTTGATATCTACATTAGTGAAGCTGCTAGGCCGAGTTTGGTATCATTTTCGTATAAATCGGGGGTGCTGAATTCATTTTTGGTATCACATTGACACCATTCCTAAGAAAAAACATATAATCTTTAACAAATACCTTTTTTTTAAATTCCTCTTCACGCTTAAACCGCTCAACCGATTTAATTGAAATTTGGTATACAGATATTTCGAGTCCCAAGACAGGACATAAGATACTTTTTATCTCAATAATCATCCTTTAAAGTTGTGAAATGGAGTATGGGGGGAATTCAACTTCGTCGACGAAACTGAATTCCTGAGGTTAATACTGCTTAAGGTAAGGTTTGAAGTCATGTTTGGTATCACTTTCATCTAAATCACAGATGTATACCATCCTAAATTTCATCTAAACCGGTTCAGCGGTTATTGACTCCCCATACAAATTTCCACCCCACTTTTCACACCCTCAAAAGATGCTTTTGGTTATTAAAACTATCCTATGTCCTGTGTCGAGACTGAAACCATTTCTATACCAAATTTCAACGAAATTGGTTCAGCAGTTTAAGCGTGAAGAGGGATTTAAAAAAATATTTTTTTTTAATTTTGGTTTTACTTCGGAATAGTGTCAATGTGATACCTTAAATGAATTCAGCACCCCCGATTTATACGAAAATGATACCAAACATGGCCTAACAGCTTCACTGACGTAGATATCAAGATAAAATTAAAACCCCTAAATAAACTATCAAGAGCGGGTACCTCAAAAACTATTCATGATATCGAAAAAACTTGAGGTCGTTTCTCAAAAAGTTGGCACCGCCACCTGTAAATAGGTTTATGTTAGAACTTTTTTTTCGTTATGTACTATTTTTATACATAAAAAATTAATACATATTTAGAGAGACTTTTTATACAGAGGCCTAATACTTTGAAAAAGATTTAATAAATATTGATTACAAAAAAAAATATTGTAACTACGTTTATCCGTTAACCTGCCGTGTCCCAACGCGAGGTACTGATGTTCCGAGCTATGAAAACCACACAAAATATTAACTTAATTTAACGGCATTACCGTATTTTATTAACATATATCCTTAACTTTTAAAGTATTACTATCGCATAACAATATTATACTTATATTTTAAGTTATTCGGCTTCAAAGTTTGTCCAAGGCAATTCTTAACAGTCACCTGGCGCGTCACGTTCACGACGATTGTATAACCCCCACCCACCGCACCTTTCCCGTCTCACTCCGCACGAGCTGAAGCCGTCACTCATCAGCTATCACCTGGTAGGACGAAGACGTGGTTATTGTGCTTCGCAAATAAAACACAAACGACAAAGTATCGGAAATTGGAGTTTGTAATGGGTAAGTACTCTTTATCCTGGAGTCGATATCTTGCTAATTATGTAACCTATCGCATTACTATCAAGATATGTAACGTAAACAATAGTTTAGTTTTATATGCCTAAGTATGGAGTTCATCAAGCTAATACATTTTGTGTATTCGCGATATAACTGCCATTTTCCCCATCACCTGCATATCGTCCACCTGGCTAAAACTGCCAGGTGGAAGAGATTTTGCGGCAGGTTAATGTCACTGATACCACAACTAATACTCGTAACTATATAATTATATAGCGGTTATATCGCTTTTGTGTGTTAATTTAGGAATAAAAACTATCCTGTCTGTTAAAGCTGCATATTATTGAAATTTTTGTACTTTTGTCTTAAGTCTCGTTAACCTGTCCAAAAAAGTCAGGTGAATGATGCAATGGCAGGTGAACGAAGCGTCATTCACCTGCCATATGACAGGTGATCGATAATTATTTAAAATCCACGTTACATATACTCAAACTAGATTTTAGACGTCCCACGGGAAAAGGTACCTTATGAGGGTTTTTAGTTTTAGACATATATTAAAATGTTTTGTAAAAAGTATAAGTATATGCAGATTAGTCCCGTTCTTGTCAAAACCCAGTTCTGATGATGGGATCTATGAAGAATCGAGGGAACTCCTCAAATCTTAAAGGCATACATATAGTGATTTTTGTGTTTTTATTTACAAATCAAGCATATACATTCACAAAAGTGACATTGGATGAAGTGGAACTGCTGATGAAGATCAGAACGGAACTCTTCAACGACGCATAGTTCACGATTGGCGATTTGTCCTCTTCGTTATGTTTGCTAAGCAAGATAAGTTTATAAGCTGCATTTTTGTCAATCTCGAGTTCTGATGATGGGATCCATGAGGAATCGAGGGAACTCCTCAAATCTTAAAGGCATGCGTATAGTGACTTTTGGATTTTCATCAGAAAATCAAGCATTTTCATTAAAAACTGTCGCATTTGATGAAGTGGAACTGCTGATGATGATTAGAACAGAACTCTTCAACGATGCATAGTACACGTTTAGCGATTTAGATTTTGACTTGGATTGGGACTGGGGCTGGGACCCGGACCCAGACTCGGGCCCGGACTCGGACCCGGACTGTGACTCGGACCCGGACCTAGACTCAAACCCGGAGTCGGACCTGGACCTGGATCCCGGCTCTTATCTGAACCTGAACCCGGACCTAACCTGACCTGACCTTGCACCAAACCTGAGTTCCACTAGGTACTGCGAGGGTTCAACATCAGCTCTATCTTGGGTACTGCGCTCCCAAGTGCTCATCAAGACGTGTCGAATGACCAAAACAGCATGTGTCTATGTTGCGTCAAACCTGAGTTCCAGTAGGTACTGCGAGGGTTCAGCATCAGCTCTATCTTGGGTACTGCTTTCCCAAGTGCTCATCAAGACGTGTCGAATGACTAAAACAGCGTGTGTCTATGTTGCACCAAACCTGAGTTCCACTAGGTACTGCGAGGGTTCAGCATCAGCTCTATCTTAGTAACCACTTTTCCAAGTGTTCATCAAGACGTGTTGGATGACCAAAACAGCGTGTGTCTATGTTGCACCAAACCTGAGTTCCACTAGGTACTGCGAGGGTTCATCATCAGCTCTATCTTGGGTACTGCTTTCCCAAGTGCTCATCAAGACGTGTCGAATGACCAAAACAGCATGTGTCTATGTTGCATCAAACCTGAGTTCCAGTAGGTACTGCGAGGGTTCATCATCAGCTCTATCTTGGGTACTGCTTTCCCAAGTCCTCATCAAGACGTGTCGAATGACCAAAACAGCGAGTGTCTATGTTGCACCAAACCTGAGTTCCACTAGGTACTGCGAGGGTTCAGCATCAGCTCTATCTTGGGTACTGCTCTCCCAAGTCCTCATCAAGACGTGTTGGATGACCAAAACAGCGTATGTCTATGTTGCACCAAACCTGAGTTCCACTAGGTACTGCGAGGGTTCAGCATCAGCTCTATCTTGGGTACCACTTTTCCAAGTGCTCATCAAGACGTGTTGGATGACCAAAAAAGCGTGTGTCTAATCTATGTATAAAAACTACAACATTTAGGGAGACAACATTTGTACCAACAGTAACTGCAATAACGAATACAAATAACAGCTCCATAATTATATTATTTAAAGACTGTGACCGTACGCTCCTGTCGTGTACAGAAGTTAATAACAAACCCATTATTCAGCGGTCCAGTGCAAGCTAATCCAACTCAAAACTACATGTAAACTAAAACTGCGCACCGCAGCCAATAAGGTTCCCATTTTGCCCCACCGGCCACATATAACAATAAGGTGCCTTATCTATGTATAAAAACTACAACATTTAGGGAGACAACATTTGTACCAACAGTAACTGCAATAACGAATACAAATAACAGCTCCATAATTATATTATTTAAAGACTGTGACCGTACGCTCCTGTCGTATACAGAAGTTAATAACAAACCCATTATTCAGCGGTCCAGTGCAAGCTAATCCAACTCAAAACTACATGTAAACTAAAACTGCGCACCGCAGCCAATAAGGTTCACGACACGTGACTAAAACTACTCGCAGTTTAGACTTTAACGCGTTGAATTAAGATCGAAAATAAATTAGCATGTACAGTCGCCATCAGATATATCAGAACGGCCGAAGTGCTTACAAATATCTGAACACGCCTCTATTGTCAAGGCGCTAGAGTGCACATTTAGATGTTTTTGAGTGCCTCGGCCGCTTACATAATATATCTGCGACTGTAATAGGAAACAAAAGTCTAGTGGCCTAAGCCATTGGCAATTTAAAATTAACACCTTAACCCGTTGAATTAAAGTTGATAATAAGTGTAATATTAAATTATGTAGAACTAGTTCGAAGTAACACGGTGTTCCGGTGCTTCCGTCGGCTTGTTTTGTTCTGTTCGGACTGGTTTCTACATTTCACCTTTTAGTTGCTAAAAAGGAAGAGATTAAGCGAAATAAATTATACGATTAGCTAGTTCTAAATGATGGCAGAACTTATTTAGCGAGCGATCACTTATTGAAGTTACCACAAAACTACCAATCAACAATACATACATCACCTGCAATAATAATTATGTTACTTTTTGAAGGCAGCAAAAATATGTGACACGCTCTTATGGCTCTACAAATAAGATCGTGTCAGATATTTTTGCGGCTTTCGTTGTGTAACATATTATTGCAGGTGACTGTATTTATCATTAAATTAGTTACCTATTATCTTTTGCCTGACTCGCCATAAAATAATACATGATTTCGCCATTTAATAAATGGGGGTTGGGGGTTCTATGTTTTATTTTAAGAAAGGCAAAGTTTCTGTGTCATAAGCTGCAAAAATTAGTAAAATGTTTATTCCTAGAAATCTACTTTAATCTTGAAACCCTTATAAATGTTATATAGCGTTATTTTAAAATTCTATTTAGTATGCAGTTAATTTAAATATCACTTTATATACTCTGGTAATACGTTACTCTAACAACTTCGTATCTCTTTTAAACATATATTGCATAGTCAGTCTTAATCTAAACACATTAGAGTTCAAATTATGTTTAAAGGTTAACTGTCATAGGATAGTTTGAGGGTAATTTTATTTCCAAGCACTGAGTTGAAACTTATTTAACAAGAACGCTTTTCCATATAATCATTTTATAAAAATGCAAGCTTTTAGAAGGATTTTCCTTTTGCTTTGAATGGGAATTATACTAAATTGTATAGAAGGATCTAGCAAAAGGGTTATAAAATATTTCATATTTGAAATGCTCTTCATTAAACAAATTTAATATTATGAACATGAGAATTGAATAGTCATAAGGTATACAACAGGATAATTTATTACCTGGGGCCGTATTCTGATTTTAATAACAAGTCAATAATTGGATCTGAATTTGTTACCTATTAATATGATCATCAGTCAGTGTCAGAAGTGACGTTTCTGCTTGAACAAATACGTCTAATGCTATAGAATGAACAGACAGACATACCTACTGAAGGCGTAAGAATATTATTATATTTCTTACTCGATCAAGGAAACAGGAAGAGCCAATATTTTTCGCACGATTGAACGAGATCTTTCGAGTTCTCGAGTTTGACACGCTATGTCGCTCAAGCGTTTCGATTGCGTTTAATGTGTTATTCTCTATTGTATTTTGATGTGTTGTTATATTTTTTACGTGAATATTTTATGGTACGTTTACACGCTTGGCAAGTCTCGACAAGCTTCCACAAACACAAGCGTGTGAACTTGGTTGTTTGGCTTTAAAAGAAGAGAAGTACCTAGTAATTATACGGACAAAAAGCGGTATGCACACAGATCTACACAGATATATACGTACATACTCGTACTACCCTTAATATGCCTTTCCCTTACTTTACCTTTACCCTTGCCTTAGCCTTACCCCTATTATTCCAATTAAAATTTTGATCGTCCAATCCTTATAGTATCGATCATTAGTTTATATTAAAATTATACTGCTGTGTATGCAGGTTAACGATATACAACTGAAAATAAATGTAAATTAGACACCTTATGATTGGAGTCTAAAATTCTTTTCAGGTTTCGTTTGAAGTCTGACCTTGCAAATATATTATAGTTTCCATGTGACCTATTTCATGCTATTTGCCCTTGATTAAAACATGTTAAAATTCATAAAAACTACAATTTTCCGTTAATCCCCTCGCAAAAATAGCTTGTAGCTTACTAGTTTAACATTGTTTGTTCCTGCACAATGCTTACACATGAGATTAAATTCGAAATGTTCTGCGACACAGCAGTTCCGTGGGCGGAAAGTAACGTTAAATAGAAGAGACGTTCTGGCGATGGTCCAAGTGAGAGTGCAATGCATTGTACAGGGTGGAATGTTAAGGTGATTATCATCACACCAAATATTTCGTGCTTTGAAGAAAGAATTTCTGTGGAGTTTCGCTGGCATATTTTCCGGTTACGGTTTTAGGTTAGTACCGCTGGTCGTATATCTTTTTGAGATTTCTAACGCTACAAAAAGATCTTGTTTGTTGACAGTGTTTTGTACAGGTATATTTGAGGTCTCTCAAAGTTTCGCCTTTGTACTTATCTGTGTTTGTTATGTTTAATATTAATTTTGTGCAATAAATGTACTTCATATTAACTTATGCATGTACAGTCATGGGATTGGATTCTTTTGCTAAGGACTTTGATCCCTGTCACAGTGATATAGTAATTGATATAAAAACCCTAGCGGCTTTCATATCATTTGTCACCTAATATTGTCACTGTTACAATGTATGGACCCGGTATGTCCTTAAACTACTTCCAGGACCCGGGTATGTCCTTTAACCACGTCCAAGACCATCGGTGGACGGGCAGCAGCGTCCCTCAAATTCGGTGTACTCAACTGCCAACCCGCCTGCCAAGCGTGGCGATTATGGCATTCACTCCCCAAAAAAGGGGGAGGCCTATGTTCAGCAGTGGAAGCCTTATGGCTGAGATGATGATGATGATACAATGTATGTAGGTACGAAGTAGCGCGGAAATCAAATAATTCTCGTCCGTAGTTAAATCGTATCTCTGCATTCCACCCTGTGTAAAAAGCTTGTGGTTCACATATACATTATACGGAACAGAGAAGTCAGCTCTGGTACGGCCGTGGGCCGAAAGATACGGGAGAGCTTTATTGACCGTAAACTCTGTATTGAAGTTGCATTATTTTACGAGATATGTTCAATTCTACTATTTAATATTTCCGAAAACAACTACCTTCTAACAAACTCCCTTACAACTCCCAAACAACTACCTTATCACAATACTTTTAAGTAATGTACAAAAAATATATAATAAACACAAACTGTGGAAATTTGTATCAGAATTATTCCTTTTTTGCCAATTATAACGGTTTATTTTTTGCCTATTTGTCTACGGAGCCCCGAATCGTGATGGATAGGCTCGAAGGCAGGCAATATCAAGCCCGGCTGCCCACATCTGTTGCTACATTATGCTCTTGACAAGCCTTTTTGGAACGGATCGAACTGACCGTGTGATAGCCTTTTGTTTTTGCTAGAGGCGCGAATCAAGCGCTAATCGATTTGTTTAAAGGTGGTCACTGAGGAGCCTTCCAACAGTCCAAATAGCGTGGCTCTTATCCAAAACCGGTCCGTGAATGTCAAAAACGTACAATGTTTAATATTAGGATGCCGTCCATTTGGATGAATCCATTGTAACGGCATCCTTTTGGAAGGCTCGTCAGTGGCCTGCTTTAGAGATGTGAAATGTGATCTTTTTACGTTTTTATGAAATTTTGCGATTTTGCGACAGATCTACATTGTACAAAGATACTCTGTCAAATATTAGAAGGGGATAAAAATAAATACTACCGCTACCGTCAAAATAACTAAGTAATTAGCTACTAAATTACAAAACCTCTCTATCTATTGGGTTCTAACCTATCCGAGAACTATAATAATTATTGTTGACGTATGGTGTATCACAAATACTTCAAAGACAATTTGCGAATATTTCATTTGCACAACACAAACTCTCACTCTAAAGGGCTACGAACCCTCTATTGAAATTGAAATAACACTCTCATTTTATGTCAAAGAGGCCCAGTTTAAAATGGAACCACATAATTTCTTTTAGTCGGTTTCAGACGCTCGTTTTGAAGTGTCTGGTCGTGAGATGCGGAAAATATTGTATTCCGTAATACGCTGGGCCATTATGGACGACACACAAAAACTGTAATTCCAAATACTTACAGAGAGCAACGGCTCATCTGAATCAGAATAAGGCTGCCTTTCCACTGAGGCGCAGATGAGAGGAGACATCCGGTCTCCGGTCCGCTGGAATACCACCATCGATCGATTCGGTCGATTCCCGCTCGTCGTCTCTCATCTCCACAACAGCGGAAAACCACATATTTTGACTAAGGTGTAGAATTTGTGAAATTAAGGCTTGTAGAGTTAGAAGCTTGGCCTAAAGATCTGATAACTTTTTCTACAGTGGTTTCGTCTTAGGTCTTAGCAACATTTTAAATGAAAATGTTATTGGTGATTCCGCTTCTTTTTGTAGGTTGCTTATAACATAACAATCTTCCATCTCCTAATTTAAATGGTGGGGGGTAATGTACTTTGAAAAATCTTGAAATACATATTTGAGGTGATCTTTTATATAATCTGTTTTACTTGCCCCAGATTAGAATACGCTTGAAGGGCCCGGGCCCTTACGGCGGTTGCTATGCGGCGATGTGCTCGGTTACCGTTAGTAATAACAATCGAATGATATATTTAGAACGTATTCCACACGCTTTTCAGGTATGAACCATTTCAAACGGGATTTGTATGTGTTGTATGGATTGTGTGAATTGTATGGATTGTCGGGTCTGGCGGTGGCAGCTCCACGAGTTAGATTACGACTTTTATGGAGAATTTATACATATTTCATTGTGTTATGGAAGATTTATGGTTTTGTATGGAAAAATGGAATGAATAAGTTGGACGGAAAGAGTTATCAATGAAGCTGTCCTAAACAGAGTGAAGGAAAAGATAACTTTAATGAGCATTATTAATTAAAAATAGAAGAGGAAAAAAATGATCGGCTACCTGATACGACCACTTCATCAGAAACGTCATAGAAGGGAAAATTAATGGAAGGAGAGGGAGGGGAAGGCCAAGGAAAAGTTATATGAGCCAAGTAAAGGAGCATGTAAGGGCTGGTTTTGGCGACGAGACAACTATTATTATTATTTATTATTTTCTTTTCTTTTTCTTTTATTAACGCTGTTGGTACAGTACGGATGTCTACCGTCTCCAATTCTCCCTCAATTGCTCAAAGGTTAACTGGAAGAGACCTCTTAAAGGAATAAGTTCGCCTTTGTAATACTAATGACGAATGTTATTGACCGAAGCGAAGCGAAAGGTCTACGTTTTGACTCGGGCATTTTGCTTTTGTATGTCCGGATGTTTTCCTCTACAGGTCGCAATTCTTAACCGATTCTCGTGAAATTTTGTAACCGAATTCTATGAACCAATAATTTTTTTTTGTCGAGACATATTTTGAAAATTTTTCAAAATGGAAAAATTGTGATAGCTCTCGCTTATACAAATAGTCGTATCGGTATCATAAGAAAGTATTCTTTTTGAGACATGTTTACAGATTAAATGACAAAAAATTCAGAAAATTTATTTCGCTGGTTTTGGAGGTATTAAGATATTTAGTTTTGTATGTCCGGATGTTCTCCTCTACAGGTCGCAATTCTTAACCGATTCTCGTGAAATTCTGTAACCGAATTCTATGACTCCATAAAACATTTTTGTCGAGACGGATTTTGGAATTTTTTCAAAATGGAAGAGTTGTGATAGCTCGCGCTTAAACAAATAGTCGTATTGGTATTATAAGAGTGTATTCTTTTTAAGACATGTTTACAGATTAAATGGCCAAAAATTCAGAAATTTTATTTCGCTGGTTTTGGAGGTATATATATATTTAGTTTTTACTTGAGAATGAGTAGCTAAATTTCGTCACCTCATGTAAGAACTATCATGTATTTTGCAAACGTTCGCTTTTTTGTTTGCATGGAAGGTCTGGGTTCGATCCCCAGTAATTATATTATGCTGGGATTTAACTTTTTGTATTTTTTACACTTAAATTTCATATCAATTGTTGTTTTTATTTTATTTTTTATTTAATTTACTCAGTTTTAAGCTCTGCTCGCGAGGTCTACAGCTCACAGAGCCACTAGTTTTTCCTGTTTTGTTTTGATTTTTGTACAATAAAGTGTTTTACTACTACTACTACAACTTCATCGCACTGCAACGACAAGAGCCTAGCTCTTAGATTTAATGATGATGATGAAATGTTTGGATTAAGAAATATTTCGAGGAAGATACAAATACTTAAGTAGTTATTCTACACATCATCTCAATCAAAAAATACAAAGAACCTACAGATCAAAAACAAGCGGTTTATCACTAAAAAGCGATCTCTACCTATGAAACATAGATACCACCTATGATACCACAAGATAACGGTGGAAAAGCAATAAAAAAAAAATGGTTTGATATTGGATCAAACATTGTTTTTAAAAATTCAAATGATGTTCCTGATTAACTACTTATCTTCAAGTGAAATGTAATAATTACGCTGTAGCGTTAAACACATTAGATTCACACATTTCATGCTTTTCACAATTGCATATCTACATACATGTCATACATGTGGTGTTAATTATATGTATGACCTATAGTTTCAAAATAAGCGTGCCAGTTTCCTCAGGGTGTTCCTTTACCGAAGCTATCAAATGATATTACGTACATACTATAAGTCACGAAAATCTATTAATGGTACCTTCTATTTAATTTTAAAGAGATTTCACATTTAATAATAATTTTATTGTATTATTGTACCGTGCAAGCATTTACGCAGATAAATATTAAGATTAAATTAGTCTCCAGTGGACAGAATTCAGTGAAATTAATTAAATTGCACACAAACGCGTTCGAATGTTATTTGGCGCGTGAAATTACATTATTACAATCCAATTCTCACTACTGGGACTTCATATAAAATGGTCAATAGCAAATTTCTCTAGGATCACAAGTAGCTGGCGAAGAATAGATTTTGAAAGTATATACTTGGGTGGATACATTTTGTTCTGGTGTTATTATTCTGTCCCGCCAGCAAAGCCACAAATAGTAGCGTAGTAGAGTTTGTTAGAAGAAATGTTATACTACGTTCTACTAGATGACCTATTATGGAGAGGGGTTAAAACTGCCATAAAATATAAGTTTTATTATTTGAAATACCATAAAACCAGAGTTTGAAAGTGACCCAGGCGACCGTAGCCATGGTAACGAGTGACAAGATGAATGATTGACGAGATGAGAGCCATATTTATGTGGCGCAGTCAGTAGGATACGAACTTATTACGGTTCAAAACTTCTGTCGAAGTACATTAATTTATTTGATAATATGAAAATAGGTAATTCAAAGGGTCCATATTGGGTCGCATAATAATTGATTGTCCTAATGTAATGGTACGCATAAAACTTATTTCGCATAATTGTTATTGTGCTGGAAATATTAACATTTCTGAAAAATTATAACACAAACCCAACCTAACCTACCCTATTCTACACAACCTATGCAATATATTTTCGAAAATACTTTCTGTTTCAGCTGGAGAAAAAATATGCGAAAAGAGATTTATGCGTAACATTACATTATGACAATCAATTATTATGCGATGAGATAGGATCCCGTGAAAGATGGAAGCTGACGTTTGGAAAGCTTTCGGCTTGGTTACTAATTTATTCCTGAGCTGAGATTGAATAATGAATAAATTTAAATAGTTAACCACACAGACAATGACCTTTTCACCATTGTGATTATTTTGGCCCTTAACTGTGTTAAGTAAATAAAGAACATACAAAAATTATAACAACGAATGTATTATCAACATGACTACTTAAAAAATAACCATTCTTACTTTGAAAATGATGAAATTTATATAAGAAAAGAAACTTTTTTTAAATTGGGATACTGAATTAAATAGATCAAAATACCTAGGCAGTATACTTTGAGACTGGAGTTTAAAAAAGCTTTCAGTGCCGAATGGGCCCTAGATTCTAGAGGGCCGGAAGAGCGCTGGCATTATGCTGAGTTGGGCCCATCTTTGCTCTTGTTGTCTGTACAGACACATGCGTGTGTATAAATATGTTTTGTGATGGTCACGAATAAATGCTTTTTATCTTACCTTATGTTTTCAGTATCTCGTGTCGCATACTATAAGTCCCTAACGGTTCGACTCTCAGTCTACCTCGCCATATTCCATTACTCAGAGTTAGCAGTCTAGCCTCTTCGACATTGTAATATTAATACGCACTTGCCATCACATTTATCGCAGCGGCCAAGGTGTTCACAGTATCGGAACACGCACTCTAACGCCTTGGCAATAGAGGCGTGTTCAAATATTTGTGAGCGCCTTGACCGCTCCAATATATCTGATGGCGACTGTACATACCTATTGAGTAGATAATAATATTACTTAAAGTAAATTTAATCACATTTATGTAGGATAAGAATCTTGGTCAGTTGTCACCGCGGGACCAATCCGGGGCTCTTGTGTGCGAACAAGAGCCTCTGACGAACATCGGCCCGTTTTGGGGATTACTTCACTGTTGAAGGTTTATCTTGATTAATAGATTTTCTAAAGCACTAATGGCAAAATGCTCTATGTACGCTTTATCGCGGCCAATTAGAAATATCTATGTTTCAAACCGTATAGAACATAATGTTAAATTCTTGCTGATCACTTTTTGTTCAACCTCCATACTATTAACCACATTCTGCCCTTGATCGTTTTGGCAATAACCCTTGTAAACTAATACCTTCCTGAATAATATATTAGTTCCCTACGAATCGAGCTTTTATTTGAGTTGTCTAGATCCTACCCGGCACGGAGGCTACATTTATATATTTATTTTTACTAAAATGACATCAACGTGTCTCATGCCCCTAAGAAGATAATTTTGAGAGGGCTCAAGTTAACAATGTTCATTGGGTGGGAAGCGAGATCACTAACCACTTCAGTTAATGGAATTCCTATAAATGTGATGAGAGTGGCTAAATATCTGCCACTGCTAGGTACTACGCCTCAAACTGACCAACTTTTGTTCAGCAACTTTTGAAAATAACTCATGGTTTGATTTTTATTATAGTTTAATGTTTATTCTAAGACGCAATGTATTTCAAATTTTGTCATGTTTACAGCGTGACAAGCAACGTCAAACACACTGATATCAGGGTACATTGAAGGCAATATTTATGTTGTATGAAAAAGAGGAAGTCTAAATAATTTTTAAAAGTTGCTGAACAAATGTTGGTCAGTTTGAGGAGTACAGCCTTTAGTTTATTGCTCCTGTTACAGGAAGCACCCTGTAGATAGAATATAGATTTTTGACAATATTTTAATCGCTAGCAGTGACACCCCATGTTTTGTCAAAGTGAAAGTAAATTAATGTTCTCCAAGGAATGATCCCTAACGAAGCGATTTCTTGCGGTCTATTATGTCGACTATCGAGTATTACGTAAGGACAGGGAAACGTGACGCAAAATGATTTATTATGTAAGATGGTATATTGATAAAAATATTTTTGTGTTTACTTAAATTGAAAATTCACAAAATTCCGTAGTTGATATACAACTATAAGTACTTATCGGATAGGCATAGGTATTATACATTTTATGCGCACGCTTGACTTTTAAACGACGACTTGTTTATATTTTATTTTGATCTTCAGACGTCTTTGGAACCTAAAGATCTGTCTATGACTGCTATTATTAAGCACCGGAGCAAATATTTACACTATCGAACTTCAAACCTGATCCTATTTAACGAAACAGAATACTTGCTAGAAGTCCTTAAACCTTACAATTGCTAAGTTCTAAATAAATCAAGGCATATTTATTTATATTTATATTTATATTTATTTATTTAATGAAGTGCAAGCTTACAGTACTACACCAATTCACTTACACACTAGAAAGATATATACATGTCAGAAAAATTACAAAAAAACATGCAAACAGAGAAAATGTCAAGAGGGATAAAATTTACAAATTCAGTCAATTAATTAGCTACAATATTTTAGATGTCGACAAAGATAAAATTTACAATTCAGTCAATAACTTACAATATTTAGAATTAAGAAAGATTCTAGCTGTATTGCATAGGTATGCTAAACTACTAGCGAACATGTCGGCATCTGCGTGCTGAGCGAGCATTGAGTGTAGAGTCCATAAAGCGCGAGAGGTAGGAGCGTGCCTCGCGTAGCATGTGCGAGCGGAAGGGCGCTGCAACAGGCATGGCCAGCGGCGCGGCGCTACCGCTCCGTCCACATCTTGGGGTATCCTCTTAGGAACTACCAATCCGATCCTCTCCAACACCTCTGGGCTGTCGACTCGATGATGAACGATCGAGAGATAATGAACTAAGAGTAAGAATTTCCTCCTCAGTTCAAGCGTATCCTGCCCGACCATCCCCGAGACAAAGATGGAGGGATAGAGGTACGGATAGTACCCATAGGCTTTTTTATATAACCAGCGAGCAAATTTGCGCTGTATTCTCTCCAACATTAGAGAGTACTTGTTTTCGTGAGGATCCCAGACAATAGCACCGTACTCTAATTTGCTGCGCACATAAGCGTTATATAGAACTTTAGCTACTCCAACATGAAATTGTTTACATTTAAGAGCCCCTAACCTGTGACGTAACCCTAATATGATAAGGCAAGGGTTTGATATGATAACTAATTAACGAACGAAATTGCGCAGTTCATCGCAACCCGTACTTCGGTAATTGGAACAGCAAAATTATATTAATTACAGGAAATGAAATTGGACAGAAACCATAAAACAAGTGCCAATCAACCCGGATTACAGGAATCGTCATCCTTTTACGTAATTCGAACTAACCGAATATACATACGAGTATTTGCAATTTGTACGAGTAATTTATTTCAACTTTTCAGGATTTCAGGTGTAACCAGCCCGGCTACCATCAGTTACCATTGACATAAACGCTATCGTGAACGTAATTTACTTTCTATGCATCTCGCTCGTACTGAGATATTCGTGCGAAAGAGATATATAGAAAGTAAATTACGTTCACGATAGCGTTTATGTCAATGCCAAACTGATGGTAGCCGTACTGGGGCCAAATTCGACACGTACAACTGTCAGATTTCGCATCCACGTCAGGACTGGTACGTCCCTACCAAACAACCTACAACTGGTAATATATGTTTACTAACCTCTTTCAATATTGAACTCGTCTTACATAATAATTGCTTATCAAATCCGGCAGCCACATAATTGTTTATCGAGATAACTGTCACGTCCGCACCGCTGTCCAATTTAAACTGCACCCGTGCTCCGTTTACCACTATCCACTCGTACCAGTCCTTTCTGTCAACGCTTCCAATTTCAATTCCCCTTATCATAAACTCCTCCTCTTCGCTCATTTCCTCCGTCGATTGACACGATAACTCACGCATCGTATGACTCACAAATCCGGACGACCGACAACATCTCGCGAAATGCCCTCTCCTATTGCACCTGAAGCATGTCACTTGCACAGCTGGGCATCTGTTGTCGTCATGCGTGTAGCTACAATTCCAACATCGGCGCTCCCTCCGGCCGGCGCCGGCAGCGGTCGTGGCGCGGGGCCGGGCGGGCGGCGGGCCCGGGCGGCCGGCGGCCCGCGGGCGCGCCGCGACGGGCTCGATGGCGGCGCTCGGCGCAGGCGGCTCCGCGGCGCGCACGGCCCCGGCCTGCTTGCTCGCCACCTCGGCCGCCCTGCACCATGCTGCGGCGTCTTTTAACTCCAAGTCCGACTTTCTGAGCATCCTCTCCCTCAGCTGGCCATCTTTTATCCCCCTTATCATTTGAGTCAAAATCAAGCTATCCCTTAGATCCCCAAATTTACACGATTTACTTTTCACTTTCAATGTCGCATAATATTTCTCAAACTTGTCACTTCCCTGAGAACACTCAAAAAACAGATGTCTCTCAAAGTTAATGTTTTTTGTTGGGTCACACCTCGATTCAAACTTTTCGCACAACACATCAAAATCGTCCTTTTCGGCCTCTTCAAAGTCCAATTCTTCATATATTTCACGCCCACTTTTACCAATGATATGTAAGAATAACGCACACTTTTCCTTCCCCGATGCCCCATCACGCCCCGAAGCTACCAAGTACCAATCGAATGCTTTTTTCCAATCACGCCAATTGTCCGCCATATTCCCGTTGCCGCCGTCGCATAACGGCGGCGGCTGTTGTAAACTTGCATAGCCACTATTCTGAGCGGCCGACCCTGCAATTTCTTTTCCCGTCATCACTAAACAACCGAGACGTCCGATTTACGATTAATACACCGAGTTATTTACACCTGACACCATGTAGTATTCAGGATTAGGGATCTAAGTAAAACCACCAAGATAGCTAGACCAAGACTGATTTATTTTAATTCTCAACCTACCGCACATTCCTCGGCTACCCACATCTATAATTATGATGATATACCTACATATGTATGTATACAACACAAGTCCTTATCAAGACGTGTCGACTGACCAAAACAGCGTGTGTCTATGTTGCATCAAACCTGAGTTCCAGTAGGTACTGCGAGGGCTCAGCATCAGCTCTATCTTGGGTACTGCACTTCCAAGTGCTCATCAAGACGTGTTGGATGACCAAAACAGCGTGTGTCTATGTTGCACCAAACCTGAGTTCCACTAGGTACTGCCAGGGTGAATAGACAGCAAGATTGAATGTTTAGTTATTCACAGAAACTTGTTATTAAATTGGGAATCGAATCGAAGGTGAGGTGGGTCAGAATCCAAAATTTTAATCATCGTGGTGGACAATAAGTTCCCTTTTTATCGAAGATGACACATTTTTCGATTATTTTTAGAAGGCATTGAAATGATCTGGTGGACAGGTGGATGACACTCATTACAGGTGAATGATGACAAGAAACCAGGTTAACGGCAACGGACACAGGTTAATGACGCCTCTCGATAACCTGTCAATATTTTCATTGGAATTTGTACTTATTTCTCGATAACCTGCTTCTACTATCGATAACCTGGAGACAAAATATCTTTCACCTGCCCTTGATATCATTCACCTGAATTTCAAACGCCTATATCTTCTAAACTAATTGAAGGAATTGCTTCCCTTCCACATTTTCTAATAGTTTAAGTTGCCTTTTAACGATCCCAATAAAAAAAAATGCGAAAATGCAAAATTTTTGAAAAACATAAATTTTAACCTGGCGGTGCCAACTTTTTGAGAAACGACCTATAGAGATAGTTTGAGTCCCAAGGAAGAACATGGGATAGTTTTTATTTCGAAAAAAATTCTTTAAAAATGAAAGGTAAGGTGTAGGATTGTATGGGAAATCAATAAACGCTGAACCGATTTCGATGAAATCTATATCTTTGATTTAGTTGAAAATGATACTAAACTTGACTTAGAACCTAAACTTAAAGAATTATTAACCTTAGACGTCGCAGACGCTGAAAAACCCCGCCACCCCCCACCTGCAGCAAAAATCTGGGTGGCTCCACTTCTTAATTCCATCCTTGGGTCCTAAGGACCAATCCTGCCAAAGGAAATCTCTTGTTCATGCAACGCCATGGTTGATCTTTTTATGCTCTGAGCAAACACAACTATAAGAGTAATAAGTAAATAGAGAACTCTCTTGTGTGATTTCTTTCTGTAATGCTACAAGATGGAACCCATTATACCCGGGAACACTGACATTGACAAGGGCAAAAGTAATAAGTAACAATCACAGACCTATGTACCTACCTATTATTACGAGAATATTATTACATGACTGCCCAAAAAAAGGAATATAAATATTTGTTTACAGGGTAATGTAACTTTCTTTATTTCCACCATAACTTCTGAATAATCTGAATGCCTATTTGCCTAAGCCGATATAGATGAATGATATATATCATTAGAATCCTTACATCATCCCGATCTTATTCAATGGATTAGGTAAATGAACTAATGAAGGTATCAAAAGGAAGGGTTCTGACCATAATAAAAACCGGTCAAGTGCGAGTCGGACTCGCGTTCCTAGGGTTCCGCACATTACAAAATTTTTAACAATGTATTTTTTATATGTGAAACGTTAGTGAATTTCCTTTGAAAAACCCGTAGGGGTCAGATCAAAAACTAAGTAATTAGTCCGACTCATGCTTTACTACATATTTCTAATAGAATAGATTTTCCTGCCATCTATAGGTAAAAACCTATTTTATGTAATTTTTTTCAAAATTTTAGACCCAGTACTTTCGGAGATAAAAGGGGGGGAATGGTCATTTTTGGCCTATGTTCTTGAATTACTTCTAAACTGTTTCTTCTAAAATTATAAATTATAAAATAAGGTTCCGTTACACAGCGGGGCGTCAGCGACGCCTGAGCGTTTTATTTTATATGTAAAAGCGGCGCGCCCCGCTCACGCGCCGCCCGCAAAACGTGCCTGTGTGACGGAGGCTTTAGTGACTTATGCAAGTGACACAATTTTTCACACGAATCACACACGGCATTACACACGAATTATAACCTGTTTTTTCGAAAGAATGCCTACATACTTACTAAGTACTTCTTTTGTAAAACCTCAAAGCAATTGAAATCATATTGATTGATTCAGCAACACGTCATTAACTCTCAAAGCGAGGTTTGAATTCTTTGATTGAACAGTCTCGGGAATGTACCTCAAAAAAATCTCCTTTACACCTTTCGTACCGATGGCGCTTACGTCGTTCTATATTAAATTATACTTGAGAATTATAAGGCTTCTATACGAAGTGGTATTGAAGCGTCCGAAAAGTCGTAAGCGCCACTGTCGTTAGATTTCATCACGTTGAACAATTCTAGGGCTGTCATCATGTATTGTATTGTTAGAAATAATTTATATTTCTTTTCACATCGCTCCATTGTATGACGGTTGCGTACTTCCCTTTATTTTTCCGTTTGTTCAAAATTTATCTTTCGATTGTCCGTTAACTGTGTGACAGGTGGAACGGAGTTTTTTTACCGATACTTAGTTTTATTTTTATTTATTTAGCAGTCAGTAGCAAAATGTAACAAAACCTATGCAAGTAACGTGCTCTATCTCTACCTAAATAAAAATAAAGAAAACACATCCACCTCAAACTTTGCAGTAGGTATTATCATCTGATCGGAATTTTCAATACCATTTTTCTATTACGTGAACAGATTTCTAAAAGGATGGTGTGGAGACGTAGACGTAGGTGGTACTCGTAGATAATGTAGAAATCTAGAGGGTAGATGCCCGGTAATAAAAGGGTAGCGTTGTATTGACGTTACGACGACTTTTATGACTTATCGAGAAACTGACGGGACAATTAGAATAATAATGATTTATCTTAGAAATATGCGACCACAGAATACAGTTCCTAGTCTAGTCAATAGTTAAATTGCCTACGAAGCAGCCCATAGAAATCTCATATTATTGTCGTACTGACAAGGTACGAAATGGTACCTACCCTTCTCGAATTGAGGAGGCACTTTCATCTACTCGGACAGACTGCCGTATTCGAACTTCAAGATATTCACAAGAGACGACCCGTACTAGTTCCATTCTAGATACGTTATAGTTTAGATATCAACTAGTTCTCTTTTGCAGCGCAATTTGGGCAATGTCACTTTTACGTTAGATAGAGTAAGATATCTATTAGATGTGAATTGGATCTCTAAGTCATATCCTGTGGAAATCGTTCAAGAGTATCTCCAGAATCGCGCAAATGTCAAATTTGACAGGTTAGATCTTAAACATATCGTTATCGTATCTTGGTGATGTCTAAAAGATATCTAATAAATGTCTATTTCAAAATCCGAATCGGGCCCAGAGTTGTAGCGTTAGAACCGGTGTAGAGTTAGACCAAAAAAAGTCTGCAGCAATTTTGATAGCCCACGCAGTGCAAGTGTTATTTATAGGTCTTAATTTTATAGAAATTTGACGTTTAATATATTATATAATACCTGCACTGTGTGGGCTATCAAATACGCTGCAGACTTTTTTTGGTCTAACTCTTGCTTTATTTGACGTTCATAGCGCATTGTAATATGTCTACTTGAAACATAAAACATCTTTATCCTTCTGTAATAATCTTTTTTAGCACCCAAGGTGCTCAACATTATCTAACGACATGGTGATGACAATTTATGTACTTATAGGTAGTATTTTGTGGAACTGGTACATAATAAGGCTTCTTAAAATTCAAGGGCCGAACTTACAAAACGAAAGGAAGCTGAGTCAGACAGGCCCGAAAGTTTTAAGACCTATGTAAGAACACTGCGCCGAGCACCGCGCGCCGCACTTCTTATGAAGTTGATTTCGATTTCACTGGCAGTCATTTAATCTACAAATAAGAGTGCTGGAGTAGAAAAAGATATTTAAAAATGGTAGAATAATGGAATTAGATGGCAACGAGACTGTCAACGTGTATTATTAACGGACGCGGACGTGTGCTATGAACACGTAATGCACCTGAACTAACTCCACAATGGGCAAGGCCGCTGCGCGCGCGTCACATGCACCTGTAATAGCAATCGCTTGCCAGGCCATAGTGTTTCGAGGTAGCTCTTAGCCGAGTCTTACAGTCGAATAAATCAGGTTGTTTCTTTATGATATAAAAGGTAAACGAGTAGACAAATCGCCTGATGGCAAGGGCAAGACCATAGAAACCCAAAGACACCTGCAACACTAGGGGTCGCAGTCGCAACTGTTTGGAGTACGCTCGTTTCTTGAAGGTGTAAACTTATTCTGGTTGCAATGATACTAATACTCGCCTTAACAGCAGTACTAACGTCGATCGCCGTTGTAATTTGCCTGTCGCTCCGCTTTTCTGTCACTGCGCACCTCTAGCATATTTATTTTTCTGTCACTGCTCAAGTGCGCAACTCTGGCATACTTATTTCAATACGCGCACGCGGCAATATAGTTCTACCACGTAAGTCAGACGGTTCGTCAGGTACTTCCGCGATAGTTCCCCTGTACATACTTACCGTATTTTAGTACTTAATTTTGTTACTACTATTTTGATTCTTAGAGTAACCACAAACTTTTAACCTTATAACTTGCAACGAACTGTCTTAAATAAGTGATAGACTCGCCTATAAGTAGGTATTAACGTAAATTTCAATTAGTGTTTATAGTAAACTATGTGACCGCTCTTTTTTGATGATGCTCTCTGTAGTCGTGTTTTGCCTGATCGCGGCGGTAGTTGCTCAGGACTGCAAGGTTGGCGGGAACAAGGTGAGCTTAGCAACAGATTTTACATCTTAGAATATTTTATTCCACAGACTTTTTAAGTAGTTTCCCCGGTTTCCCGTTTTTTTGATGAATGGGTAAATTGGGTAAGGTAATGTGGGGTAAGAGAAACATAGCTTATTTTGCTCGGGGCAAGAGAGACACTATGAGGATTCCCTACAAGTGATTCTCGTGTTACAATATTTATCTTACTCCATCTAACCTTACATGTACAGTCACCTACAATAATGTGTTACACAACGAAGGCCGCAAAAATATCTGACACGCCCTTTTTTGTAGAGCCATAAGAGCAAGTCAGATATTTTTGCGGCCTCCGATGAGTAACATATTATTGCAGCTGACTGTACTTGGTATTTTAATTGCAGTATTTGCAGCAGCAATATACTTAGTGAGGAATTGATGTCCAGTTTTCCATGATTTATGTATGTATATACGCATATCATCTATCTCAAAGACTCCTACGTACCTAACTGACCACCAATGGGGCTCTAGATCGAGACTGATGGGTAGGACAACTCACCCTAGTCCGATCCGGCTTCGGGCCGAGGCTTCCAACACATCGTTTTCTATGACGATCGGTGATCACGTGATGTTTTCTGTAGAAAACTGATTTTATACTTTATTCCGTTCACATGTGTGTGTAATAAACATAAAGGTCGGAATGTGTCGATGTCTGTTTCAGTGCGCAGACCACGGACAGTGCTGTGGCGGATGCTGCGTCAGAAGTCAATGTATCGATAGTAAGTTAAATTACCTTTCAATTCCTCAGATACAAGATATTCCTCTATACACGTAGCATTCTGCCAAGGACAAGTTCCAAGTTGCCAAATTTCTTATGGAAAAAAACAACGAGTTGCACTCCGGGAGTGCCGACAGAAGTGAAAACTCAATGACTAGTTCAAAATGTCTGCAGCACTATGTATAATTGATCCATCCTCCTTTCTATTGAAAAACTTTAGTTCCGAAATTGCTGGTCAGTGAACTTGTTTAAAATTCAAAATTCTAATTTGTAGCGTTAATTGTTTAAAATTCGAATAGAAATTGTAAAGTTACCTTGCAAACCTCGCATCTAAATATATTTGGTCATGATATTTTGAGTTTTATTCACCGGTACCAGAGTTCACTTTTATTGGTGATTTCATCAAGATGTAGCTTTATTGAATTATATTTGAGTGATATAAAGTTAGAATGTAACTGTGAGATCCTCGTATTTCAACCCGTACAAGATTAGAACCTTTTTCATGTAATGTCATTGAGTTTTTCTTTATTGATGTAAATGCCATCTAAATGAGTGGCCACTGGCCAACTAAACTTTACGGTCACGTGATCGCCTTACGCTGTCTCGAGTTTATCATTTTTTCCCCACCTCAAAAAGTGCCCAGCGCCGCTAAAGAAGTTTTCACTTCAAAAATTCTGAAATTTAAATTAAATAATCAATGAAACAAGTCACGACCTTAATAAATACACATTTTATTAGATAAGTATACAGCTTAAAGAAAACAATTGAATAAAGATAGAGGCAGACAACGGGCGGACATCTCAACATATCGGCACAATACCTTCCTAAACCCATGTACCTAAAATCTATTATTTCTTTCCGTAGACTAAAATGACATTTCATAATATGAACATAAAATAACATTCCATAGTATGAAATGTCATTTTAGTCTACCGAATAAAAAAATAGATTATACTACAGGCTTTTATACTTTAATTTTACATATTTTTATAACTCCGCTAATTATACTCGTCTGAACAAAAATGCTAAATATCCATATCTGTGTAATCCAGCCTTAATTTCCAATCTGAGAAACCTCTTCTCTTAATAACATGTTTTACATTCCGCTTTCCTAAAACAATCATCTACCATCGTATATCATATTTAACTTGCAGCCTAATATAAACCTTAATGAGTCCGGTTACAGTCCTTTTTCAAATAAATATTATATTTTTATATTTCATTTATTTATATTTCATTTATTGCATAGTCATGAACATAAATTACATAATAAGATGTTACAGTCAAGTTGGCCAATTCATGACACCCTGTTAGGGCACACAATATTTAACTTACTAGCTAATACCTATTAAACATTTCATTATAATATATCTACCGTATAATTAGCGTGTATAAGAAAAAAAAGTCCAATAAATTTAACATTGTAAAAGTCAACAAAAGATAAATTAAATAACATAGCACACATTAAGTTTTAGCAATAGTCAAAGTAATATAATAACATTTCATGCAATAATTTAAAATTCAATGTCACAATAAATAAGGTTAATTATAATAATAAAATAAGAATTATAAATTATCATTAAAAAAGTCAGTAACACAATAATAACATTTATCCAGTAATAAGTTTTTTAATTTATTTTTAAAGATCGCATTTTGAGGTTCTTGCTTAATCGAGTCAGGAATTTTATTAGTTATTAGGATACATTTGTAATGTGGACCATTTTTACACATTTGTAAGTTCGTTTTGGGTAACAGCAATTTATTCCTGTACTGTGCTCTAGTTGTTTGCTTATCCTGTTTTAGTTCAAATAAATGAGGGTTTTCGCGAACAAAAAGAGCAGCTTGCAATATATAGATGCAGGGCAGTGTTAAAAGTTTGTAACGAACAAAGTACGGACGGCAGCTATCTGGTATACGCACATTCGCCAAAATTCGAATACACTTTTTCTGCATTATAAAAAGCTGTTCGGCCTCGACACTATCACCCCAAAGGACTACGGCGTACCGAAGCCATGCGTAGGCATATGCGTAATATGCGGATAATGCACACTCGTAATTTGTGTTCTTTTTTAGTATGCTTAGGGCATATACAAATTTTGACATTTTCGTTTTTATGTTTTGTATGTGGGTCTTCCAATTCATACCGGAATCTATGGTTATACCTAACAAATTGAATTCCGCGACCTCTTCTATATTACATGTGGCAGTGTCTAAACTTAGTTCCAATGGCTTTTTTTGTGTGGGCTTAAATTGTATGATTTTGGTCTTTTTCAAGTTAATTTCCAAGTTATGTTCACCGAGCCATTTCTGTACGGAACTAAAAATGTTCTGAAGTTGTGATGTACATTCAGAGCTGTTATTGCAACTAAACAATAGAGAGACGTCGTCAGCAAACATAACGCAGGTTGTGTCTGTGTTGAGTATTTTTGGCAGGTCATTAATATATGCCAGAAATAGTAGGCATCCACAAACGCTTCCTTGGGGTATTGAACAAGTAGTATGACGCAAATTTGACGTCACGGTCTTTAATTCCTCGCGGTCCTCATCGAAGTGGTCTAATTGTACGCATTGCTTACGATTTCCGAGGTACGATTTAAACCAGTTATATGCAGTGCCGCGTATACCCATCCCGTACAATTTACATAGTAAGATTTCGTGTGATACTTTTTCATACGCTTTTGTCATATCCAGTAAAAGTCCTATACTATATGTTTTATTGTCTATATGACCTAAGATGTTATGTATATATTGATAAACCGCTAGTGTTGTTGAGTGGTTTTTCCTAAATCCGTATTGATTTTTATCTAAGATGTTGAACTTTTCGAAAAACTTGTAGACTCGATTTATCATACATTTTTCGAATATTTTTGACGCAGTTGGTAAGAGTGCGATAGGTCGATATTGGTTTGGATTGGTTACGTCACCGTTTTTAAATATAGGTTTAATAATGGATATTTTAAGCAAGTGTAAATAATCAGCTGAGATAAGAACTAACCAAAAATACGTTTATAAATTTCGTCAAAACCGGTATTACGTGCAATTAATCTCCTAAATCTCTCAGTACGAAATACGAATGTACAGAAAATTTCAAAATTGTTTCAGGAAAATATATTTCAACTTTCCTAAGCATTTAAAACCTGCTCGGGACTTATTATTATTACTTACTGATCGCATAGCTTGAGGTAACCTCTTAACCAGTGTAAATTTGCCCATAATACATAAAGCAATGAGCCAAAACATTTTTTCTTAGCCCGTTATAGTGTCCCACTGCTGGGCAAAGGCATGTTCCCTTATTCTTATAAATTGTATACTTCCTATGAAATGTTCCCGATATTTGTACACGTTAATGTCACGTTAGGCTTGGCTTCTTACAGTTCTGCGAGCAATATAGCACACTGCCACTTGGATCTGTCATCGGCATTGGTTCCCTCGCGAACGTCCTCATTTCTAACGTGAAATATTATCTCTTCACTCAATTATTATAATATTATTGCGATCCTTAGTTTTAAAAGATTACAAAGTAATCTATCTACTAATAAACTTATATATATTTAGTTCAAATTCTAATTAGTTGTTATTGTATAGTTTAAATTGTAATTTTAAAATTTAATTATTTTTTTTACCACTAGATTACGCAAAATTTTAGATTTGATTAGTGACGACCGAGAGTCGCGCGTCCGAGTTTCGCCGGGGACAGTGATTTTGTTTGACTTTTCTTTTATATCTAAGCATTGTGATTGTTTGTCCCGATGCGGTTGGTACGTCACGGAAGCGAGAGCCGAGGGCTAAACGAAATGCCTTAAGTAGGTATTACGAATTTACGACAGTAAAATACAGGGAACTCCTAAACGGATTATCGGACTGCCAGGACAAATGTAGAGGTTAGGGAACAGGGGCATTCCTAATTTGATACAACTGTTCTTGATCTGATTATTTTTATGATATAGGCGGCAAACGAGTAAACGAATCACCTGATGGTAAGCAACTGTCATCGTTGGACACCTGCAAAACCAGGGTTACAAGTGCGTTTTGTTTTATTTTTTATTTGTGAAAAGCTCTCGCGGGCTTACAGTTGACCACAACACTCTTACAAGTTAATATTCACATACACACAATGTCAACTTAATGAATTACACCAGAATGAATATTACCTGCAAATAAATAAAAATAACGTTGCGTTGCCGGAATTTAAGATGGGAGTACGCTCTTTGCAACAACTTCGAGAAAGAGTCGAATAGAAGGATACAGCTGGGCTGGGCAGCATATGGGAAGCTGCGCCGAGTCTTCACGTCGTCAATCCCACAGAGTCTGAAGACAAAAGTCTTCAATCAGTGCGTCCTGCCCGTGATGACATACGGAGCCGAAACGTGGACACTCACGGTAGGACTGGTTCATAAATTCAAAGTCGCTCAGCGAGCTATGGAAAGGGCTATGCTCGGAGTCTCTCTGAGGGATCGTATTCGAAATGAAGTCATCCGTCAGAGAACTAAAGTCGTCGACATAGCCCACCGGATTAGCAAGCTGAAGTGGCAGTGGGCCGGTCATATTAGCCGTAGAACCGATAACCGTTGGGGTAGACGAGTTCTCGAGTGGAGACCGCGCATCGGCAAGCGTAGCGTAGGACGCCCTCAGACTAGATGGAGCGATGACCTTCGCAAGGCGGCTGGCAAGAGCTGGATCAGAGTTGCCGCAAATCGTGCTCAATGGCGTGCAATAGGAGAGGCCTATGTCCAGCAGTGGACGAGAGTAGGCTGATGATGATGATGACGCTCTTTTGATAAATCAAGTTTCATTACATCTTTGTAATGCCTTTACCATCGCTGCTGCTTTACAAGTGCGCGAGAAGAATTCGCTCCAACAGAGAGTAATATCAAAGAGAATAGATAGTATAGAGGGGTCCTGTCATAGTAAATGTTGTAGTCACTGTAAATTTACTGCCATCTATCGACACATGACTATAACTCAAAATAAACACGTATAAAATTATCAAAAAAATGAATATATATGGATAGATGATTTTATTATTTTTATATTATTTTGACCCATGTTCATTCACTGATATCTATGTGTGAAAATTGTTAAATATGAAACGGTGTCGTCACGCCATCTAGCTGAGAATAGGCTAAAGGTGTGAGCGCCATCTATCCGAGAATGACTTTTACTTGATTTCCGAGGCACGTTGTTTTCTTAGACTTTATTCATCTTATACGAAGTTACATACATACTTATGTCTTTGGTAATATCAAATCAATATAATTTTTAAAGTTTCTAATGCCACTCCAGGAAGGAAGTATAAGCGATAACTGGCTTAGTTTTACGGCGCTCTTTGAGATATAGTTCCGTAGCGACCGGGACAGGGACATCTTTTATTGGAGTTTGGGGAAAAGTACTTCGTTAGTTATATTTAACCTTTATTAAATAACGTTGCA
Organism: Cydia fagiglandana; assembly: GCF_963556715.1. Taxonomy (NCBI): domain Eukaryota; kingdom Metazoa; phylum Arthropoda; class Insecta; order Lepidoptera; family Tortricidae; genus Cydia; species Cydia fagiglandana. The sequence goes on along the minus strand of NC_085942.1, from coordinate 19,977,560 downwards.
GTCGTTTTCACAGAATTCGACGGTCCCTAGTAACAGTGTCAGATCTGTGCTACTTTTCAGGAATTATATTTAAAGTACTTATGTGCATTCATTTTAATGTATTTGTGTTGCTTGGTAATATTCTGTTCGACTTTTTAATATTTTTTCCCCTGCACCACCTATCCATATCCTACTGATTTCTTTCCGTTACCTATTATCTGGAGTCTGGAAGAAATCGCTTTTAAGTGGTAACTGTATTGTATCGTATTGTAAAAATTAAATATTTTTCAGCCTACAGATCCTGTATGTCCTCGTTCGACGTGTGCAGAGACCACACATGCCGCGGGGAAGAGGACTGCGTAGCCTATACACCGCCTAACTGCCCCGGCTGTGAGCCAATGGCCCTGTGTCGCATCTCCAACTGATATCAGATCCTGTATGTCTTTGTTTAACGTGTGCAGGGACTACTCCTGCCGCGGGGAAAAGAACTGCGTAGCCTACACACCGCCTAACTGCCCCGGCTGTGAGCCAATGGCCCTGTGTCGGATCTCCAACTAATGTCAGATCCTGTATGTCTTCGTTCGACGTGTGCAGAGACTATACTCCTACTGCGGGGAAGAGAACTGCGTAGCCTACACACCGCCTAACTGCCCCGGCTGTGAGCCAATGGCCCTGTGTCGGATCTCCAACTAATGTCAGATCCTGTATGTCTTCGTTCGACGTGTGCAGAGACTATACTCCTACTGCGGGGAAGAGAACTGCGTAGCCTACACACCGCCTAACTGCCCCGGCTGTGAGCCAATGGCCCTGTGTCAAGGTCGTATCAAAACCGTAATAAGTTGTTAAATTTGAATTTGGTTCCAGGTCGAGATTGATGGGTCAATCGAAATCCGTCTGACGGCATCACAGATTGATTAAATGCATTCGACCAGTGATTGAGTTGGTATTCAAGTGACTACCCTCAGATTAATTTGACTACATTATTCGGTAAAATGTAAATCAGACCTAAGAGGGACATCGAAATTGTAATATTGTCATCTTATCGCTCTCGCACTCGGAGTGACAGAAAAGTGATTTTTTGATTTTCAAAGTTTTTGGTGGGACTTGTGGTTACACTAAGTGTGACGATCTTGTCACTATTTGTAAGGTGGCGGGTAGATTACTTGTTTTATAATAAATCAGTTGGTTGCTAGCCCACGCCTTTCATTGACGTCTCACTGGCGCTGAGGACGGGATAACGGTTTATTTTTTACCCGACTACGGCAACGCAAAAGGAGGGTTATCTATATTCGCGTGTGCAATAGTGCAAAATAAAGTGTTAAAATGCCTATCGGCAAGATTGAACCTTTTAATTTAGCATCAAAACAGTGGCCCGCGTACATTGTATCCGTCGCGTAAATCAGTATATTTTGTTAAACGAAATTACCGACGACCTTAAAGTGCCAATGTTAATAACGGTGGTTGGAGAGGCGACGTATTCGCTCATGTGTGATTTGTGTTCGCCCAATTTCCCGGAGGACAAAACATACGATCAACTAGTGAAACTGTTAACGGATCATCTTGAGCCACAAAGGTCGGAGATTGCCGAGCGACACATATTTCGGCAACGAAGGCAGCGCGCGGGCGAGTCGCTCACGGAATACCTACAGGATCTTAAGCACCTAGCGGCGACGTGCAATTTCGGAAGTACAACCCTCGAAGAGAATCTCCGCGATCAGTTCGTTTCCGGCTTAGCCAGCGATGTGATGCGATCGAGAATCTTCGCGGAGAAAAAGTATAAAGAGGCGATAGAACTGGCATTGGCTCTGGAGGCCGCCGAAAAACATGCGGAAGTAAGCGGCACTACGAGAGCAGGGCTGACGGCGACAGGTAGCGAGGCGGGCTCGGGCCTGCATTACACTCGGGGCGCTCGGGGAGCGTCGCGGGCACGAGCGGGGGCGGGGGCGGGGCGCGGAGCCGGCGCGGGCGGCGCGCGCGGGCCGGGCGCGGGCGCGAGGGCTTGCTGGCGCTGCGGCAGGGCGCACACCGCGGACAGGTGCCGTTTCAGAAACTATAATTGTGACGAGTGCGGCCAGCGGGGCCATCTCAAAGGTATGTATGTGTACACAAGTGCGTGGAGGTGGCGGTCGGCACAATTTCGTCGGTAATAATGACTCGGACGACGACGGTATATTTAACATTGATGTGGCGGTTCGAGGCAGTAAACCGTATTTTGTTACGTTGACAGTCGATCGGCATAAGATTGTTCATGAGATAGATACCGGTAGTCGGATCTCGGCAATAAGTGAAACGATGTACCGGCAGTTGTTTAGCGATAAAAAATTAATTACTGATAATGCAATGTTTCACGGTTATTCGGGTTCACCTTTGGAGTCACTTGGTTACATTGAGGTGGATGTAAAGTTAAATGATGCTCAACAAAAAGCATTACATTTATATGTTATTCCTGGAGGCCTCTGTTAGGTCGTGACTGGTTACGCGCCCTTAACGTAAAACAGATAAGCCTCCATGCAATCACAGATGACCAATTCGTGATTCAACTTTGCAACGAATATCCCGAGGTATTTAGTGATAAGCTAGGTACTTGTAAGCAATCTATTCAACTACAGCTGACGGACAAGGAACCGGTTTATGTGCGAGCCCGGCCAGTCCCACTAGCACTGCGCGCTCGCGTGGAGCTGGAGTTAATGCGACTCGAAGCCGATGGGTCTATTTACCGCGTGGACCACTCGGACTATGGCACCCCCATAGTCCCAGTGGTCAAGGCTAATGGAGAAATACAGATATGCGGCGATTATAAAATTACGATCAATCCGAAATTAAAACGTAACTGGTCGTTTCTCAAAAAGTTGGCACCGCCACCTGTAAATAGGTTTATGTTAGAACTTTTTTTTCATTATGTATAATTTTTATATATAAAATTTTAACACATATTTAGAGAGACTTTTTACACAGAGGCCTAATAGTTTGAAAAAGATTTAATAAATATTAATTACAAAAAAAAATATTGTAACTACGTTTATCCGTTAACCTGCCGTGTCCCAACGCGAGGTACTGATGTTTCAATTTCAAGCTATGAAAACCACACAAATTATTAATTTAATTTAACGTTATTACCGTATTTTATTAACATATATCCTTAACTTTTAAAGTATTACTATCGCATAACAATAATATACTTATATTTTAAGTTATTCGGCTTCAAAGTTTGTCCAAGGCAATTCTTAACAGTCACCTGGCGCGTCACGTTCACAACGATTGTATAACCCCCACTGCACCTTTCCCGTCTCACTCCGCACGAGCCGAAGCCGTCACTCATCAGCTATCACCTTATACCACGAAGACGTGGTTATTGTGCTTCGCAAATAAAACACAAACGACAAAGTATCGGAAATTGGAGTTTGTAATGGGTAAGTACTCTTTATCCTGGAGTCGATATCTTGCTAATTGTGTAACCTATCGCATTAATATCAAGATATGTAACGTAAACAATAGTTTAGTTTTATATGCCTAAGTATGGAGTTCATCAAGTTAATACATTTTGTGTATTCGCGATATAACTGCCATTTTCCCCATCACCTGCATATCGTCCACCTGGCTAAAACTGCCAGGTGGATGAGATTTTGCGGCAGGTTAATGTCACTGATACTACAACTAATACTCGTAACTATATAATTATATAGTGGTTATATAGCTTTTGTGCGTTAATTTAGGAATAAAAACTATCCTGTCTGTTAAAGCTGCATATTATTGAAATTTTTGTACTTTTGTCTTAAGTCTCGTTAACCTGTCCAAAAAAGTCAGGTGAATGATGCAATGGCAGATGAACGAAGCGTCATTCACCTGCCATATAACAGGTGATCGATAATTATTTAAAATCCACGTTACATATACTCAAACAGTGATTATGTTTATTAAGACGTTAGTGGACAACTGTTTCTCTATACAAACGTAGACCCCATTTTCCTCCCTGGGTTTCATTATGAAAAAAAAAATTGTTACACTAATATCGTAAATAGATTTGTGACTTCCCACAGGAAAAGGTACCTTATGAGGGTTTTTAGTTTTAGACATATATTAAAATGTTATGTAAAAAGGTGAAAACATGCTCATTTCGTTTATTGTGTGATGAGATGACGGGCGAGAGAGAGAGGTATGGATGAAAAGAAAAAGACATGCCGCGTCGACCCCAAATTAACGGGGCAAGGGCAAGCGTATGATGATGATAATCTGAAACCTTAATGCTTAACGTTTGTTTACCTGACCGATTTTGAAAATTCTTTTTTTGATTGTATGTATAAGCATACAGATTGGTCCCGTTTTTGTCAAAACTCAGGCCTCAAATTTTAAAGGCATACATATAGTGATTTTTGTGTTTTTATTTATAAATCAAGCATATACATTCACAAAAGTGACATTTGATGAAGTGGAACTGCTGATGATGATCAGAACAGAACTCTTCAACGACGCATAGTACACGTTTGGCGATTTAGGTTTGGACTTGGATTGGGACTGGGACTGGAACCCGGACCCAGATTCGGGGCCGGACTCGGACCCGGACTGTGACTCGGACCCGGACCTAGACTCAAACCCGGAGTCGGACCTGGACCTGGATCCCGGCTCTTATCTGAATCTGAGCCTGGACTTGGACCAGGACCTAGACCTGGACCTGGTCCTGGACCTGGTGTTGGACCCGGAGCAGTCGTCCCGTTTCCTGTTCCCCAAAATTGGGGTGGAACGGATGTAATTTTAGAGCAAAGCGACGAAATCGCGGAGTGAGCCACGTCTGGCGGATGATACATAGGTCAGGTATTTAAACAACATAGCTTTTCCAAAGGAGGCTCTTCAGGGCCTAGAATTTAGTTTAATGTCATAAGCTAACCAGAGGAGCTCTGCCCCATACGATTTTTCGTGTTCGTGTCCCCCCCGCACTGCACGCCGCCGCCAACCCCGCTCGTGTCGCTTGGGTTCTGCTCTCCCAAGTGCTCATCAAGACGTGTCGGATGACCAAAACAGCGTGTGCCTATGTTGCATCAAACCTGAATTCCACTAGGCACTGCGAGGGATTAGCATCAGCTCTATATTGGGTACTGCTCTCCCAAGTCCTCACCAAGACGTGTCGAATTACCAAAACAGCGTGTGTCTATGTTGCATCAAACCTGAGTTCCAGTAGGTACTGCGAGGGTTCAGCATCAGCTCTATTTTGGGTACTGCTCTCCCAAGTGCTCATCAAGACGTGTCGAATGACCAAAACAGCGTGTGTCTATGTTGCATCAAACTTGAGTTCCAGTAGGTACTGCGAGGGTTCAGCATCAGCTCTATCTTGGGTACTGCTCTTCCAAGTGCTCATCAAGACGCGTCGGATGACCAAAACAGCGTGGGCCTGTGTTGCACCAAACCTGAGTTCCACTAGGTACAGCCAGGGTTCAGCATCAGCTCTATCTTCGGTACTGCTCTTCCAAGTACTCATCAAGACGCGTCAGATGACCAAAACAGCGTGGGCCTATGTTGCACCAAACCTGAGTTCCACTAGGTACATCCAGGGTTCAGCATCAGCTCTATCTTGGGTACTGCTCTCCCAAGTGCTCACCAAGATGAGTTGGATGACCAAAACTGCATGTGCCTATGTTGCATCAAACCTGAGTTCCATTAGGTACTGCCAGGGTGAATAGACAGCAAAATTTAATGTTTATTTATTCACAGAAACTTGTTAAATTGGGAATCGAATCGAAGGTGAGGTGGGTCAGAATCCAAAATTTTAATCATCGTGGTGGACAATAAGGTCCCTTTTTATAGAAAATGACACATTTTTCAATTTTTTTTGAAGGCATTGAAAATGACGTGGTGGACAGGTGGATGACACTTATTACAGGTGAATGATGACAAGAAACCAGGTTAACGGCAACGGACACAGGTTAATGACGCCTCTCGATAACCTGTCAATATTTTCATTGGAATTTGTACTTATTTCTCGATAACCTGCTTCGACTATCGATAACCTGGAGACAAAATATCTTTAACCTGTCCTTGATATCATTCACCTGAATTTCAAACGCCTATATCTTCTAAACTAATTGGAGGAATTGCTTCCCTTCCACATTTTCTAATAGTTTAAATTGCCTTTTAACGGTCCCAATAAAAAAAAATGCGAAAATGCAAAATTTTTGAAAAACATAAATTTTAACCTGGCGGTGCCAACTTTTTGAGAAACGACCAACTACTATCCTTTGCCGCGCATAGACGAATTATTTGCCAACCTTAGCGGAGGTGAACGATTTACAAAAATAGACCTTCGGCACGCGTACGAACAGTGCTTAGTGGCGGAAGAGTCGCAACCTTACACGGCCATAACTACGCACATGGGTACTTATGTTTATCGGCGTACGCCGTATGGTTTGTCTTGCGTGCCCGAAAAGTTTCAAAAACTTATGGAAGAAGTATTACGCGGGGTACCCGGGTGCGTGGTTTTTTTGGATGACATTTGTGTCACGGGTTCAAATAATGTTGAACATATTAAAAATTTAAAAACAGTACTCGCAAGGCTACGAGATATGGGCTTGACAGTTAAATTAAGTAAATGTAGTTTTCTACAAGACAGTGTGAAATACTTGGGATTTATTACTAATAAAGAGGGGTTGCGCCCGGACCCAAGTAAACTGGATGCCATTTCCAGTGCGCCACGACCGGAAAACGTGTCACAATTAAAAAGTTTTTTGGGATTATTAAACTATTAAGGACGTTTTATTCCAAATCTTAGTAGCTTGTTAGCTCCCTTGCATAGCCTTTTGAAAAAAGAAAGTGACTGGAAATGGGACCCGGAGTGTGAACGTGTGTTCACTGAAGCAAAGAGGGCTCTCCTGAGCGAACGGGTGCTGGCGCATTATGAGGAGGGGCGCGATCTGGTGCTATCGGTTGACAGCAGCGCGTACGGCCTTGGCGCAATTTTGGCGCATCGGTACGCGGGCGGCGCTGAGCGTCCCGTCAGCTGTGCTCCGCTCAGCGCGGCCGAACGAAACTACAGTCAGCTCGACAAAGAGGCCCTCGCCATTTTATTCGGTGTCACTAAGCATCATCAATATTTGTTCGGTCGACGGTTCACGCTGCGCACCGATCATCAGCCACTAACGCATATTTTTTGGCGAGGAGGGGGGCATTCCACAGACTGCGGCGAGCCGTCTACAGCGGTGGGCGGCACGTCTGGCGGCTTACGATTTCACGATCGAATTCGTACGCTCGGCCGATAACGGACCGGCCGACGCGCTTTCCCGGCTTCCCCTACCTCAGGAGGGTTCCCATTTGGACGCGTTAGATTATCTAAATTTAGTAGAAGACTGCTTGCCTATTTCATTTAAAGAGGTAGCAAAGGAGACTGAGAGGGACGCAATATTATGTAAAATTAAAGGTTATGTACTTTTCGGTTGGCCGATTTCGGGAGCAAGTTGCGATGAGTTGAAAGCCTATTTTGCTAGGAAAGATGAATTAATGGCAGATCGCGGTTGCTTAATTTACAAGTATAGAATAGTAATTCCGGCAAATTTAAGAAAGCGTATTTTAGTAGAAATTCATGAAGGCCATTTGGGAATGAATAAGATGAAAAATTTGTCACGAAACTATGTTTATTGGCCAAGTTTAGATCGCGATATCGAAGAAGTCTGTCGCGCATGCTCGGCGTGCTGCGCAGTGCGCGACGCGCCTCCGCGCGCGCCCCTCCACCCGTGGGAGTTCCCCCTAGAGCCGTGGGGGCGCGTGCACGTGGCCTTTGCCGGTTGCGCAGGAGTACGTTATCTAGTGTTAGTGGACGCGCATTCCAAATGGATCGAGGTAGTGTCGATGCGCGGTACCGACGCGATTGCGACTATAAGAGTGTTAAGCACTATTTTTGCGCAATTCGGCCTACCGTCGCAACTTGTGTCAGATAACGGACCTCCTATTTCATCGCAGCAGTTTAAGTTATATTGTAAAAACAATTTCATTAGGCATGTAACTTCGGCTCCTTACAGGCCCCAGGGGAACGGTGTAGCTGAGAACGCTGTAAAAACAATAAAAAAATGTATTAAACGAGCGTTATATGAGAGCGAGAACGTGAATACCGCTTTGAGTAAATTTCTCCTTCAGTATCGCAATTGCGATCACGCGACTACTGGGGTATCACCAGCGGTGGCGTTGCAGAGGCGCCGCCTGCGCACCCGGCTGGACGCCCTGCGGCCCGATACCGCGGCCGTCGTGCGCGACGCACAGGAACGCAAAGCAGCGTATTCTCCGGGTACTGACCGCCGTTTCCAAATAGGGGACGTGGTACTAGCTCGCGACTATACCGCCAAGGGGGGTAAGTGGACAAAAGGTAAAGTAGTCAAGGAAACGGGACCGGTTTCATATAGAGTAGATATAGGGAACGGAGTAGAATGGCGCAGGCACGCCGACCAGTTGCTAACGGCAAACGGCGTAAACAGAGGTCGGTATTCACTATCTCGCATGAGTATGAGCACACTGCCTGAGGAACCGGAGGGGCCCAGTAGGGATGCCGAGGGGAACATGTTCGAGGACGCTTCCGATGGCGCGGAGGAGGCGCACGGGTCCCCGGCAGCCCGGCCGGAGCGCTCGCGCCGGTCGGCGGAGTCCTCCCCGGCCATGGCCACGCCGACCTCGCCGGCCTCACCAACCTCGCCGACCGCGCCATCGAATGCGTCCACTCGGGCACTGCGTGCGTATAACCGAGCGAAGCGTACTTTAATAAATTTTCTAGAATATAAGTACTTATAATTAACATTGTTGTTTTAGACTTAGAGGGGAGAAAGTGTGACGATCTTGTCACTATTTGTAAGGTGGCGGGTAGATTACTTGTTTTATAATAAATCAGTTGGTTGCTAGCCCACGCCTTTCATTTCTTAGGACAGACAATTTTACACAAATCGACCTAGTCTCACAGTAAACTCAATAAGGCACTTGTGTTGTGGGCACTAGACGACGGTTATATATAATGTCACATCCGGGTAATTCTTATTCTTATGCATTTTTTGTGTAACACGTAAGAACAGCATGTGTTTTTGTGAAAATAGGTAAACTCTATATCAATATACTTAGCAATTTACCTCTAGTTTTAGGTCAACCTAAATGTATTGTCCTAAGAGTATTAAAAACATATAAAAAAATAATTACAAGTGCGAAATGTCACGGACCGTGTAGTGTGACTTCCCCAGATTTTGTGATATTTGATTTTTTTTTGAAAAAATATAAAATGATTTTGAAATAATTTATATCAAATATAAAACACTAATCCTTGTTCTACAACACTTTTTAAAAATTGTATGGATTTATAACGATTATATATAATTTTAAACAACATAAATTTTGTGATTAGTTTTGGCGTCACCACCGCGCGTGGTAATATAAAAATGCGGTACTCGGTAGGAAATTATCTTTACTACTGGCAGCCTTATTAAAGTTTTTTTAGAACAGCAACACTGTGTTGTTGTCAGGTTTACAAATGTCTGAAGGGAGAAGTTTTGTCGAAAATTATTTATTTGTGTTTATTTGAAATAACGGTCAACCTTAACGCGTCACCGCCGTGTTAGAGATTTAAAAGTAAGTTGCAGTTTCACGTTATTGTTTGTAATGTAAGATATACCTCATACATTACAGATTAAGCTAATTATTTAACATTTGGAAAATCAAAGGAAGTGTTTATGTAATATCGAACATGTTCCAATTTATCACGACCGTGGCCCCAAAAATCTGTCACCACCACAGACTTTTGAGTCCACGTTCGTGACATATAAACACGTGGTCGTGTCATTCTTAATTCGTTTGATTAATTTAGAGGCACATCCACTTTTCAGAAATGCATTTTTATTAGCTACAGATCATTTGCTATTATTGCTCGACTGCCAAAGCAAAAATAAAGGTTTTTCGCTTGTATGTATGTATGATGTGTATCGAATTCTGTGTCACGCTCTACAGCCTTTATAGTTTGACGGATTTCAACGTCTGAGCTATCATTAGGTTTGTCGTAGTCATAGGAGTGACTAAGGCTATGTTAAAATAACTATATAAATCAAAATAGCCGAGTTGGCCACCAAAATGCCGAAATGTCACGACAGAGGAACACTTTGTCACAACCGTGTTTATGTACTCATTTTATTTACCTTTCTTGAGGGTATTAAGCTTGACCATATGAATCAAAAAATTGCTTTTTGTATGTACTTTTGATATATGTAATAACATGTGAAAAATAAAAACGTTTATAAAAAAAAATTTTTTTTGGACACAATTTAAGAATCACCCATCCATAACACAGGAACATAGTGTCACAAAGAATATTCTTTAATTCCCTTGATCGAATATTATTTTCGTGAATCCGATCGTTTTACATCAATTCGCTTTGTAGCTAGGTCCTGACTAGCCAATTTTTCGGCTCCACGATAGATGGATTCGAATAAAGCCAGGGCGAATGCTTTACAAATAAAAGTGTCGTTGGCAATCCGAAAAATTCGAGATTGCCCGTTGGAAGCCATGTGAGCTAACGCTGCCAAAGTTTGGAAACAGAAGAGATTGAAATAGTTTCCATGCGAATGTCACCATATCGCAGTTGGTTATGGAGACGGCTATTATTAAAGAAATCTGTATTTTGGTATATTGTTGATATCTAATGTTAACCAACGTTTGCGTTTGTGTATTAAAGCTAAAGGAGAATATATCGAAAATAACACGTTTTGTTTTTTTAATGACATTTTGTGAAAAATGTGTGAGATACATATTTCTAAAATTTGTTGGTCAAAGTAGGTATTTATGAGCCAACGTAATACCTTTCTGTCCTATGTATCTGCGCAGTGACCTATGTGTCCTATTCAGCCGCGATAGACCCGGCTTTGCGCTTCCGTTCTGATTGCTTTGTTTACGATACAATAACGCATTATTTAATATCGTGAACATGTCAAACATACTACATAATAATACATGTTTACCTGCCAAATATTTATAAACAAAGTCTCTTGTAAGAGAAATGTCATATCATTTATGTAATCATATAAGATGAATGAGAGAAGATGTATCAAATAAGATCACCTACACTATGTTACAGAGTGAACTAAGAAATAGTAATAGAAAATACGCTTTGTGAGCAATTCCACATAGGAAATAATTAGTAGTTCGTTTGTGCAATCAGCTCGCTTTGAGCTAACATTTACTTTATATTAATCCTGCAATGTTTATTTACGCGAGGATGCTGCTTTCCTGTTTCTTTTTTGTATTTTTTTTTGTCTTACAACGTGGACATGTCCTAAATAAAGAGCTTTAAATAATTTGTAAGATATTATTATTAAATATTCACTTTTAACTCCACAAAGTAAGAGGTATGATATGACATGGCTCCTGTGATGTTATCATTTTCGGTCATCAATCCATAATCATGGAATAATTGTAATTAAATCATCTTCATTTATTTTAAAGGGTTAGTTTCTTATAACGCAGTTTGTTTTAATATACCTCGTTATAAAAAATGTTTTCACGACTTTTTTTTCAAATATTTTGTTTTTTGATATATGATTACCTAACTCTCTCTTAACTTATTGTTTTCCTGTAAATAAATTGTTATTATCTTTAACGGTATTTAAGCTGGCAAATACCAAAATAAACAGTTACGTCCTAGAGAAAGGCCTCAAGATTGCTATAAATATTTTGTGGCAACCGTATCATCTAAAATGTGCTACGATTTTTCAAAAACTCCGCTGCACCTTAAGTAATTTCCTTAAATAAATCTTGTTCTAAAATAACCGAAGCTCATCGCATAGCGGCAGTTTGACGGCATTCTTTAATGGCCGCGTTCCCGACGTTATTTCACGGTTGCCGATAACCTGATGTATTACAAAATTGTTGTTCACCTATCCATATCCATCTCATCGCCTTAAACCAGTGTATTCATATGTGATCCACAGATTAAACTTGGCCGTTTCATAGATCTAATTGCATGTCATAACATGGAAGTTCTGTGATGTAATATCCTACCGTAAGTAAGTTCAGCGTGAGCGATCCTCAGCGCCGTATCAAAATGAGGTCTAAACCGTAACAAAATTGTTAAGTAAATCTGAATCAGGCTCCTGTAAGAGACAAGTTTATGGAATCCGCAACAAAAGAGAGAAGAATTAAAAAAATATTTACTTACATAAATTAAATCAGAGAGAAATTAAATTGAGAGAAAAAATGGGATGAAATGTTCTAAAATGGTGATAACAGTACCCATAGAAATCTGTTTCTCAAATTTTGAGGGTTGAAATTGTTGAAAAATAACATAATTTTGCACCCCTTGCCCAACTCACTAGTTTTAATATGTAAGGCAGAAACACGTGTCCTACATCGTTAGAATCGGTGACAAATTGTTCTGTTAGTAATTTTGAGGCCAATTCGAACGTACACTTGACATCAAAACGATATCTAGATGATGTCATTTAGTTATCATTCCCGCGTTCATTTCGCTCGGAGTCGTCTGTAATATATACTGTATTGATGCGAGCCAGACGCATGCGCAAATAAGAACAAAATGACATATAATTATCATTTGTATGTATTGTGCTGTGTTTATTTGTAGTTTTAGTATATAAGTTAGTTTATAGGTTTAGATTTTAAGTTAGGACATTTATTTTAGGATATATGTAGATTATTTAGTAGATTTTAAGATTGACTTGGAATGTATTATCATTTTGATGTCAAAATGTAAGTGTGAATTGACCTCCATGTCTCGTGTTCTACAATATCCATTAGTCGTGGCGCGGCGCTAAACTCTCCGCTCCGCTGCATTCTGGAGAGGATTTGTCAAATTAATGTCTTACGAACGAGAGAACATTAGTGGTAATGATGTTTAGAATTTTGGATCGGATGCAACCGGAAAGCGCTAAGATGGAAAGGAGAGTAAGAAATGATAGGGCAAACCTTGGCTATTCGGTGATACGTGGTTATCCGGTGATAGTCAGTTTTAATATCTTTTATCCGCGTTACTTGGTAATTATATTACTTGAAACCATATTACACCACATTAGTCATATCCATGGTATCTCTTGAACATTGTTTTAAGCATTAAAATTACCGGGCAACTCGGCTAAAAGACAATAAAACTGACTATCACCGAATAACTACGTATCACCAAATAGCCAAGGTTTGCCCTACTTACTTACTTACTTACTGCCGTGGCGCAGCGACCCGAAGTGGATCTTGGCCTCTGACACTAAGGAACGCCATGCTTCTCTGTCTAGACAATTGTTACGAAACTGACACTAAGTAAATGATGGTTCCAACAAATGCTTCCGTTTTAAAAGTTACTTACCTGTTCGCAGTTTCATTAGGCATCAACTCAATTAGCTCGCGGGATCCGATGGATTAAGTTTACTAAATGTAAAGGCTCAATTAGAAACAATTTGTATAATACCAATGTAATTTTAATTACGCTATATTTCCCCGTCACCCATACCGCCCGTATATATACGTATATATATGTAGGTATAGGTACCTATGTATTCTAAGTAATTGGGGTTTCCCGACTTGCCCGTGCCTGATCGAAGTATTATACAGATACCTGGCATAGGATTGACAAAAATCCTAATACCTAGTATCAAAAACCTTGAAAACTTTACAAATTTGGTTATACTTAGTTTTTATATTTTATTATCTTTAAATTCTAAGACAAGGTAATATTAGCGTCATATGGTTTGCACTTGTCAAATTAAATCCCCGTTGAATCGGTCATGGCAGTAAACGGACGCTTTTATTGAAAAACGTTCAACACACATTCATAATATTTCAATTTAATATCAGTTATATCATCCCCCGCCGTTTTATAGCAGTTTTATTGATTCAAGATTATTGACTCTCAAAGTGAACTCAGATATTCAGGGCTCGGACGGAATACCCAGTGTCATTATTTATATAAACTTTATTGCACAAAATTATACAACAATATACAAATGGCGGACTTAATGCCAAATGGCATTCTCTACCAGTCAACCATAGGGCCAAACAATGATACCTACAATTGGTGCAGAGAGAGAAATATATTAAGTGAATTATTATTTATTGATTTATTTTAATTTAAACTATTGCACAAATTTAACAAAAAAGTAACGGCAGACTTAACGTCTTAAGGCATTTTCTACCAGTCAACAATTGAGCTAATCAGAAACCGTTAGTTTCATTGTTCGCAATAACGTGGACATACTCCAAAATTAATTAAATGATAAATTTCCTATAATTATTTTGAATTTCTGGAGATGACAATTTTTACATAAAATGTACTTTAAAAATATTAATAATATAAAATTAGTAGTTATTATCGTTGTCGTTGACACTGAGCAATTTTTATTAAATTATTATTTTTTAAACTCAAGTTCATATTATTGCGAGTAATGGTGCTCCTCTGTCCGATCTGTGCTGATAAATATTGTAACGTTTCAGACTCTAAGTATGATAATTTCGCGGTCTTTGCAAACGCTTCTTAGAACGTAAACTTGATGCGGTAGTCTACAATTTAAGCTTTTCAATACATACCTTATGTACTTGTTACACGTTTGTCGTTAAATGTATATAGTCGGTATATATCGGTTCTCACGTAAAAGTTTATCCAACTTGGTAGCGGAATACACGCTGCACACAACTTAGCAGTTAGCCGAGGAGAAGTTTCGATTACCTACTGCAAGGAATAGTGAGAAATATGCCACAGTGTTGCATCGCTAAGAAAGGACGCTTAGCACAGGGAATGTATATATGAATTTCGTTCATTAACCCGTCTGTTCCATCTATCGCATGATTATATATTGCTATATTGTCAAGCGGATCCCAGGGTCCCATGAGCCGTGGCAAAATGCCGGGATAACGCGAGGAAGATGAAAATTATATTGCTGTTCTGCTTGCACAGTGTCATTGATCGCTGGCATTATGAGCGGAACAACAATATTTAATTACTTACGCGCGTGAGATAGAGATATGAACAGGTGGGTCAATGTACGAAATTCCTTATGCTAGGCGTTCTTTCTTTAGTATCTTGTTGGTCTCACAACGAACTTTTTTAGGCGGTTATCACACTGGCGCCGCATCCTCCGTGAGCAGGAGGCCGTTTTGAACATACACTTTGACATCAAAATGATGATGTAATTTGGTTATCATTCGCGCATAGATCTCGCTCGCTCTAATACCTATAACATGTACGGATAAGTACGAGCGAAATGCACGTGCGAATCAAGTAAGTCTAACTAAATTACATCATTTTGATATCAAAATTTACGTTAGAATTGGCGTCCGTGATTGTACTTTCTATCCGTTCAACGTAACGTTTTTAAATTTCTAAACTCAAAGTAGTTCGAGAAAGTTTACGTTCAGATTCATGCAGGAGAAAATACCAATATCCTGCAGCCGGTGGAAAGTTAGAGTTCGGGAAAAGCTAGAATATGTTGTAGCAATCTTAACGAGGATTGTACTACAATCGATAGCTTTGATATCTTTAAAAATAAATTTAAAATACTGTTGTTGAAAGAGTGCTTTTATTCTATAGAGGAGTTTACAACCTACTTTAGTTTGTCTACATGATCATGGTTAGTAATTAATTTATATAAAAGCTTGTACGTAAAAACTAGTCAAGTCAGATTTTGAACGTTAATTACCCATCCCAAATGAACTAGATGTTACCACCTATTTCTCTCTCAATTATTTTACCGGCGAAGTCAACAACGATGCATATTCTTACCCCCTTATTCATAAAATTTTAAGGGCTTAATTTAGTTAAACTATATTTTATCCGTTTCTTACAAATACATAAGCCAAAATTACAGACTATAATGATAACGATGAATAACTTTTTCAGACATTACGACATATCGAAAATTGATCAAAGTTAGTTTCGTAGAAAATTAAGAGGAAAGGGATCAAACAGACAAACGTATTTAGCTAGTTAGAAAAATATCTTATTTAGACAACGAATCTTTTATAAAGAGCCATAAAAACTTGTCATGTAAACATAAACAAGAAAAAGAGAATATGTTTCTTTTGCATTAAAATGAAAGCACATGCCTGCAGGCTGGTCTGGCTTGGTTTAAGCTCGTTGATGTTATTTTGTAAAGGCTATATCGCTGTACAGGTCTTCCATTAAATACAATACATCGCCTTTAGCCGTTAGATTACATAAATGTATACATTCGGCACTTCTTACGTAATGTAAAAAGCTCATTAAACTCTTGTCAGTCGAAAAAAACCGGACAAGTGCGAGTCTGACTCGCCCACCGAAGGTTCCGTACTTTTAAGTATTTGTTGTTATAGCGGCAACAGAAATACATCATCTGTGAAAATTTCAACAGACTGTCTAGCTATCACAGTTCGTGAGATACAGCCTGGTGACAGACGGACGAACGGACGGACAGCGGAGTCTTAGTAATAGGGTCCCGTTTTACCCTTTGGGTACGGAACCCTAAAAAGGGCGCAGGAATAGAAATATGATGGCTGCTTTGGAAAGAGAAAACATGTTTGTTGGCGACTGGCTGGCACGCGGCCTCCTTCGAACGTTGAATTGTTTGTGAAGTATTTTAATTTGTGTTTGACAATCAGTCTGCCTGTCACCGCCTATCTATAAAGTTCTTGTTGTTCTTTCTTAAATAATTTAATTATAATATTTGTATAATATCTACGTGTTTCCATTATATCACCAATTCATCATACAGTCCACTTCACTAGCTATAACAGTCTGGAAACTACCAATCCATCCGATTGGAGGTGGATCCCTACCTCTCTCAACGTCGCTGACGATGCGACAAAACCAAAACGAACTGACTTTACCGCAACTCATCGGTGGTTCACCGGTCCACAGTTCCTTGTTGAACAGTCTTGCACTTGGCCGACCGAGCGCGTCATTGACGAGGGAGAGACCTCATCAGACCCCGAGTTAAAATCGGATCTGATGGTTCTGCTCCTCGACACCCCACTCTCGAATTCATTACCTGACCCAACGCGTTTTAGCTCCTGGCTACGCTTACTACGTGCCACTGCCCGTTTTCTCCAAGGCGCACGCCTATTCCGGCTTAAACTGTCTCGGCCAATAGATCCAAATTCCAAACTCTACATTGACAACACCACGTCTCCCCACCAGCTTCACGCGTCAGACATGATAGAAGCGGAGAAGATGTTGGTCCGTCAAGCACAAACAGAGAGTTTCCCTGAGGAATTATCGAATTTACGATCTTCGAAGCCAGTGCCCAAGAATAGTCGGATTAAGAAATTGGCGCCTACACTTGATGGAGAAGGCCTAATGCGACAAAACACGCGCATAAGTTCTGCACCGGGAGTGAACGACGAGATGAAATCACCCATGATTCTCGACGGCCGCCACCACATTTCACGACTGCTGATCCTCCACGAACATATCAAAGCCGCGCATCAATTTAACGAGCTCGTTTTGAATGAACTTCGGCAAAGATATTCGATCTTAAGAGCCAGAGGAACCATCCGTAGCGTAGCAAGCGCCTGCTTGAAGTGTAAGAGATGGAACACGAAACTTATCCAACCTCAAACCGGCAACTTACCACCAGAACGTCTTGATCACCACAAAAGACCATTCACCCACGTGGGCCTTGATTACTTTGGCCCGATCCTAGTAACGCTATATCGACGGAGCGAGAAACGATACATCGCCTTATATACGTGCCTCACAACCAGAGCGCTTCACCTCGAAATTGTGAACTCGCTCACTGCAGATAGCGCTATAATGAGCCTCAGACGCTTCATTGCTCGCCGAGGATCGCCCACCACCATATTTTCCGATAACGGGACTAACTTTGTTGGCTCTTCCCGCGAACTGCGCTCCCTACATAACAACTCGGTCGTAGAATACGCCACTAACCACAAAATTGACTGGCGCTTCATCCCACCGGCATCTCCGTTCATGGGCGGCGCCTGGGAGCGGCTTGTGCGAACAGTGAAAGCAGCCCTCAGATCTTGCCTAACAAATCAACCACTGAAGGAAGAGGTCCTGTCAACACTCCTACTCGAGGCCGAATCAATTGTGAATTCCAGGCCACTTACATATGTCCCGTCTTCCCCAGATGCTCCAGAGGCGTTGACACCATTCCACTTTATCCTCGGCTCCTCATCAGTCGTCCCATGGACCACGTCGCTGACAGACGCAGATCTATCCCGACGATGTGACTGGCGGAGAACGCTGCGCCTAGCAGATCAGTTTTGGGCACGATGGCTACGGGAATACCTACCGATGCTATGTACAAGGGGACCCAACAACAACTCGCGGAACCTTAGTGAGGGTGACGTGGTGCTGATCGCCGATCCTACCCTCCCTCGTGGTTTGTGGCCACTAGGAAGGGTAGCAAAGGTCTACCTAGGACCCGACGGAGCGGTCCGCGTGGCAGACGTCCACACCAGAGGGGGCATGCTGCGCAGACCGGCCCGGAAACTTATCCTGATGGAGGCCGCGCCTCAGCCAGTAGCCACCAGTGGTTAGTGTTCCACTGGGGGTCCGGGATGTTGGCGACTGGCTGGCACGCGGCCTCCTTCGAACGTTGAATTGTTTGTGAAGTATTTTAATTTGTGTTTGACAATCAGTCTGCCTGTCACCGTGTTACAAATAACATCCTTGTACTTAATATTGTTTATTAAAATACTTAATTAAACGAGTATAACGCGTTTCCATCATCCCATTAGTCATAATATTTATACAGTCCACTTCATTAGCTATCAATGTTTACTACACAGTCCCATAATGTTTTAGAAGCGTATTTAGCATGATTTTACGCTTACAGCAGTAGATTTATCTACAAACAACTACTCGAATAAAACTTACATAAACTGCAGTAAAAGGGCACCCAGTCAGCACTTGTCACGCCGTCGGAAGACATGGCTCTTTTCAGAGGTCCCAAGGGTTCTCTTTTAATAACGCCCCTCGCCCAAAAACTATTTTATTACATCTAACGCTCGCGGGGACCCGTGAATAAAGAAAACCTACAACTGATCTTTGTGGACGTGTTTCTGTTGCTATTTATTTTTGGTCGGCGAGTCAAACGTTACAATGAACCAGTGTGTAACTGAGAGGCTTTTTTATGGTGTAGGAGGCAAATGAGTCAACGATTTGCCTGATGGTGAGCAATTACCAATTAAAAGTTGATCCACCCAGACGAGGTAGTTCGGTGGTTAACAACATCGACGATTGGGTGAACTGAACCAGTGGAGCACACGACCGGTCATTTAATATTTTAATTTCAATATCGTTTATTTCACATTATGGACCTCTGGGTATGGGGGAAATCTTATATTCAGCAGTGGCCTTTTTGCAGCAGTAGATTGATCGTCAGAAAAGCACTAAATATCACTTATTTACGAGTATACTGGTTCTCCGAAAGTTGGATGAATGTCCGCCGAGAATAGTGTTCGCACCCCCGAGGCGGAACGTGACGATCGCGCCCTAACACAGACCTTTTGCTCTCAATTCAATGGATTTATTGGCGATATTACAAATTGCTTATTCCTGCCAACTTTTATGACATTTCCTCTTCACATTTGAGAGATTTGTCTTAGAGTATGGTCCATCCCGGATGAATTTTAAGTGTTTTGGCTGCTTTCTCTTTAAAATAGAGTTAATAGTTTAGCACAAAAAATTATAATTTAATGTATATTTTTAAATAAAACTATTTGAACGGATTTAATCGCGTATAATATACATCCCGAAGTTCCATTATCTTTGTAACTATCGCGGTAACCGAGGAAATATCATTTTATTTTTGAACTTTCCACCATTTACAAAATAAAAATAAAAATCTAAAGTATTTCCTCTATAAATCTCACAAAAGCGTAGTTTTCCTGATGTAACAGGCTGGCCTAAAAATACGATACGTCGACAATTAATTTTTAGGAATGTAATTCTTACTTACACGTCTTTTAAATACAATTAAAATTAAAGCTCAATATGTATATATTCATTTAACTAGAACAAAACATAAAAATGGTTTCACCCTTTTTTGGACCATCCTGTATTAGAAGAACAGAAATGCGAGAAAATAGGTTATCTAAAACGTGTCTGGATCAGTAATTTCAGAAACACAGTTAAATTTGTGCCGACTTTTACGTGATCCAATAAATTACGAGTTGAAAGTCTTCTGGCGTGTTCGTAAGTAATTGGTTTCAATTCCGTTTGTGAAAATGTTCGTTTTCGGATCTACTTTTCTAAAATGGATTGTCTGATATAACTACCTAGGTAGAAATCTCTTAAACTAGATATTTTAACGCTAGAGCTTGGGGATTGCAGTCCAAAGTCCAAACACTCTCATATAGTTAAAGAGGCCTGTGGCCATCAGAGGCACTACCGCGAAACCGAAACACGCAAATATCCAAGAGATAGTTATAAGGTGTATTCGGGTAATACCGAATGTCGGATAATTCCGTAATTCAGATGAAAATCACCCTTAATTCCATCATAATAAAAGTCTCCTTCCGGAATTATCCGACAGTTTTCGACATTCGGAATTACCCAAGTAAACCTTACATACAAAGACAGATAATGAAATTTTGATTTTCGTATTCACGGTAAGTCCTTGAACACTACGATAAAATTAATAGGTTTAAGGCCGCGGCCTTCTATTTAAAAGATAATAAATATAAAAAATCGTATATAGGTGTATAGGTATGACATGACATGACTCATCCAGATATTTTTTTTATTTTTTCATACCTTTTAGAGCGCGTGTTTTCAGTACTCTTGCAGTAGGGTACACTTTCAGTCGAGTTACAATACAATACAATACAATACAAATACTCTTTATTGCACACCTCAATAAAAGAAGACAATACAAAAGAAAACAGAAATACAGGCAGAGGTAAACAACAGGCGGTCTTATCGCTAAAAAGCGATCTCTTCCAGACAACCTTAATGTTAATGTTTAACCGAGTTAATGTTTTTGAACTCATTTTTTATTTACATAGGTATCTAAATATAGATACGGCGGTACCAAACCTTTCCACACCAGTTTTGATCAACAGGAAATTGCTACTAATAAATTCCCTTTACCGCCCGTATACTAGTAACTTGTATAATTAAGTGTCATTAGCCGAACGTCTTTAATTAATGAAGCGTTATGGTAACATTCCATTTCTGACCGCAGCTGAATTACTGGTACTGAACGCGTCGCTGTTATTGTCAAATTCCATAGTAAAATGAACAGTAGTGAAGCTGTCGTTGGAAATGGACTGTCACCTTTACGGTGCACGTAATATTTGAACGGCAATATTGAATCTCAGAGGTTCTCATCGCTTGATTGTACATGGTCTCTAAACAACCAGGGTAAGTTTGCAGGAACAAGATCGTTCATGTTATACATACAGCGCAATGAGAGAAACAAGACTCAAATAATAGGTGCAGTGCATTATTTTTATTTTTTTGTCAGGTTTTGTTTTAGTTATTTCATTTTATAAGGTACAATACAATATTTTTATTGCACACCTCACATAGTTACGTACTCCTAGTTAAGTAAGGTACTTAAGTATTAAGTTAGTATTATTTACTTAAATTGTAAATCAATAAATTACTAATATTAAGGTGCAGTGGTCAGCAGATTAAAAAAAATATCGTAGCACTTTTTTATATTATAATGCCAAAAATATGGATAACAATCTTGAGGCTTCTCTAGTAACGTCATCGAATCGAAACCTGACAACTTTTGCTCGGAGTAGACAAAAATCAGGAATATAGGACTAAAACACATCATTAAAAAATTTACAATATTTTAGAACAAAAACTATAAACATGAAAATGGCTTCTAAAATGCGTTACATTATTTTGGATCGAACTCAGCAATTTTTTTGTTGAAAATAAATACAGAAAGCAGAATGCAAGCTTTTCATTTATTTCTAAGCTTCATCTTTCCCAAGAATACAAATTCTCGGCTTCACAAAGACGATCAGAACCACTCCGTGGTCGAACTTACTAAAACGGTCTAAGTCCACACGGATCAAAGGTTGAACCTTTAGGCAAACGGCCCCAATTAATTAATTTCCAGTTTTGTTAGTTCTGTCACTGAGAGCCGAGGCCGCTAAGTTTTTGGACTTGATAATTGCTTTTGTTGGTTCATTTGTTATTAGAATCTTTAGGCTCTTTGTAAAATGTAGGCTTGTTGTGTAAAACGTTCTCTTTATTAATTTCATCTAATTAAGGGGATGTAAAGACAGGATTAGAAGGGAATGAAAGATAAAGCGCTCCACGTGAATCTTTCGACGGAAGCTAATACGGGTTTTAACGTTGTACGTAAATATCTCGGAAAGATTCTTGTGTTTAAAATTTTGCTCGTCACATCCCTCGGGTACGTGACTAGATACTTATTTTGTACTAAAATTATACTACTGTATTATCTATAGAGTTTCGCGATTTCTCCTTTACCTATTACTTGCCTACTTAAAAATATATAAAGCGTTTGTATGACAACGCCACTATATATTTAAATCTAATTACAGTTTTAGTGATAAACATATTTAATAAGTTTAATAACAAGGGTACATTTGCGAACACATCTTCAGAAAATACATGATTACATTGCTATTTGAATCCTCATGTCCGAATACGTCCCCTAACTAAACCTGAGTCTGCATTTGCGAAGAAATTAGATATTTCTCGAAACACCGCGTACACGACTAGCCTCTCACCTACTTCCAGTTTGGAGTCTCCGGAGACCTCAATGTGTGTGGAAACATTAAAACTTTACATCTGCTGAATATAACGAAGAGGACAATTTAAACTTAGACTGTCATGATAATATATGACATCATGATAATATCTAAATGATGCCAGTCGTCCCATGCGTTTTGTCTAGTCCCTTATCGTCGATGTAACTGTTGCTACTTCGTCGCAATACATGTGCGAACAAATACGAGCGAAATGCACACATGATATGAATTTGATAACAAAATGAAATCAAACTGTAACCTTAAGGCATCTAACTAAGTGAGATGTATGATGTATGATATAGTGATGACTATGACTAAGCTAAGGGATTTGTAAATAATTGTGATAAATCTTTGCAGAAACCCGCAAGAGTAGCTGTGGGATAAGAACATGATTTCACTATTTATTTTATTTTTATTTATTTTTTATTAGTCAAATAAGTAACACAGCATTACAGTAAAACCAAGGCACTGTGAAACTACAAAATAAAATACAATAAGTACAAAGAAACTACAAATAAAAACCAAAGACAAATTAAACATCACTTAAATAATCCCTACGGTCGTACAACATAATCTCAAAGTTTAGATAAGAAAAAGAATATATTTAGCTGAATTCCAAAAACATTGGCCTACACAATCGAACGGCTTATACTAAATTTCCAATATATTATAAATAAGGTAAGTAGAGTAGATGGAGGGGGGGAGGGGTTTATTACATTCTAACTAGAATCCGTTGATTCTATTAACTTTGCACCGACTTCAATAGATCAAAGTGTGGAACTAGTGTCATTGTAAACGTTATAGTTTTTCAAAAGTTTAACATTGTGATGCCATTACCTGAGCAATTCTCCAAAAGTTTGTACATCACATGATTTCTATAAAAATGGTGTGCTGGTAATTAACATGAAGCTGAATAACTTCCACCACATTTTCCAAAGTGTCCCAGAAAGTTTCTAAGAAACATTCCTTTTTCATTACCAATTATGTAAGGAAATCTGGTAGGGACAAAAGAGGAATGTTTCTTAGACATTCTGGGTTATTTTGGGAAATATGGTGGAAGTTGTTCAGCTTCATGTAGGTACTTTACCAGCATACCAATTTTTATAGAAATCTAAGATGTGATCGAAATGTACAAACTTTTTGAGAATTGCTCACCTCACTTTATTAGTTGCAAATGCCATGCAGAATAAGCTAGGTCATTGATCCGACTCCGCTCCGTCATAGGTAGATTACATGTCCATTAAAACTATTTAAGTGTTCATGGTCTTGGTAAAACTAACAAAGTCCAGAATAATGCGTAGGTGTCCCTAAAGACAACTTTACAAACTTCAACTATTACCTAAACTTTAACATCGGTCAACGTCTTTATATTATTAACTACGTAGGTAAGTTTCTTATTTTATGAATATTATGTTTTTTTAATGGTTCTGTTCATTTATAGTTTCACGAATAAATACTGAAATGGGAAATAATTTGTAGACTTTCTCTTTACCTATTCTGAATTAACTAGGCCTAAGTACCGATGGATCCATGAGGTCCAGAAAGACCTGTGGGACATCCAAGCGGCTGAATGACGTCGGATCGCACGGGACAGGAACGAATGGCGAAATCTAGTATTGGAAGCCAAGATCCACTTCGGGTCGCTGAGCCAGGGAAAGTAAGTCAGTATCTTCAATCTTAAACCAATCAAAACTCTTTCAAAATGCTAAACATTCTTTCCACAAGTCCCTTTACACAGCAAATCACAAAGCTTCAAATATCCATGCACTTTTACAAAGAAATTCGCCCAAAACAATTCACCCGTCCGCAAATGTCGAGCACATTCCGTGCCGAATCCAACAAAACATGTCCTTTCTTTTATTACCGGCTTGTCTCCGGGAACTCCAGATTGAAAGTGACATGTGAAACGGACTCTTATTACGTATCCAATTTACTGGAAGGTTTTACTGAACTTTGCCCTTATTTTTTATAGTTTGACTTGTGTCAAAAAACTTGCGATATTTGCGAGATTTTGGATGATGTAGTTTCGTTATAGGAATTACATTCTGTTACGCTGTAACTTGACTGTTTACAAAACGATTTCTAATATTATTTTTAGTGTAATTTTGTCTTTAGATTTGCTTCTATAAATTACAAGGACACAAAAATATTAGCCTGGCGCTGCTGTTTTAAAGTTAGGTTAAGGGAGTCCACCATTAAAGGGGGTGCCGACAAGAGAGTAGTTTATCTCAACCATTCGATGACTAAATGATCAATTTGTCAATGTCATATTGATAATAGAAAGCATTGCAAGCGAATACAGCTACTCAGTAATTAATTATTAAACATCAACCATTAGCCTCAGCGTCCCACCCATGGTTTTATACCAAATAATACAAATTACCTACCTGGAATGAAATTATTAGTTTCTTTTGTTTGGATTCGTTCAATTAAAATGAAATATATTCAATTATATTTTCTGCTACCATTAGGGCCACATGCGACAATTTAATAATTGGCGGTCGATGGTAGGTATTATATGTACGTACATTTGAAACTGTGTCATAGTGCAAATGTCAGAGATCGCAAACTATCAAAAATACTCTATAGATGAACCTTATATCATTGCAATAAGGACTATTGATTGTCACTATCAACGATGGATGGCGAATTTGAGTAATTAATTGGGTGCATGTTGCTTATTGATGCGTACAGCAGCCGCCAGCGGTGGATCACGGAATAGAACAACAGCTGTTGCGACTGCCCCGGACTGTTTCTAGTATTGTTTCCTATAGCTAAATTGAATTGAGAGGTTGACTTACTCAACTGATGAGAGGCTTCAAGAAGGGGCTAATGGAAAATTGTAGTTTTTATATTTAATATTTACTCATTTTAATCAAAGGCCATGAAAATAATTAACACGGAGCAAAGACTATATTTGCAAGGGCAGACTCCAACCAAAACCTTAAAAGGTTAAAGTTAGCTCGATAGAAAAATACCTATTACAAAAACCTGTCTAATTTTATATTTACTAGTGATTGTGCTCTGTGAGCTGTGCTGTAGACCTCGCGAACCCCCGTCGCTCCGCCAATTTGAAATATTTCCGAAAACTGAATCAACGGAAATACAAAATCTTGAACCTGCTCAAAAATTTTCACTAGCTGGTTACTAACTCGCTGGTTTTTAGGGTTCCGTACCCAAAGGGTAAAACGGGACCCTATTACTAAGACTTCGCTGTCCGTCCGTCTGTCACCAGGCTGTATCTCACGAACCGTGATAGCTAGAGAGTTGAAATTTTCACAGATGATGTATTTCTGTTGCCGCTATAGCAACAAATACTAAAAACAGAATAAAATAAAGATTTAAATGGGGCTCCCATACGACAAACGTGATTTTTGACCAAAATTAAGCAACGTCGGGAGAGGTCAGTACTTGGATGGGTTTTTTTGTTTTTTTTTTGCATTATGGTACGGAACCCTTCGTGCGCGAGTCCGACTCGCACTTGCCCGGTTTTTTATTAATTTATCTTATTTTATGGTAAACATTCGTCACATGGTTTAGATTGAAACTAACTCGTGCAGAATCCACGCTATTCTTCTCTCAAACCTCAGCATATGACAGTAAAATCCCATTCAGCAAATTTCATCTCCGGTTTTGTAGAGCACGCTTGCGTCACAATAAATTCTAATATAGAAATATTTTCTGTACCTACATCCATACGACGATGTTTGAGAATATTAAAATGGTTAGGTTAGATCTTATTCAATCTTTCTATTCCGAGTCTTACGCTTGGAATACACGATGTACTCTTTCTATTCCGAGTTTTAAGCTTGGAATATATGGTGTACCTACACATGGACTCGCGCGCGAGAATGCAACTCATGCTAGACGGTCTAGTACAATATTTTATTTACCGTACAACTTCATACCCAACTAGTACCGGACTATAGCATTATAAATATGTATAGTACACAAATTTAAACCGTTATTAAGTTCCGCAATTAAGTACAAATACGAATTATGAAAATACTTTTCCTAAGATAAATCTGGGTGGAGTCCTATAAAAGAAGGACTCCGAATATGTATTCAAGTCTTTACCCAACACTAGATGAAAAGAGCTTAAGTTGTTGTCGCTAAAGCGTCGTTTCGATACTAACATTAACCAGTTAACCACCACTTCCCTGGCCTGTTTCTAAATTTGGAACATCCACAATTTATAGCATTTTTTAAGTGTCGTTAAGGCGACGTATTATAATATAGTTTTCATTCCATCTCGATACAATTTTGCAAGATTTGACGTTTTCGGTTAGAAATGTCTCACCTCAAATTATATGGAGACGCCACATGTTAGCTGATACGCACCGAGATTTAAAAATACTATAATATCTTAGGTACTTCAGGTACCCGAGCCTTTTTGGTCTTCTTGTACGACTCAAATATCTTCACGAAATCAATTTAAGTTTGTAGGTATCGCTCAGTGGGCCATTGTTGACTTTGAAACCAAAGGTTTGATCCCCGCGGGCAGGACGGGCTTAAATTTGAGTTGGTGTATCGTCTTTTATCTGTGTTAAATACGTTACGTAACTGCTTCGAAATACAGAATATTCCAGGCCATTGTCTCACAGCTTACTCCGGTCACTGATAAACGTATGAATATCAGTAAGCACTACGTACTAAGCTACGTGCTACGAACGTTCGTAGGTTTCGAATATATCCATATTTTTTGGCAAACGCATTAAAACAAAAAAAAGTGTATTAAAGTTTTCCTGGAAAGTATAAATATGCACACGTACAAATTTAGATATATTATTCCAAACAAAAGCTATATACATATATAAACAATTATTACTATATTATATTGTTGTTGTCTATACTGAACCAGCGACTATTATATACACTGCTAGTTTATAAGCTATAAGAACTTTCCAGCATCCAATCTTGTCCCAGACAAGCGTGCCATATGACAAGATTGAGTGGAAATGAGCAAAGTTAACCTACTTCTATGAGGGATTTAAGTTTCCCAATAACGGGTTTAAGTTTTTGAAATGCAAAGACAGCATTACTAAACCGTCCACACGGCACTTCCAGTAGTTCCAGTTCAATTTAGTAAAGTTGATTCAATTGAACTTACAATTTCCTTATCATTATCACTCTTATCAGTAGAAATCAGGTCATGTAACGTATAAACGTCAGGGCAAACCCTTCGAATGTACCTCTCCTCTTTACCACTCGCGTAAAATGTGCAAATAAGTGTCGTTCACAGTCCACTAGTGTGCGACCTGATAAAAATGTGCACTTTATTCAATTGATATAAGGAGTAAAATGTTTTAAAATCTCTGACGTAGACTATTAATACTATAACGTATCTTATTACTGACATTTACTTTCTTCAGCTTTGAACAATAAAGGTGTATTAAAGTTCCATAATGGAAGTAAAAATTCGTATCCACCTGACTATCTATCGATCGACGAGTACTTATCAAAGAGAGCTTAGGTACCGCATTGTTCGCTACGGAGCGAACGATTGGCATCTTAGGCACCCCTATGTTTATTTATATCTGCCCGCATAGCAGTACGTATAAATAAAACACTTTTGTTCAGATAATATTGTGTAACGTACGAATACAGGGATCATTTCAGGGATAAGTTCGCCTTTGTTGTATTTAATTGACTCTGTAACTGTGTTTCTCGTGTTTTAATTTCTATGTACAATAAAGTAAATACATACATACATACATACAATACGTTGCGCTAAAATGCCTTAATTGGTACATATTTATAAAGTGGCACATTTCGTTAGGACAATCATCCTAAATGCAACATCAGTTCATACTACGCTAGTACTCCAAAACAAGTTCGCTTAAAAATAATACAACTACCTACTACTTATGCTCAAACACACCCAACTTGTCAGTAAGTAAAGGCGCGAAATTCAGATTTTTAATGGAAGATCAACCCTTCGCGCCTATATTTTTTAAATTTGCCATTTTTTCCACCGACCCCTCTGGCTGTGCCAGTAAACTTCATCATCATCATCATCATCTCAGCCATAAGACGTCCACTGCTGAACATAGGCCTCCCCCTTGGACCTCCATACGTGCCGGATGGGGGGTGAATGCCATAATCGCCACGCTTGGCAGGTGGGTTGGCGATCGCAGTCGAGTACACTGAATTTGAGGGACGCTGCTGCCCGTCCACCGGTGGTCTTGGACGTAGTTTAAGGACATACCCGGGTCCAGGCCGGTAAACTTACTAAGTTTTAATAGTTAATAAAGCCGAACATATGCAAAAACAAGTAGATCGATTCCTTTACTTCAGCCCTTGTGATCCTAACCTATAAGAGTACAAAGCTATTGAAATATCACGGAACATTGATAGCGATTTTAATAAAAACTTTGCTGGAAATTCATTGTTTACATTATAAGACCAGGAAGCTCATTCTGAGTTTCATATTCATAACTTGATTCGATAGTCTTATGACAAAGTACTTGACATGACTTGACAATAAGTTAAGGATATAATTAGCAAACAAATCTCTAGCAAACACATTTATTTATTTAATTAAAATTTTAATCTGGCAACAAGGCCTATATTATATTACAAATAACTTAGAGACTGAAGCCTAGATATTCCCATGATAAAAATCATAAGACTATTTAACGTAAAATGATACAGACGCTAAAATAGCAAAAAATAGTGAATAATGGAGGAAAAGGGCCGTCCCTAAGTAAATAGGAAAAAAGGTTAAGGAGGAAGAAAAATGAAATTATCTAACGTAGCATGGTCAACTCGAAAACTTCATGATTGTACGGCAAAAACTGCCCGGTTTGGAACCTGAAGGTATTTCTACAAAGTTCTTTCTAATTAAAATAAAAAAAGTATAATTCCCTTTATTCCATTACATCGACAGATTTATCTGTCAAACACCTAAATATCCCTAGCTTTAAGGGTGCGTGAGTCGTGTCAAGTTCGCATCTAACTAAACTCGAATAGGCCTCCAGCTTTTAATTCCTGAGAGGAATAGCCGCACACAAAGGTATGTAAATTATGACCAAGTTTTTCTTTGACGGATCTCGGTTTTTTCAGTGTTGTTTCAGTTCCATTCTGGTTGGGGGAATGAAATATTGGATTTATGTAGGGCTTTTCCATTGAGAAGGGCTGTACGAGTACGCTTGGGTTTTTTTGTTTACTTTTTAAGTACTTATTTGGTTCTTATACCAAAACTTTTTGTACATTTTATTAATATAAATAAATATATATAACCGTGTAACCTACCTATATAAGGCCTGATTCGAAACAAATTTGACAAATTCAGAGTGATTTTTCTTGGATATTTTCTAGCTTACTTTATATATACACTACGACATTATAATTATCAGAATCACAAAATTATTATACCAAAAAAAATTTTTTTTTATCAATTCTAAGATGATCAAAAAAATCAAATAAACGCCGCCGTCTTTTTAATTAGGCGCCAAATTGCTGTCAAAAACTTGATAAGTATGGAAGAAACTTGCACATAACTAATTTCCAACATAACCTGTTACCTAATATTATACCAATACTGAAAGGTAATTTCATTGCAATATCCATGAAACAATGAGGATCTAGACATATCTTCAAATATCTGGCGTATCAGGAATTTCGTCGATGTGGTGTCAGTTACCGGGCATTGGTTACTTTTCGACAGAGAAATCGACACCAACATCACTAAAAGAAACGGTTCGCAGCTTTAGTTTAATAATGCGGATTTCCAATATTACTTTGATAATATTTGGAGATGATCCACGATGTTTATGAGGCAATCAGCATGCTTAAGCCAGTACCCTCGAAATCGGACCAAAAAACTTGATTCAACAAAGTCCCACAGTATTGACCTATTGAACGGTATGGAGTGGAGTGTCCAAGGAATTAGTTCGTTAAAACAACAAAAACTATATGCAATATAATATTTCAAAATAAACATTGTTCTTGATAGGACTCAAACTAAGAAACTGTCAAAAAACACTGTCGGATGTATGATGGAGGGCATACAACAAAACTAACGACAGGAGCGGGAAGAAATGGAAAATGATGAATTTACTTATAAATAACAATTTTTAAACAAATTTTCAATAAATTATGGAAAAACAAATCTTGATTCAGCTAGCTTCAGTACCATTAATAGGGTTTTCAATTTGGCAGATTGAATTCGAATCAGGCCTTAATATATTTCCTACATTCATGTATTGGTACCTATATGTATAATAAATTGGAATAATAGGTGAAAATTATTTTACCTACAGTACCTAATACAATTAATGTAATGAAATTTTAGTTTTCAATATATTTTTTTGTGATATACAATGTAAGGTTTAATGTTCCATCGACCGACTTGTTGATATTTTGATATTTTTATGTGGTGACAAAATAGGCTGTCAAACACGCGGACCTTATATTAAAATTAAAATCTAAATATAACAAAAGAGCTCTTTTGATCTCACATAATAACCGTTGATATCAAACAACTCGACCGCACTCGGAGTTCCAGGCACAAAAGAGGGTAAGCAATAAAATCTGTACAAAGGTGGATCCCGTGCTGCCGCATGATTTCACGCCTTCAGAACCCTTTACGAAATATTGCCGATAAAACCGCTACACGGATTTATTCCATATAGAAGTGACTATTTAAGGGCTCGTAAGACTAGTCCTTAAATAGTAACTTTAAGCTAATAAAACAGTTTAAATCACGTATTTGTAGTCTCTCGCGCGACATGTTTCGGAGAGCCTACTTCTCTTCATCTTGTACTAACAGTGCTTTTGAGTAGGGTTCACGAAGATTTTTGAAGGGCGCGGCGCGTTGCTTTTGTATTTATGCACTGTTAGTGCTTGAAAATGGGGACTGGTCACGATAGTGATTACAATTACGTGATTGAAACCGTTTTATCAGCTGGTATTGAATATTTATTCATAAAAGCAAAGAAAGTAATCATCATCATCATCATCATCTCAGGCATAAGACGTCCACTGCTGAACATAGGCCTCCCCCTTGGATCTCCATGATGGGGGGTGAATGCCATAATCGCCACGCTTGGCAACTACGTCCAAGACCACCGGTGGACGGGCAGCAGCGTCCCTCAAATTCGGTGTACACGACTGCGATCGCCAAGAAAGAAATAATCAACATAAATTATTAGCATGTAATAAGTATATCTTATTTGCCACGCTATTCACCGTCGCTTTATAATAGGTATTTTACCCCATCCAGCACCTCAAGCCACAATAATGTAACCGGTATCCACCGGTCCGGACGATTTCCCGCTAAAATCGTCCTGTCCATTTGGCTGTGAGCTGATCCGATAGTTAACTTACCGAATCATTGTACCGAATGTACCGACATTTTTGTGAAAGGGTCCGGTGAGGCAATTGGTTTGGTTCCTTTTTAAATGGCTCGTAAGTGTAACACTCACGATAGTGTACCTAGTTTATTTGTGGAAATGCACATTTAGGTACCTACGCTTTGCACCTATACATAGATACCAGTGGCGGCGCGTCTAGATTGTTCGTAGGCATGACATAGCTGAGTTGCCCTTCCTTTTCTTCATAAGTTGAAAGAAAGTGGCTCAAGACCCTGAATATCAGACAAGTTTGTCGGACATGGGCGTTAGTAAGTTAATTGTGGCTTTCCATTACAATTTCCAGCAGAAATTCTGATACAATGGTTCTTATCGCCCATGAACCATATAATAATAATAAGGGCCTTTCTCTGATTGAAAGCCACAGTTGATGATAGCGATAGCACGATAGTATGTATGGTGAGTAGCGATAGTAAACATAGTTTTTTCTTCTGATCGCGTCTGGTCCGCGAAATCCTCTCTTTTCTAGTTTGTTCGTAGATACGAAAGATTACAAATGTAATTGAAATTAATGATATTAAATTTAATATTGAACATTCAATATCATTACTTAAAAAACACATCTTACCGGCTAACTTAAATAAATAACTCAATCACTGATTTAAAAGAATAAGGAGTGCCTTTCCGAGCGGGAGTGGCGAAAAATATAATAAAAGGATAGTGGGAGTGTCGAGTGATAAAAAACGATTCATCTCAAGCCTCGACTAGCCGTAGGTACGACACGTCCATCAGACTCACCATTAAACTTTATTATTAGCAGACTATTCCTCCGGGTGTTGAAGGACGTTCCGCGAGAGATAAACGATCCATTATGAGCGAGTGCTCGTAAAACTGCTTCATTTTACGTGTAGAGTACTTGCACTTTGACGTTCTTCAATGAATCTTTGAACCCCATTCATAAAACGCATAAATGTATATTCGAGAATTCCCGAGTGAACTTCGAAATGTCGATGTCAACTCGAGAATGCTTTTTGTTTTTAGCTCATGAAGGTTGTCCAAAGTGACAGCTTATTATGCAGTAAACTACGTAGAAGTGTCAGCTAATGAATCGGTCAACCATTCTTTTGTCCCGTCCCGTCAATACATCGTAGCTATGTGTAAAGTAGGTAGTCACTTTACTACCTAAAAGCAACTACCGAAAAACGTCAAGCTTTACGAGCATACTTTTGACATCATTTTGCGAAATCATCATGAATTTGATGGAAACCACTATGTTGGGGTATCGCATAGGTTTGGAAAGGCCTACGGTTCGATACCTAGTGTAGGTGAGAAAAAAATAAAGGCGGGTGCCAATAAGTGGGCCACATCAGAATTATATTACGCTGCATTCATACGTTGGTTGCTAACAACAATCACCGTTGTTTTTCCAGGTCTCGATCGTAGTTTAGCATTATTTTCCCTATTACCTCTCAATGCCAATCCATCAAAGTTTAGATTAAAATGCAAATTATTTAGGATAGCCATTAACTCTGATTTGCGTGCAAATGAGTTTTTATAAAAGTTATAAATGGCAGAGTATTTTGCTGTCACTTTGTGATCTATATATATAAATGCAAGTGTCCTGACTGACTGATTCATCAACGCAGAGCCGAAACTACAAAAGATAGAAAGTTGAAATTTTCACACCAGATTACAATTATAAAGTGTACAAGAGATAAGAAGCGATTTTGAGAAATTCAACCCCTAAGGGGGTTAAAAAGGGGATGAAAGTTTGTATGGGGTTCAAGTTTTATTTTAAACTAGGAATTTGAAACTTCGTAAAAAGATATATTATTAAAATACAAGAAAACTAATTTCAGCGTTTTTTAAATTTCATCCCTTAAGGTGGTGAAAAGGGGGTTGAAAGTTTGTATGGAGATCAAATATTTTTTCGAACGCGGGACTTGAATCTTTGTATTTGGGGATATTATTAGAAGACAGGAAAAGTAATTTCAGCGTTTTGTAAAATTCATCCCCTAACAGGGTTAAAAAGGGGTTGAAATTTTGAATCCATTACAAATGCTTTGAAACTTCTTAGAAAGGCAAAATAGCCGATTACAAAAAAAAGTAAATGCAATATTTTTGGAAAGTCAACCCCTAAGGGGGTTAAAAAGGGGATGAAAGTTCGTCTTCGGGTGCAAATTTTATTTTAAGATAGGAACTTGAAACTTTGTCAAAAGGTATTAAATTCAAATCCAAGAAAACTAATTTCAGCGTTTTAGAAAATTCATCCCCTAAGATGGTGAAAATGGGGTTGAAAGTTTGTATGGATATCAAAAATTTTTTCGAGCGCGGGACTTGGATCTTTGTATTTAGGGATTCTATTAAAAGACAATAAAAGTAATTTCAGCGTTTTGAAAAATTCATCCCCTAACAGGGTTAAAAAGGGGATGAAAGTTTGTATGGGGTTAAAGTTTTCTTTTAAGCTATGAATTTGAAACTTCGTAAAAAGATATATTATCAAAATACAAGAAAATTAATTTCAGCGTTTTTGAAAATTCGTCTCCTAAGGTGGTGAAAAAGGAGTTGAAAGTTTGTATAGATATCAACAATTTTTTCGAGCGCGGGACTTAAATCTTTGTATTTGAGGATATTATTAAAAGACAATAAAAGTAATTTCAGCGTTTTGTAAAATTCATCCCCTAACAGGGTTAAAAAGGAGTTGCAAGTTTGAATTCATTACAAATGCTTTGAAACTTCTTAGAAAGGCATAATAGCGGATTACAAAAAAAAGTGGTTGCGTTATTGGAAATTCAACCCCTAAAGGGAAAAAGGAGATGAAAGTTCGTCTTTGGGTGCAAATTTTATTTTAAGCTAGGAACTTGAAACTGTGTAAAAGGGCATTAAATTAAACAGAAGAAAACTAATTTCAGCGTTTTAGAAAACTGATCCCCTAAGGTGGTGAAAATTTGGTTGAAAGATTGTATGGATATCAAACATTTTTTCGAGCGCGGGACTTGAATATTTGTATTTGGGAATATTATTAGAAGACAATAAAAGTAATTTCAACGTTTTGTAAAATTCATCCTCTAACAGGGTTAAAATGGGGTTCAAAGTTTGAATCCATTACAAATGCTTTGAAACTTCTTAGAAAGGCATAATAGCCGATTACAAAAAAAAAAACAACGTTTTATGGAAATACCAGCCCAAAGGGGTTTTAAAAAGGGGATGAAAGTTCGTCTTGGGGTGTACATTTTTGTAAAAAAAGGTATTAAATTAAAAACTTGAAAACGAATTTATACATTTTTCAAGATTCATCCCCTAAGGTGGTGAGAATGCGGTTGAAAGTTTGTAAGGAGATCGGTTTTTTGTTAGTGCGGAACTTGAATCTTTGTATTATAAGGGCATAGGTACCTATTATTAGAATACAAGAAAAGTAATTTCAGCAACCAACATCAAAATCCACTTGACTTAAAACTTGCTAAAAAGGAAAAGTAATTTCAACATTGCTTGGATATGAAAATTAAAGATACTAAAGATGTAAAATGTTGAAGATAAGATTCCACGCGGACGAAGTCGCGGGCAACAGCTAGTAAAGGAATAAAATCTTTGTAGGATTTACTTCAACTTTTCAAGATTCTTATAAATCGCGTTAATATTATTGTTTGAAATGTGATCAACATGCTAGAATCAGGTGGTAGATTTTATAACCCGTAGCATAATTATTAATTACCTACTATTAGAGAAGCGAATAGACTGAATACTACATGAATGGAATTAGTACACTACGGAAGAGGCTACACACAAAGCGCTACATTAGCACACAAAGCGCTGGTGGCCTAGCGGTAAGAGCGTGCGACTTGCAATCTGGAGGTCGCGGGTTCAAACCCCGGCTCGTACCAATGAGTTTTTCGGAACTTATGTACGAAATTTCATTTGATATTTACCAGTCGCTTTTCGGTGAAGGAAAACATCGTGAGGAAACCGGACTAATCCCAATAAGGCCTAGTTTACCCTCTGGGTTGGAAGGTCAGATGGCAGTCGCTTTCGTAAAACTGGTGCCTACGTCAAATCATGGGATTAGTTGTCAAGCGGACCCCAGGTTCCCATGAGCCGTGGCATAATGCCGGGATAACGCGAGGAAGAAGAAAAAGGGAGAGGCTACACACAACAAAACAACACATCGTATATAGACGTAAAATTACCTATTGTCAGCGACTTAGCGTCATTTTAAAAGATTGGGTTTATTATCAGTATTCAGACTCACGCTCTAACTATTGTAAATCTAGTAAAAAATAATATTGCAACGATAGCAATATGCCATGTAATCTACAAATAGACAAAATGCATGTGTCCCTAGCTGCTCACTTTTAGGAAAAATCCAGCTAAAATTCTAAAAGAATAGCTAAAAACTATAATAACATCAACTTTCAGCCTTAACCCGTACGAACAAAATTGAAATTTGTCTACGAAATATCATCCCAAAGTGCCTGTGACGAAATTCCTGCACTACAAATTCTGCAACGAATGAATTTTATGTTGTTTTTTAGAACAAAATGGCCGCCGTGTTGATTGATCTACTACAGCCAAACGAAATAACGCCCGTTTGCAGATTTTTATTTTAAAGGCCATTCGTTCAAGTAATTTACTTTGGCAATTATTTACAGTCTGGTTTAAAAAATTAAATATACATATAATTTTTAATTGATGACTCAAGTTGATTTTACAAAGATTATTATATTTGTGTTTTTCGGTTTTAAAATAAGCTTATTTTATGAATATGTGTAGGACTAAAGAGAACAGTGGGGCTACCGCGAAAACCGAAATTCGCAAATTGCGGGGATCTTTCTCTTTTACTCCAATGAAGGCGTAATTAGAGTGACAGAGAAAAATGCCCGCAATTTGCGAACTTCGATTTTCGCGGTTATAGCCCAGGTTCGGTAGCAGATATTTTAAACGTAAACTACATAAATATTATATAACTAGCTTCCGCCCACGTCTTCATCTACGTGAGTAAAAAATATCCTACTTATTTCCTTCCTCAGGCCTCGAACTATCACTATACAAAATTTTATCTAGATAACTATCTACTAAATCGGTTCAGCGGTGTAAGTGTGAAGAGGTCTGCAGACAGACAGAGTTAGTTTCGTATTTATAACATTAGCAAGGATGAACGTGCCTCTGTTTATATTGCATTCTAAACTTCAACTTAATAATTATGATGGAATATACCTTCTAATTTCAACATTCTGTAGTTTTTCTCTAACAATATGAATACACACACACACACACACACACACACACACACACACAAAATTAACGACAAAAAATGATAACGGATATTAGTGTTCATGAATTAAGATTATAAAATAAGAGCAATCTTAGGCTTTACATGGATACAGTTTTATTAATTAAATTATGTATTTGAAATGACACTAAACAGTAACTGTATGTAATTATTAAGATACTTATATTTTTCTGAATCTGCTTCCTTGTCAAAGAAAAAACAGACAGGTTGAAACAAATTAGTAACTGTCTGGCCTTTATCGCAGATCCGTATCCGTTGAAACGTTTCAAATCTGTGAGCCTACCTCAAAACTTTTAGAACTGTCGTTCATTTTCATTATTTGAATAATTTACTCGCAAGGTAACGGAAATACCTACTTCATCATCATCATCATCATCTCAGCCATAAGACGTCCACTGCTGAACATAGGCCTCCCCCTTTTTTATGGGGGGGCGAATGCCATAATCGCCACGCTTGGCAGGTGGGTTGGCGATCGCAGTCGAGTACACCGAATTTGAGGGACGCTGCTGCCCGTCCACCGGTGGTCTTGGACGTAGTTTAAGGACATACCCGGGTCCTACTTACACCTACCTACCTACTTACGGGTCTTCTTCTTTCGGCCCTTAATCCTAACTTTATTTAGGATCAGGCCTTCTTGTGCGTTTGAGCCAGGCCGGTCTGTCCTGGGTTTTCAACAATGGGATATTCTGTGTTTGCGTAAGGGGTCTGCTAGCTGGCGAGTGGTCATACTATTTTACGTTAACCTGCTCACCCGCTCCTTGCGCCCGTGCAAGCTAACGTACCTACGCCCTAACGCCTCGCTGAATGAGAGTAATTCCTCTGCGCCTTAATTAATAATTAAATTTCGTACCGTTCCGTTTTCCCACTTTTCCCACACAAACAGAGACACGCGAAATCCGAAGCAACTTAACTAATCCCAACTAACAGAATTGCGGTATTCAAGACATTTTCTCTCTACTCAGAATTTAAATTCATCTTTAAGAGAAGCCACAAACGCTAGAGACAAAAAATATTACACCGAAATTTTCAAGTGACTGTGAAGCGAAATTGTATCATACATCTTAGGTAATAGAGTATTTTTTAATTTGTTTTTCATACTAGAGAGGCCAGTTTTCAGTATGTTTTTCTGTCTCGAAAAAGCTAATAAATGTCTCACGTAACCGTTTGGTACAAACAACAATACTCTGACTGTCCATACGAGTAGATTGACCTTATGCCTTTTGTAATAAGGTTGACAAACTGTCAGTTAACAGTGTAGGCGATGGTACAATATTATGTTTGTGGAGTCAAGTTCCTTTGCCGAGTAAGGGATAGCGTTATTTGAGTTGTTGTCCACGTCAAGTTTATATTAGTAGGATAGCGCTTTAAGTGCCAGTTTTGTTACGAATATTTAGGCAAGGTTGTTAGAGTAATGTACCATAAAGAATTTTCAGAAATCGCAAAGTTCCCATGAAATATAATATTTTTTTGACATCGAATCGAACTTAGAGAATGTCGTCCTGAGAACGTGACCTAACTCAAAAGGGACCTCCAACGAAAGTGACCTACTCCACCTAAACCCACGCACGCCCACGCACAAACCCTCACACACGAGCACAAATTTGAAGGTTGAATTCTCAGTTAAATTATTGTTTTGAATACTTCATTGTCAACAAATTATCAACAATGGCATATTATTCTGCGATGTTCTCTAGTTTTCTAACCTTCGGGCAGGAGTTGTATAAACATAAAAAAAACTCTCGTCGTCTATTTGTGTCGAGAAACGGGGGATAGCTCCCGGACACTAACTTTTAACTCAGACAAATGAAGCATTTTTTGTAAAATATTCTTTGAGCAACGTG
This sequence comes from Cydia fagiglandana, assembly GCF_963556715.1. NCBI lineage: Eukaryota > Metazoa > Arthropoda > Insecta > Lepidoptera > Tortricidae > Cydia > Cydia fagiglandana. The sequence goes on along the minus strand of NC_085942.1, from coordinate 19,938,456 downwards.
AAATATTATGTAAAAAACTAATTTTTCTGTTAAGCTAATTTTGTCTTCATTTGGTTTTTACACTGTTTACTCTATTTTTTTTAAAACCGTCCGCTAAATAGATTACAGATCTAAAACAGCAACAACTGACTCTGAACAATTCACATAGGTAGGGCAGATTTTTTTGGTTGAAAATATCCGTCTCTGGGGCATCGTTTTAGTCAATTGAATGAATGTATCAAAATGAAGTACCTATTATATCAGAGACTCGCACCTGCAGACAAACTGTGTAAACAGTTTTGCAGGGAACTGAATTAGATCGTAAGGTTATTTCTTGTATTAATAATAGTAATAAAAAAAAAACAGTATGTATCAGAACGAAAGGCAATGAAAGGGACCCATTTAATGTTTAGGTCATACTTTTACTATGGGACTAACCCCGAAAACGCGGAAAAAAAATTGGATGTTTGATACATTTTGCTGGTCTGATTTTGAAATTTCCTATGGGAGAGTCAAGTTTTTTTCGGGGTTGGTAACATAGTAAAAGTTGCTCATTATGACCTAAATATTAATGGGTCTCTTTGTTTGCCTTTCGTTCTGATACATACTGTATTTATGTGTATAGTAGAATGAAAAAGGATGCACTGACAAATCTTCATTAAATGCTAAGTTTTTCATTTTCATTCCTGTTTCAGGAAAAGGCAAAATGGACTCAAAACTCAAAACTCTTTATAGGTACCCTAGTTTATATTGTTCTTGCGCTTGCTTTTCACCATTTTATGTTCACGGAGAAAATATATAGGACAATATTGTTATGAAGCATAAAACAGAACACTAGCCGTTAGGTCCCACAAGGATATGCTTCACGGCATAGTTTTCTTTAAACGAGGTTTTCTCAGGTTAACATACGTTTTTAAAAGAAGGACCTGTGATTTAGTTAAATATTTATTTTCACTATAGACTTATATCGACCGGGATATGAACTGTGATCTCGAAAACAATACAAAAGGTAATTACGGTTCATACCCTGGTCGATAAGTCTAGTGAAACTAACCTGTGAATCATTCAAAACTGTTAAATATATATTTTGATACCTAAACTGTTAAATTTTGGCTTTAAGAACCTTTTTCGATAGTAGTGCTTTAAAATAGTTCAGGAGAATAATGCAAAACATCTTTCCTCGAACTAAAAATATAAATCCCTAACAAGAATAGCTATTCGTTTAATTAAAATAATTTGGAAACCATTCGCGGCCGGAGGCAATTCAGAATGAGATTCTCCATTACCTGTGGTGAGGCGGGTATTTTCAGAAACGCGAAGGCTTTACTGACTTAAATTATTTCATAATGTAATGAGCCGTGAAATTACATAAATAAATATTATAGAACAATCTCACTCACACAATACGAGTAAAGTTTGTGTTGTGGGTACTAGATGACAATATAAATATAAATAAATAAATGAATATGGAATATTATACGGATATTCTTAAATTGCGATTCGGGAAATGATTTAGATATTCACTAGATATGAAATAGTAAAGATATGTGACGTTCCACAGCGAAAGGTACCTTTGCCCCGGCTGAGTATTGGAGCGGCGTTAATAATAGCGTAAGCGCCAGCCGCCATAAGGTACCTTTTTCCGTGGAACGTCACATATCTTTACTATTTCATATCTAGTGAATCTCTAAATCATTTCCCGAATCGCGCCGATAGTGTGCTAGGATAGGAGCTTATAGCTTTTAACAAATTGTCGATAGGGACGTGATGATGATGTTTTTCTGCATGTCATCATGAGTGGCTGCTCCTCAACCAGCAAACGGAGCAACAGCTCACGTTCACAAGGCATCATCATACATCTCCCTAGCGCTGTATTACCTGTATTATTTTCTTGCATTGACGTATGTAATAACATATATACCTATTGTATTGTATCACAAAATACTTTAAATTAACTTGTCGATCAATGATGTCTATGGATTGGAAATTCGGCGCTCGGCGTGAATGTAATTTATGAGGGCGAATATTATTAATTTGCAGACATGATAAATATGATAATATATGTTACCGTATTATGTTGGAGTAATTACTTAATTAACTACATTTCAAGCATAATTAATAATGACACAGACTATAGAATTACGTTTAATTTTAACCCCAATTTGGTAGCCAATTAATCATACCCAATAAAAATAGAATCGAATATAAAATGTTACCTGTTTTGAAAGATGCTAAAAATAAATGACCAAAAAACACAAATACAAATCCTTAGCCCGTCCACGCAAATATAAAGGCCTTATTAGATAATTAATAAATAATAAATAATTAAAAAATTCTCACTATAGTTCCAATTTAAAGAGAGCAATCTGACTGTCAAATACATTCCTTCTTCTATAAATGCGAAAGTAGGTACCTAACTTTGTGTGTCTGTCTACTTATCTGTCTGTTACCTTACTCGTAAAACCTGAAACAGCTGATTTAGATGAAAGATCTGGAGATATTTTGAAGCCCGACATGATCGCTTTTATCAATCGTCACGTCATCATCCAGACGAAGTCGCAGCCATTAGCTAATAGTTTCGATATAATTTGGAACATCAAAAGCACATTCAAGAATGTCCAAGACATTTCTTCTCGTAATTACCTTTCGGGGCACAAAAGGACCCCCAACGGACCACGGGGCTGCTTAATTAATTAGTAGTAGTGATTAAAAGGTCTAATAGATATTTGAGGTCCTTTAATGTACACGTTAACTGGAATTACCCTGTTTATGGGATATTAGCATTTGCCTGTGGTTTGGTCTGCGTAACATGATGATGAATTGATGATTGATAAAAACCATCATGTCTTTCCTCGGGCTTCAAACTATCTCCATACCAAATTTTATCTAAATTGGTTCAGCGGTTTAAGCGTGAAACGGTAACAAACAGACAGACTCTCATTTATAATAAATATTATTAAAGGGCATAGCTCCTGCTTGTGAGTTCATCTGCGGAGAATTAATAGTTTCTATTTAATACTCACGTTAGACCGGCCGTGTCCGGGCCGGAGCTTCCTGCGCTTCGTTTTTTATCGAAAGCATCACGTGATCGCCTGTCACGTCATAGAAAAGTAAACGCCGGAAGCTCCGGTCCGAAGCAGCTCGGTCTAACGTGAGTCATCCTTTAACCATTTGTGTCACAAATTTTTATTAATTATACAATTTTTAGTAATAAAAGCGTGCAGTAGTGTATGGCTTATGATGAGTAAAATAAGGGAAAATACATTTTAGTCCATTTTGAAGGGGATGGATGTATGTAAATAGGTGGTTGGTATAGATGACCACTAGCGGGCGCAGCACGGTTCCATTTTTATCGACTATCACTATGCGCGTCCCTTTCGCACTTACAAACTTGTTAGAACGTAACAGGCATGGTGACAAGGGATAAAAACGCGACCGTGCTAGGACGAAAGGAGAGAGATCATTTCAGTGATAAAAAGTATCGCATACGGACAAAGTCGCGGTAAATTAATCCCATTCACAGCTTAACAGTACCGTAATTAATCGTAAATTAATCTTAATCAATCGAGAATGATTTAGCGTCTATTAATTTGAGCTTAATTTGGTCCCATCTGAATTAAGCCTAATTAGGCGTCTCACGGGAGACCGCCGAATAGTAAATAGATAATCATCATAGAGGTACAATAATATAGAGATGACCGGGGGAGGGGCCAAACGACCAAACGAGATGCACTTATGGAAATTTCAGTAGGAGTAGCAGAGAAAGCGGTATTATTGCTTGTCCTTGTCAGTCTCACTTTTTGTTTGTTCCCCACCAAAAATTTAGTATGGTTTATGGTGGGCAAAAAATAACCCAACCGAATTACGTAGATTGTTTTTGGTATGTTGTCAGGAATGTTAAGACGTGTTTTTAATATTGTCGTTTTGCGTATATTTTGTCCCTCACGGAGGCACGCGTATAGCTTATCTATGTAATACTAGGTCTACGATAATCACCCAATAGTAAATTATACCTACTCTTTGTATCATTATCGTAATTAAACTATTTCAACATTTCATAAAAAAATTGCACTAATTGATACCTATACCTAGATATTTATAATACTACCATGTATATAAAAAAATAAAAAATAAATCTATTTCAGTGTTTCAGTTACTATAGTTCGTTTTTTTTAGCAATAGAAAGAACTTGAAAGAAGGTAAGCGATCTTGACATGTCTTTTAATTGAAAAACGCTTTTTAAAAATTAGTAACTATGACTTATGCAGGCAGAAGAATATAAACGATCGTATTAGATTCATAATTGTTACATATTTGCCGTAACTTATTTATAAAATGTGTTTTTCAATTAAAATACACATCATATCACAGGTTGTTTACCTTATTTCTAATGCTAAAAAAACGAACTATAGTGGCCTATAGATAAATGCCTAAAAACCGGCCAAGTGTGAGTCGGACTCGCGCACGAAGGGTTCCGTACCATTACGCAAAACACGGGAAAAAAATCAAGTTTGTTGTATGGGAGCCCCATTATATTTATTATATTCTGTTTTTAGTACTTGTTGTTATAGCAGCAACAGAAATACATCATCTGTGAAAATTTCAACTGCCTAGCTATCACGGTTCATGAGATACAACCTGACAGACAGACGGACATCGGAGTCTTAATATTTAATAGGGTTTCGTTTTTATCCTTTGGGTACGGAACCCTAAAAACTAGCATACAAAAACTACAAAATACGTTATGGCTGCGATGCATTACGCAACCCCACAGCGGAACCGCCGGAACTTGACACCCTTTGGCCAAAACTCCTGATGGGGGTTAGAGGATCGTTGAGTGTTTGCCTCCTTGCCATCGATTTTATAGAAACGGATTCTTTTTCTAGCAAGGAACTGTTATTTAGTTTCAGCATGGGAGAGTGTTTCTCGAATCGCTTACCGTAAAAAACGCTCAGCTCTACCTATTTCTCATAAATCTCCTAGGATACACAACGTGACAAGAAGATGAGTGAGGACCTTTTGGCACAAATAGTTATTTATGTAATTAAATTTTAGTTTTGTGTTATTAGTTATTATTTGTGCTAATTACCATTTCTTATTCTTATTCTTATAAACACAATGTACTTCGGAACTTATGTACGAAATATCATTTGATATTTACCAGTCGCTTTTCGGTGAAGGAAAACATCGTGAGGAAACCGGACTAATCCCAATAAGGCCTAGTTTAGACCCTCTGGGTTGGAAGGTCAGATGGCAGTCGCTTTCGTAAAACTGGTGCCTACGTCAAATTATGGGATTAGTTGTCAAGCGGACCCCAGGCTCCCATGAGCCGTGGCAGAATGCCGGGATAACGCGAGGAAGAAGAAGATTCTTATAAACACAATTTTTTCAATGATGGATAGGGACAAACGATTATTAATGGCTTGTTAGAAATGACAGACGTTTGTGATTATGAATAACGTCATAGGTTTTTGTGACGTAAACTACCTACTTACTTTCATCGTAAAGCACTCAGACATAAAGCAATTATAGCGCCATAGCTCATTGCCGCCACTGCTTCATTACCATGTTAGATGCTTATGGGGTTTACTCCACTATGCTCTCAAGTAAAATTCAAAATAAACCTAGTATTATAATAATTAAATAAAATATCTCGGAACAATCTTACACAAATCGATTTCTAGACCGGCAATAAGTCCAATAAGGCTTGTGTTGTAGATACTAGATGACGATATATTCAGCCGTATTTATTGAAACGATATCGATCGGATAATGTCAGTGTCAAACGAGTGTCAAAAGTGATGTTTTTATTTGAAGAAACGTCAATGTTCGAACACGGCTGATTATATTAGCCTCTAGCGGCCCAGCATACAAGAAAAATTGTCAGGCAAATTTGAACTAAAGGTATTAGAAAATAGAGTTGATTTTGCTTTGTTTTAAAAAGAAACGAAACAATGCAAAAGCAACCCTGTTTCACTTATTAATGATTCAAATTTCTTTGGAGGTAATTTGTACTAGTATTAGGACATTGAACCCCAGGAGATTAAATATTAAAATACTTATAGACACATTTCAGATACACATATATCTGTGATGAACACAAAAATAAATGCGCTTACTAGGATTTGAACCCGGGATCTGCTTCGTAGGTAGGGTCACTACCAACTAGGCTAGGAGGTCGTTCAATAAAGTCAAAGGCAAAACTCAAGTCACAATAAACGTCTGCGTTTTAGATGTGTGCACCTGACATCAAGTCATATATCAGTTAAACATTTAATAAAATAAGGGAACAAACAGCAATGTCCCTAGCGGAGTATTCCTCAGGATAGTCAAGGCCAAAGACTCCGCCATTGCTCATTACTTAGCGCCACGACTGCTCTGAGGGCAGTTCTAAAATGAGCAAGTCATGTCATGAGTTGTGAACTAAGTCGATTAGCATCGCTGACTGCTCCTCTGTGACATCGGGGGTATGCTTTTATTAACCAACTTCACAAAAAGGAGGTTCTTAATTCGTCGGAATCTCTTTTTTAACAAGCTTTTATTAGGTCGACTTGTAGGTATGTAACTATGTAATGGAATCTAAGGTAACTAATTTAACAATCTTCCAAGGATCGTAGCGTCATGAAAATTGGCTGCTGTATGTAGTTCTGATGACAATACAATAATAATTATGGTACTGTCGAACTGACCTGATGATGGAGATAGGAGGTGGCCATAGGAACTCTGAGATGAAACAAGGCAACCTTATTGTGTTAGGGGTTTTTAGAATTGTCTCGATGAGTATTAGTTGTCTGTCATAAGAAAAGTACAGTCAGCGATAAAAGCTTGTACCAAAAATGAAATTTTTGCCAAAAACTTATTAGTGTTTGTTCACCGACTCGAAGACGGTTGAAAATTATTGTGCGCCATTTTGAAAGGGTAGTTATGTTTTCTAGTTGTCAAGTGATGATGATGGAATCCTGAAGTCGTAGATGAAACTCTACAAATTTGTATGAGTACCTAATTACGATCCTGCTTGAAGACCGGCAAGAGCGGGATGCAGCTATCAACTAGACTGAGATAACCTATATCGAGCAAAATATATCCTAAATGCCATTAACTTTAGAACGTTAATACAATGTGATTCATTATGCTTAGAGCCGATTAGCGTAGAGAACGAACGAAAAGATACCATTTTAATAGAAGGCCATTAAATTTAGTACTTACTCATTTGCATACAAAGTATCGGCAAAATTAGCCGCTTATGTCTTTATCACAGATATATATCTGAATTGACATTGCAAGTACAGCACTATAAGTTTACAGGTAAATGAAAACTTAGAATACCAAATTGATTCTCTATAATCTTTATTCTCGAGTCACTGAGAATGTAAGGTTACTTTGGAGACATGTGAAATACTCATAATTATAGTTTTTATTAAATTCTAAATCTTTGAAACACGTTAGTTTGCCCAAAATATGTAAAGCAATAGCCACCGACTTGTCTACCTGCCTCACATGCAGCTGTATGCCATAATTTGCATTTTTTATGACTTTTGTGTACTAGTCGACTAAATCATCTATATCAGAACATAGGTATGTCTGTGACTTGTCTTGGACTTGTCCACCTAGTCAGGTGTAGTCGCGGTCGCGACTGACTCACATCGCTGCAACTGTTTGCGGTGATTTCCATTTTCTATGACCTTTAAGTAGTCTATTTCTCCTTCTTTGTCGTCACACTCTTGTCAGAGTGGTCGTGATCGTCATATCAAGGCCGGTGGCAAGCTGCACAATCCGTCGCCATTCCTACCGTACTGTAGCCCTTCTTGTACATTCATGGACTGGTTCATTGAATGCACTTTTGACTAGGTCTGATTAACGCACTGGTGACCTATCGCGCCTTGTGCCTTCGACTTTTCCATGTACTACAAGTCGTTCCACAGATGTATCGTCTCGATGTGTAATATGACGATGTGTTACGACACTGGACGATGGAAGAAAGACGCTGTTAAGTAGTCTATATGAGAAATATGTCTGTGACTTGTCCACATGACTGAAACGGTATCGCAGCGCTGTTTAAGCGTAATTTTTAATGGCTCGTAATGTGAGGCCGGCGGCGGCCATTATAAAAGTGTCAGGCGACGACCCTTTTTGGAAATGCGTGCAATTTGCGCGATTTATTTCGGTTACGATTGTTCTGGGCTTTAATTCCTATTACATACCGAGGACAGGTACTTGTCGCCTCGGAAAACCAGTTAAAGGAAGACTCTCGCTAGACCGGGCCGGGCCCGAGCCGAGGCATCCGACATTTTCTATGACGACTGATCGGTGATCACGTGGTGCTTTCCAAAAAACAAGGCGCCGGAAGCTCCGGCCCAGTCTAGCGTGAGTCATCCTTAAAAGAAATATGGAAATAGTCACGTGATTTTTCGTAGCATCTATCATGTCGATATATTTTATCTTTTCGTTTGGCGTTTATCGAAGTACGATTGTCATCTTGGCTAGGCTCTCAGTCAAACTCGCATTTGCCCAACGCAGAAAAAAATCCTCAGTCAAATAGTTGCAATTAGGCAAAAGCTTGCTTTAGCCAATAAATCCTGGATGGTTGTAGTAATTATTGTTGTTAAGATAAATGTAGCAATTAATATTTACGGTTGGCGATTTTATTAGGTATGCGAAAACCGGAAAGCGTATTTTCAGGCTCTATAATATTACTAAACAAAAATATTTACATTGATCATCGAATTTAAAATGTCGTAAGACACTAACATTTAACTAATTTTACGTGAGTTAATCATTAGTATTTTTAGTCAATCGCGCGACATTCATAGCGGTCATCCGCTACATTGTACATGTACGTGCTTGAAGGGGCCCACTGATTATTAACAGTCCGCCGGACGGTATCGGCCTGTCAGTTAGAACAAACTTTTGACAGTTCCGAACCACTGACAGGCCGATACCGTATGCCGATACTGAGAAAATAGACCTAAGTACATGTACGTGCTTGAAGGGGCCCACTGATTATTAACAGTCCGCCGGACGGTATCGGCCTGTCAGTTAGAACAAAATTTTGACAATTCCGAACCACTGACAGGCCGATACCGTATGCCGATACTGAGAAAAAAGGCCTAAGCTCTCCGAAACATGTCGCGCGAGTGATTAAAAATACGTGAGTTAAACCCTAAAATTCCTTTAATAGGTATCATTCAGGCCTTTAGCATCTTGACAGATGATTTATGCAGCGTCTGTTAGCGAGGAACAACGTCTCTCGTGGCTGTATAAGCCAATGCGGGACCGGCATTTGCGACCGCATTTATGGCAGCTGAAGCAAGGAGTCATGTCGGCATTATCCGGCGGGTTGTGCCGCTTTGCGCGTTTTCGGGCAAGGTCTTGGAACCATGCGTTGTCGTGGATTTCGCGACCTTTCGCGATGGCACCCCTCCATCCATCGCGATCTGACGCGAGCTCCTCCCAAGTGTCCCTATCGATATCAAAAGCGACCATGTCGCGTTTGGCGCAGTCCTTAAAACGCAGCAAGGGACGTCCAATGCGGCGCTTTTGGAATGCTACCTGACTCAACATAATCTGCCTAGGCAAACGAGTGCTATCCATACGCTGCACATGCCCAAGCCACCGCAAGCGCCTTTGTTTCAGCAGGGCGGTGATGCTAGGAAGCTGTGCAATTTCCAGGACTCTCTCGTTAGTGACCCTGTCCTTCCATGTGATGTTGAGGATACTCCGAAGACAGGGAGCTTGCGCGCGCGCGCTATTGAGTAAAGACACTGTGTCGGAGCTCTCCGCGAAATTAAATCGAAAAACAAGCATTTTTTAAGTTTTTAAATGTGTTTTTTATACTATTATGTAGTGGTTACTCAGTGCTCTGTGATAGTGAAACATTTTTTAAAATCGGACAATAAATACATGAACTAGAAGCATAATAGTTTCAAAAATAATCGTTAACCGTCTTATCCCTGACCTACGACAACCCGCGCGACTCTCGCATCTACGCACACACGCACAGCCCACACGCACATGCGGCCACCAAACTAGATCTGCAAGCACGGGATACCGGCAGGACAGCATACGCATACACGCCAGCACGCACACAGTCACACGGACGACGCCTACAGACGCTTCTAAGCTTTATTTATTGCAAAGTAGAGTAGTATTTGCGAAGCGCACTCGTTTAACTTAAAACTAGATAAGAGATTTGGATTATTGTTACGGACCGCACGTATACAAAATGAACTGCCTGGCATGTGACAATAAAATAGAGCGTGACGAATTGCTTACTTGTACGTATTGCACAGGAGGATACCATTTTAGATGTTTATGCATAACCTCAGCACAATTTAGAGAGAACCAAGAAAACTTAAAAAAATACTGGACTTGTCCGTCGTGCGAAAACATAACACGGCGGCGCCGGAACGACAACACACCAGCGACACCGGCAGGTATGAGCAAGAGTGTAACATCACATATGAATCATATAATGGACACAACTCACGCAACAAATATGTCCTGTGATGAACTAGACATTAGCAATATTCGCGGGGATACGCTAACCTCCCCCAATATATTGAAAAGTCCACAGTTACTCCCTCATCTAGAACGGGAGTCACCACCCTACCCAAACGTCACACTCCAGCAAATAAGTGAACTGCTAGACAAAAAATTAGATACACACAAACAGTCAATCATAGGCGAATTAAACGCACAATTAAAATTAGAAATAAAAAATCTTATACAACATGAAATTCAAAATGCCTTACATAACTTCAAGGTAGAGATAAACCTAAGCATGTCAAACCTAGCTACAGACCAAAGCAAATCGAATGCAAAAATAGAATCTCTAAGATTACAAATACAATCCCTAGAAGCAAAATACTGTTTACTAAAGAGCGAAAACCTAACGAAAATTACTCATGACAATGCACCCCCTATTATAAATAACGACCAAATAAAAATATTAGAAATAGAAAATAAAAAATCGTCATCGAACTTACGAGAACTACAAAACTACATTGATAATATGAACACAAACCGGAACGAAGACCAAAGAAAATTTGTACTTTTTGGATTAGATGAGCACCGCGGAGAAACACAAGATGATCTGTGCTATAGAATAACGAATATGTTTGCTGATATTCTCATGATTGATATAAATGGATATATAGAATCGGTCAGGAGGATTGGAAAATTTGGCTACCAGCGCCCACTTGTAGTGGAACTCATAAATAAACGAATGGCAAGGTACGTAACAGAGCGACGTATGAACTTCCAAAATAGTCGTTATACTGTGTCGGAATACTTATCAAGAGAGGCACTTCAACATAGGAAACTACTTAAAAAACATCTAATGGATGCACGTCGAAATGGGAAATTTGCGATAATTAGAAACAACCGACTGTTTATTAATGGCGAAGAGTACACTCCAGCCGAAGACAAACAACCGCAAATAGACCTTTCTGCTACAAATGTCAACAAAAGCTGCACCATGCCAGCACAATCCGAACAAGGCAACAGTAAACAAATGGACACATCAACATCACAACAGGATTCCTTTCGTGAATAATTCGCCAATAACCGAACACATGGACCAACACTCCCTACAAACTACTTTAGAAATTAATATATTTTTCCAAAACATGCAAAGCCTCAAAAACAAAACTTACTTACTAGAATCATTTTTATCAAACCGCGACTATAAAGTCCTATGCTTAACAGAAACATGGATATCGGAAGCGCAAAAGAATCTCATAAACATCAGCGGCTACGAGTTTGCAGCGTCATACCATCGTTGCGAGCGACCTGGAGGTGGTGTGGCAATTCTGATACAAGAAGACCTAGAATATATCGAGCGTACAGATATTGCTGAATTATCTACTGAATCTATCGTGGAGTGTTGTGCGGTTGAAATACCCGAGCTTAATCTTTTTGTTATTAATATATATAGGCCAGATAGAGATATAAATACCTTTTTGGAAACACTAAGAAAAATCCTATGTAAAATTAAATTTAAGCAACAAAAAATGCATATAATAATTGGAGGAGATTTTAATATTAATGTTATGCAGAATTCACTACACTCCCAAACACTTCTCACAGAAATGTTGACTCAAAATTTTAGACAAACAGTCAACGAGCCGACAAGGGAAAATAGCATATCATCGACATGTATAGATCTAGTGTTCACGAATAAAATAGACTATTCGGTATGTATCAGGGACTACGGCATTTCTGACCACAAAAGCGTAACATACAGCTTCAAACAGCCAACAAATGAACAACAAATAGAAAAAAAGAAACAGTTTATCTATAAAAGAATTTATAACCGAGTAAACATTGAAAAATTTAAAGAAGAACTCAAAACTATATCCTGGTTAAATATAATAACACCAGGAAATGATGTAAATACAAATTATACAAATTTCCATAATACACTACAAGACCTACTGACAAGAAATATTCCAATTAAACGTATACAGATTAAAAATAAAATCAATAATAAGCAATGGTTAACACCGGGACTCAAAACCTCATGTAAAAACAAAAGATTCCTCAAAATGGTTAGAAACCATACAAAAAACAAGAGTTTTATAGTTTACTACTCAAAATATACCAAAATATTGAAAAAATGCGTAACCTTATCTAAAAGACTTAATTATATAAAACAGATGCAGTCATCAAAAAACAAGATTAAAACAATGTGGAATATAATTAAAACTACCACTAACCGGCAAAGAAAATCAAAAATTAAGAATATGTCATTGAAAATTCGAGATACTGTTTTAGAAACGCCCAACCAAATAGTCGATACTCTAAATGAGCACTTTGCGTCAGTGGGTGAGTCATCACTACAACCATTGCATACGACGGCGACGGACGGCTGCAGCGCGCGCGCTTGTACTTATACGCAAGCGACCGGCCAGTCAGTGATTACCCCCAGTATTAACTCTATAATGATAAGTGAAGTTACTGAGCTTGAAATTAATACACTTATCCGCCAAATGAAAAATAAAATGAGTTTTGGTATGGATGAAATTCCTGCGGTTTTAATTAAATTATGCTCAAATGAATTAGTACTGCCTTTACGCCTCCTAATAAACCAGTCTTTAACCGATGGCGTTTTCCCTGACTTGTTAAAATGCGCAATAATTAAACCCATACTAAAACCGCGAGGTTTGGAAACTGAGCCAAGTCAATACCGCCCAATTGCACTTCTGCCCACCATTTCAAAGTTATTTGAAAAAGCTATGGTAAACCGCGTGTATAATTTCTTTGAAAAATATGGGATATTAGATAAAAATCAGTTTGGATTCAGAAAAAAACACTCCACCGTATTAGCCGTTTACCACTATATTCAAGAAATTCTTAGTCACATAAATAACAAAAACTACGCCATTGGATTACTTCTGGATATGTCAAAAGCCTATGACCGCGTATCACATGATATTCTGTTGCGAAAATTATATGGCATGGGGATCAGAGGTAACGCATATAGATGGTTTCAAACATATCTACAAAACCGGCAGCAGTGTGTACAAATCAACTAGTACTATAAAAACTCGGGAGAGACAAAAACCGTAACCTCAAAAATGCGACATATAACATGTTCAATCCCCCAGGGAAGTGTAACTGGTTGTCTCCTATTCCTCGCTTATATAAACGACTTGCCCAAAATACTAAACATAAACACTAAATGCGTGATGTTTGCTGACGACGTGTCCATACTCATAAGTAGTGATAGTAGCACAGAATGTAACGAGCGCTTGTCAGAAGTATCAAAAACAGTTTGCGAATGGCTAGTAAACCATAATTTAGAAATAAATATAAGCAAAACTAAAATAATACAATTTAAACCCACACAAAAAGCCGCATTAGAAATGACATTACAGATAAATAATACAATTATTGAAGAAGTAGCTGAATTTAAATTATTAGGAATAACAATTGATTCAAGTATAAATTGGAAATATCATATTCAATCCATCAAGAGTAAATTGAGTAGCTTTATATATGCACTAAGTGTTCTCAAGGCCAATACAAATCAGAAAACCGCGTTATCAGCCTATTTTGCCTTCGCCCATGCATGGCTCCAATATGGTGTTATATTATGGGGAGCCAGCACTGATGTACACCAGTTACTCATATTACAAAAGAAATGCATCCGCATTCTATCAAATACTCGGGTACCAGATAGCTGTGTTCCACATTTCATTAAACTTGAAATCCTTACGTTACCCTCTATTTATATTCTAGAAGCAGCTCTATTTGTTAGGAAGAACATGAATTTATTTAAACAAAAAGTAATAAAATCACAGAGACGAAATAAATTAAACCAGCTAGAATTACCAATTTCAACATTAGCAATGTTCAGAAATGGTCCGTATTACCGATGTATACTAATAGCGAATAAAATACCAGACGTAATAAAAAACGAAACCAAAGATGAATTGTTCAAACGAAAACTTAAAGATCTGTTAATTAAAAGGTGCTATTACTCTGTTGAGGAATTTTTAAATGATACAACCTTATCGAACTAAAAATATAGGTACATATAAATGTAAATGTTATAATAAAATGTATCATCCTCAAATAAAATGTATCATTTTCTTTTACACTCAATTGATAAGCAATGAATAAATATTTTTTAATTTATTATTAATTATACAACAAATGTTTTTAATTAATTTATTTTATTGTCGATGTTAAATTTAACCACTTGTAAACTAGTCAAACCGAAAACTATTTTTAATAAATTTTAATTTTCTTAATAATTTTCCACTACAAAATCGTGTCATGTTGCATGCCATATAAAAATTAGGTTAAATTTACTGTAGTATTAAGTTTTAGTTAAGTACTTACATTGCTATGTACCCTAACAGGGTTCATGTGAACACTAGCTGTAAAATGCTCTTTGTAAGACCTTATGTAACACATGATTATAAATGCAATAAATGAATTATGAATTATGAATTATGAATTATGACAGCGCATGTGAAAAGTGTTTAGTCGACGTTCCTGATTAGCGTACGACGTCCAGGTTTCGGCTCCGTACAAGAGCGTGCTCAGGACGCAAGTTTGATAAACAGTCATCTTGGTCCTGATAGTAAGATGTTTGTTGTTCCACACTCTTGTACGCAGCCTGCCGAACGTCGAGGCCGCCCTGCCGATGCGAAGGTCAACCTCGCTGTCGATGGAAAGGTTGCTCGACACGGTGGACCCTAAGTAACAGAACTTGTCGACTACCTCTAAGGGTACAGTCTCCAGGAGGATGGATGGCTGGTGAGTGTACCCTTGCGCTAAAATTACGGTCTTCTTCGTATTGATAGACATGGAGAACAGGGAACACGCGTAGGCAAATTTGTCTATCAGGTTTTGGAGCTCATGGGGTGTTTCAGCTACGAAGGCTGCGTCATCGGCGAAGAGCAGACTGTCGACAAATAGGTCAACGCGATTACGACGAGATTTTAAGTGATTGATATTGAACAATCTTCCGTCTGCTCTCGTGTGTAGGTGAATTCCTTGCTGCGTGTCACCGAAGGCAACCTTTAGCAAAAGAGAGAAAAATATGCCGAATAGTGTTGGCGCTAAGACGCAGCCTTGACGAACTCCTCTCTGCATTTCAAACGCGTCGGATGCTTGGCCGTCAAATACAACTGAGCTCTTCATGCCGTCGTGAAAAGATATTATCAGGTTCAGAAGCTTTGGGGGACATCCAATTTTCTCAAGTGCAGCGTAAAGCCCCTCCCTACTGACCGTATCGAAAGCCTTGTTCAGGTCAACGAAGGCGATCATTAGGGGTGTGCTGTGCTCACGGCACTTCTCTTGAAGTTGGCGAAGTGTGAAAATCATGTCCGTAGTAGAGCGCTGAGATCGGAAACCACATTGTGCCTCAGGATACACACGTTCGGCAAGACTTTGCAGCTTGGTCAAGATGACTCTTGCAAAAAGTTTACCAACAATGCTTAACAAAGATATCCCACGGTAGCAGTTACAGTCGCCGCGGTCGCCTTTCCCTTTGTATAAGGTCACAATGTTTGCATCACGCATGTCCTGGGGGAATAGCTCCCTCTCCCAGCACTTCCCTAGTAGATTGTGGAGCAGAGGTAGTATGCACTTGAGTTTTAGGACTTCGGTAAGAACCCCATCTATTCCAGGACTCTTACCGCCCTTTAGCCTCTGAATAGCATTATGAAGGTCCTCGACTGTGGGTAGTTCGTCGAGTTCAGCCATGACTGGTAGGTTCGGAATTAAATCCAAGGCTACTGGGCTGATCTCGACCGGTCGAGAATAGAGCTCAGTGTAGTGCTCCACCCATCGACTGAGTTGACGTCTACTGTCAGTAATGACAGTCCCGTCAATCTCCTTCAAGGGGGCCGTTCTCTTTGGCACAGGACCTATAGCCGCCTTTATCCCAGCATAGACACCGTGAAAATTGCCTACTGCAGCACAATCCTGGATACTTTTACATAGATCTAACCAGTAGGTGTTTGCGTGCTGGCGACATGCTCGCTGAAGCGAAGACTTCGCTGTGCAGTACTCTGTGTGGGTGACTGGGCTGGGGTTTACACGGTATTTTAGTGCTGTATCGCGCTTGGCTTCTAAGAAAGGCAGGAGCTCCTGTAGATTGTCGGCAAACCAGTCTGGAACTTTTTTCCGAGCAAGCCCAAAAACCTCACAAGCTGTTCCGGTGAGGAGGTCTTTAATAGAATTCCATTCTACGTCTACCGGTGCGTCTAAGTCCCATGCGGATACCTGCTGTCGAACCAGGTCGCTAAAAGCTTCCACCAGCTCCGGGTCTTTGATTTTAGTGACATCCAGTTTGGTTTTGGCGGGAGTTTTGGAGGAGTGGATCCTCTTAGCGACCAGATTGACCTTGCACACCACTAGGGAGTGGTCGGTGTCGCATTGTGCACTGTGGTAGGATCTTACGTGAATGACTTCCTTGAGAGCATTTTTCTTAGCTAAAACCAGATCCAGCTGATGCCAATGACCTGACCGGGGATGTTTCCAGGAGACTTTCCGCATTTCTTTACCTCTGAAGTATGTATTGGTAACACATAGCAGGAAATTTGAGCAGAACTCTAGCAGGCGTTGGCCGTTTTCGTTTAGTTTTCCCACGCCATGGTTACCAAGGCAATCGGGCCAAGAGGTGTTATCTTGCCCAACTCGAGCGTTGAAGTCTCCTAGAATATAGATTCGATCCCCAGCCGGTATACTACTTACAACGGAGTTCAGCTCCTCGTAAAAGTCGTCCTTAGACTCCGCTGTCGAGGTGAGCGTTGGAGCGTAGGCGGAAATGAGGCTTATAAATCCACTTTTTGTGGATAGGCGCAGGGTCATAATGCGCTCAGAAACACCTCGAGGTGTTTCTATGGCACTTAGGAGAGTATTCCTCACCGCAAAGCCCACCCCGTACTCACGGTGTTCGTTGGAGCCCTTGCCTTTCCAAAAGAAAGTATAGTTCTTCTCCCGTAAAGAGCCCTCGTCAGGGAGCCTGGTCTCTTGTAGTGCTGCAATAGAGATGTCAAGGCGCGCCAATTCCAGATCGACAACAGCTGTCTTACGCGGTTCTTCTGCGTAGTCTAAAGTCTCCAAGTTGTCCGGGAGACCTGTCCTCAATGTCCGGACATTCCATGAACCAAAGCGCATGGAAGTGTAAGCTTTAGTTTTTCTTAAATGTTGCTGTTTGGTCGTGGGTGTAAAATGACTCAGCATCGATTTCCGGGCAAGCCCTGTGTTCCCAACACCCCAGAGGAACATACGATGCCGGGGCGGACCAGTACCTTACTGACTGGGGGCTGCCCAGTTTAAAGCGGGCGGTAACTGATCAGTAGGCCTACGATGGACCCTCCCACTGTCGAAAGTAACCCCTGGCACCCGCGCTTACGCCCATACGCGCAGGCTTATAACCGGTAACTGTTACTTCCCGTGTTGTTTTCCTCACCGCGGACACGATGAGGGTGAAGTGACCTCTCCACAGACGCTGCATCGCCCGGGACGCTGTTTGACGATACAGGGTTGCCCAGGACCTGTACCATCCTCTCGACCTCCCCAGCTTGGCCCTCAGGAATGGCATGCCAATACGTGAGGAACCACCAGGTTGGCTGCAGGTAACTGCCGCTTTTCGGATAACATCCTACTCGCGCCTAACGGAGTTACCAGTTCCGGGTTTGATTTTGGAGTGTCCGTCTCCTAGATGAGTTGCAGACCAATGCTCACGACGCTCATCCCACCGGATACGGACCGTAATAGGTATATGACTCCGGTTTCAGAGGTGTCGTTCCAAAAATAAATGTTAAATTTAGTATCAACAAATACTACACGAAATTACTTACTAACAAAACTCACGGTGAAACACCTCTTGATGTAAATGAAGACTGTTTTAACCTTTGTTCTAAATTATTGTTTGTGTAAACAATTAACGATACCTCACGTCTCACGAGCGATGTATTATTGAAGGTGACGTTAGTTAGAGGAGGTAGCGGGAGCGAGAAGCAGCTTCACTAAAATACGTGGGTTAAACCGCATTGTTACCTTAGTGTTAGTATGACTCACGACAGTTTAAATTAGTTAAGTAACTGGCCGCGTAGCTAAGATGCAAATCTTACTCACTTAGCTTACTCTCCGTAGCGATCACAACGCAACTGTCACTGTCACACTAATATGGAAGACTGATAGAGAGACATACTTAATGTTTTTCGTTGTCGGAGTGATAGCGATTGTAACATTGGCTGGGCCGGCTGACCGTCTCGAAATTAGGATTGAGTTTGATTTGAAGCATCATTATGTATATTCATAGAATATATTTTATTTGTATTAATTGTACATCGTCATATTCAAACATTATTTACAATTAGAAACAAAACAATCATATTAAATTAATTATACGTTTATATACAAGATAATATGTTTTTATGCAAGTGAATTAGATTAAGTAAAATGATTAATAAAATAATGAATAAAGGTACTAAACATAAACATACATAAACATAAACATACATATGTTTGTTATGATGATCGTTTAGTTATAAAATAAGATCCGAGAAATCTTGTTCGACCCGGGGTTTGCACCTCTGGTTTTATTAATTGCGCTTACATATTAGTTGTCACTAAAACCGCTAAAGTGCATAACTTGCACCGAGGGCTGACAGCGAGTGCGTGTAATCGTGTTCGCCGCATCCGACATTTGTCGCAGGCCTAACACAAACTTCGTGACCCAAACGACACATCTTCATACAAATCCTTGATCACATTCGACCTTTTAGAACACAACTGGTTTTGCTACAAACATCGTAAATAAAAGTCCTATATGCATATAGTTTCTAATGATACATACGTCGTTTTGGAAACTAGTTTGCATCGTAAGGTTAACGAGTGCGAGCTTTGTGGCTTTTCATTTCATCTAACAATGTAATTATTAAAGAAAACACGGCTCTGTTTGACACGCGCCAACGGTACATACCGGGTGTGGCCTGTAACACGAGCAAATAATTAAAACATAGATTGTACTCCTCAAACAGTGACACTTTTGTTCAATTACTTTTAAAAATTATGAAGTATTTAGACTCCCTATTTTTCATACAAAACAAATATTATCTTCAATAATGGACGCCATCGCGACGCCATATCATTGTAAGTAAGTAAGTAATCATTTATTGTCAGATTATGCAATGTCAGTATACAGATGTTACAATATTATTTGATTAGAGAGTGTCACAATCAACCGGTTTACGGTATACAATGTCCTTATATGTCCTTATATGTCTGTATTGTGATTGACGTTGCTTGTCACACCTTAAACATAACAAAATTCGCAATCCATTGCGTCTTAGAATAAACTTTAAAGTGTATTAAAAATCAAACCCAAAGGTTTTTTTTTAAAAGTCCCTGAACAAATGTTGGTCAGTATGAGGAGTACAGCCTACAGTTTAATTTTTTGCTCATATTACAGGCCACACCCGGTATATGGCGATTGTTTGGCTGACGTTTTAGTTATAAATATTATTTATGTTTGATTGAAGTTATCTGAATCGGTATCATAGTCGTATTTGTATCACCTGTCATGCCATGCGTCACTTTCGCACCTACATATTTCATGGAACGTGACAGGCATGGCGACAAATGATAAAGAGCCGACCATCTTAGCCCTACTTATGTAATTGCATGACTAGGTACGAGTTATAAGTCAGGAAACTGAAAGAAAGGGACAATGATATGATATAATGACACACACACACACACACACCCACAGTGATGCACATGCACAGACGTGCAGTGTTGAGTGTTGCTCCACAAAAGATAATTGTGACAGATAACGGTGTGAGTGCACCTTTAGGTATAATCGCTTGCTACACTGCCTTAATTTGGCTCGAAAATGCGAAATGCCGCTTAAAGCCTAATATAATTCAGCTAGAAACTTACATACCTACCTATTGTTAAGATCTAAGAAAATGCTATTGTGATAAAGTCTCCCGTTAGTGAGTCAGTACCAGAGCGCCCGAGGTAACGGCCTTTACATTACACCCAGTAATTAGAGGCCGCGTCCTCAAACTTCCGTCTTCCTTTTATTTACTTAGTCTCTTGAAGTTAGTAATAAGAAACAATGTCTTTACAAGGAACACAGTTTTATCTACTACAACAGCTCATTGTAAGAAAGATAATAATTATAAATTGACACAAATATCTACAGAGGGCCTTGGCGGTCTCGAATACCTAATGAATAATTTGGCCAAGTCCGAGATAGCTCGAGGCATTTAGTGTTCCGTACGGCTACCATCAGTTTGGCATTGACATAAACGATATCGTGAACGTAATTTACTTCCTATAGGTATATCTCTTTCGCACTAATATGTCAGTACGAGCGAGATGCATAGAAAGTAAATTACGTTCACGCCCACGGTAGCGTTTATGTCAATGCCAAACTGATGGTAGCCGTACCGCTCGCATCGTTACATTTTACAGGGGTTGTTTGCCTGTTTTTAGGATACCGTATTCAACTACACACACAGAACAATAGTACAAAGTGTCTAACTGCGAAGGCCGAAGGCCGAGCTTTAGCAAAATGTCATCGCTTTAGCACAGAGCAATAGTACAAGTGTCTAAATATGAAGGCCAAAGGCCGACCTCCGCGTAGCCCGAAGGCCCGAAGCGTCCAAGATGTCAGTGCTTTAACACAGAACAATAGTACAAGTGTCTAAATGCGGAAGCCGAAGGCCGAGCTCCGCGTAGGGCCGAAGGCCCGAAGCGTCCAGGATGTTAGTACTTAAACACAGAACAATAGTATAAGTATCTAAATGCGAAGGCCGAAGGCCGAGCTCCGCGTAGGGCCGAAGGCCCAAAGCGTTCAGGCTGCCAGTTCTGTGTTTAACCACTGACATCTTGCAGGCTTCGGGCCTTCGGCCCTACGCGGAGCTCGGCCTCCGGCCTTCGCATTTAGACACTTGTATTAATTACCTGTGTTTAGAACTGACCTCCTGGATGCTTCGGGCTTTCGGCCCAATGCGACTTCAGCCTTTGGATCTTGCGACTTAGACAATTGTACTTAAAAATACTTGGAAAAGTTACGGGAGGCGCGCGTCTGTCGGACGCTTCGGATCTTCGAATCGCTCCTTCGGCCTTTGCATTTAGTTAGATTCTTGTACTATTGCTTTGTGTTTGAATACCGAAGTCGAGCATCTCGCGAATGCTTGATGTATTATAATAATTTAGAGTAAGGCCAAGCGCGCACCACGATTTTTTGTCCTGCGATAATTTTGTCGCAGAAATGCAACGTATGTGTTTATATGTTAGTGCGCGCATATGCGACAAAAAAATCGCAGCGATTTTAAAATTGTGATTTGTCAAATTTTTCCGCGATTGTTCGCGACGCGATTGTCGCAAAGTGATTGCAGCATGCGGAGTTGTATGGCCCCGCGCGCACTATGATAATAAAATCGCACCCCGGCCGGACCTCAGTCGGCATTTCGCTCTCCAAACCCCAACATCTCGGCACCTGCATCTCCAATGGAGTCTCAAAATGAGACGCTAGATGTTGACCATTTAATTATGGAAATAGACGGGGATCACCTTTGTGTTATAAATGCTCAAAGTCATACAGCAATCGCATATTAAAGACACGTTTCATGACAAGCGACTGGTACGAAATCCATGTTGAGAATGAACAAATCGTCGACTTTTTCATCGCAGTGCGCGCAGTGAATTTTCTGCGATATACTTAAACTAATAACGCATAGATAGACAGATAGTCCCCATACGGCTAACCTGCCAAAAGTGAAGCCGAAACACGATCGATGTGTGCGTGGAACGCTCGTGTTTTACGCTCAGCAAACACACCATATATACAAAATATGTTGCCAGTATTCATTTACTTCTCTCAAAGTAGAGGAATTTTAACAACATCCACACTTGGTTATTAATAATTTGGAAGTGTGTAAATTCGATTTTGTAGCAAAAGCTTTTTGTTTATTTCGGGATTTGTTGCATTTCTGTACTTTGTGAAATAAGGATTAAATAAATAGCTGATAAGTTTTTACTATTTTTATTTATTTAACAAATGTGCATAAAATAATAAGAATAAATTTAAATAGGACAGAGCATATTCGACTGTGTTTAGTCCATTTCCAATGTTTCCATATTGCGTCATTCCGATCAGTCAGAAAACTGAAACGAACATGACACAAAATAAAAATAAGAAAAAAGTAAATACTTACCTAAATAATTAACTTAATTATAATTTTCTATAATTATACAATGAAATTTAATTGAGCGTATTTATTTTAGAATGTAGACGCCATGTCCCATTTGGAGGAAAAAATATTCACTACACTGGCAACATTTTGAAGAAATGGCGGCTGACGAAAATTTGGATTTTTGTATTTACGATTATGTAAAAATATCACATTAATCTCGATACTTACGCGTGAAATGCAATATCAGGCGGTTTGTTTTTATTATATGATGTGTTACTAGATCGATTTTGAAAATTCTTTTTACACCCATTCACTGTACAAACAACCATCTTTCCTGTAGTTTTTGAATTTTAAACGGGAGGTGTACACATACCGATTTGACTTTGAGTACTGCGAGGGCCGTTCGAATACGATGATACGAGTGTGACGTGACGTGATGTCGCACTTGAAATGGCTTCACTGGGGGTGTACGAACTAGGAATCTACGCCTTATAAATCTATGGCGATATATTACAGCGCGATTCTAAAATCGTGTCGCAAAAATTAAAATCGTGGTGCGCGCTTGGCCTATAATACCTTAAATGTATACTCCTTCAATTTGAATTTAGAACTCATTATTATTTTTTATTTGATTTTGTTTCTAGTTCTATGTCATATATATAGACTTTAATATTATTTAGAACTGGTAAAAAACAAGATCGGCTTACTTTAAATATTTCGTCAATTTTACCTTTGTTTCTAAAAACTGTGATATTTAACTGTCATCTAGACACGCGGCAGCGTGTCAAGCCAAGTTCAAGCAAAGGAACTGGCTAGCCAGCGCCGAGTGTAATATTACACGAACCACTTGGTGCCACTTTTGACCCTTCTATAACTCAAAACATCTTTAACGTAAACACATAAAACTAAGTGTGTTTAATTATATCCATGAGGATATCTAGAAGCCCGAATTTCATGAAGCTAGCTCAAACGGTTATAAAGATATGAAGGTCAAAAAGTCGTGAATTTTAAGACTGACTGACATACCTATAGTACCTAAACCTAACCTACTTCCAGATGACCTAGAAGGATGAAATTTGGAATCCAGCTCGGATATTGTGTGTAACCGTAGGAAAAAATCTAAAAATAAAATAAAGTTAAAAAATAGGGGGGGTCCCCATACAAAAAAACCATTTTTTATTGGGACTGACATATAAGTACCTAAACCTAACCTACTTCCAGATGACCTAGAAGGATGAAATTTGGAATCCAGCTCGGTTATTGTGTGTAACCGTAGGAAAAAATCTAAAAATAAAATAAAGTTAAAAAATAGGGGGGGTCCCCATACAAAAAAAAACATTTTTTATTGGGACTGACATATAAGTACCTAAACCTAACCTACTTCCAGATGACCTAGAAGGATGAAATTTGGAATCCAGCTCGGTTATTGTGTGTAAGCGTAGGAAAAAATCTAAAAGTAAAAAAAAATTTAAAAATAGGGGGGGTCCCAATACAAATATTTTTTTTATTTTGACTGACATATAGTACCTAAACCTAACCTATTTCCAGATGACCTAGAAGGATGAAATTTGGAATCCAGCTCGGTAATTGTGTGTGAGCGTAGGAAAAAATCTAAAAATAAAAAAAGTTAAAAAATAGGGGGGGTCCCCATACAAAAAAATATTTTTTTATTGTAGCGTTGGAACTAGGGCTCCTGATATCCGTGATACACGCCGATCCGTAGCTACGGGTTCTTAAGCCCGGCGGTACTAAGATCACGAATTTCACGAACACGGCAAGGTACGTACCTCGTACCTGCGTTCGCGTCCGGATTCACGTGACACGCCGTGACACGCCATGATACGTAGCCCGTACCTGCGTGAGCTTCGGGCTCGGTTCCGTTGAATACTTATCGCACGTCTCGTAGGTTCGACACGCCCGGGAGAAAAATAAATAAGGACTAAGTATGTATTATTGAATTGAGTTACCACTTAGTATATTGAATACGGGACGTTCGTCGGACAAACATTTACGTGTGAATTAAACTTAAATTGTATTTTTTACATCGATTTGAATATAAATTTATGGGGTTATTCTGTTTTCTGTATAATCAGCTATTGATTTTAGTCAAAACTAGCGACCTGCCCGTTGCATTGCACTATATTGGAAATAAATTTTATTTTAATTCAGAATTTTGCCAGATTTTATCAGAATTACAATAACAGAATGAATAACTTTATAAAATGATTGATGTAATGAAAACTGGCCAAGTCAAATCTAACCTACTTTAAGATCTCACATTTTTTTAAATAACAGCAATTTTTATAGGTATCCAATAAAGCAAAGAAATAGAGTTTAATACTTGTTTATAATGTTATTTTGTTCCTATACATACATATTTCGATTTTGCATAGAACTTGGCACTCATTTAGATCTCCATTCTTTTTGCGGCGAGCCCCACAGCCAAGCATAATTTTTGTATTGAACTTGGCTCTCCTTTTTTACATTTATGTTTTTGGTGGGATATATTATACTATTAATGCCTTCCAAAATTATTTTCACGTAACAGGACTGAGGGGCTACCGCGAAAACCGAAATTTGCAATTTGCGGGGATCTTTCTCTTTTACTCCAATGAAGGCGTAATTAGAGTGACAGAGAAAAATGCTCGCAATTTGAGAACTTCTATTTTCGCGGTTATAGCCCTGAATCTTGTTGCTCACCGATCCGTTCAAAAATATACATAAGTACTGAATATAATTAATAGTTATTATAATAATAGGCCTTTTCATCTGTGTCAGATGTTTTAAGCAGCATCCCGGTAACGACACTTGCGTTCGTGGCTGTATAGCCCTATGCGGGAGAGGATCCCTCGTCCACACACGCGGCAGGTGTATGCTCCCCCAGATGGGTGGGGGTTGGAGGCCTGCTCGTGGCGCCTCAAGCGTTTTTTTAGTTATTATAATTATACAATTAATACAGAAATGTAATGGTACTTAATGAAAAGGAATATTGTGTATATTGTTTCGACGAATCAGATACTCTCAATAAAATCTATACATGAGGCCAAAGCTGTTCATAAATATTAAATGACTTTATTATCTCTATACGCCTTACTAACTCTATGTGTCCTATTGTGGAAAAAAAAACACAACGACAGTCAAGAACGGAATTCTTAATTTGAATTTTTCAGATTTTTGAGATGCCTAGTCCATTGGTTGGAAAGCCCGTTCGAAATTGAAACTTATTTGCAATATAATAAGGTCGTATTTTGTAGATCTCTCTCATACTTATAGTAGGCTATTGAGATAAAATTAAATATCCCACAAAAATAAGCAAGCAGAATTAAACTTTGTGTCAAAGACATAAGTCATAAATTTCAATGCCAAAGTTTTAACTAAGGATGTTTCTCGCCTAATATGAATTGACCAGTGTAAGCATCAGTTAGCTAGCCCTAAGCAACCAAAGGTCAAACTGCAGTTGAAAAACTAATAAAGATAAAGTTAAGCTGATAATTTTCCCGCCGTCTCTATGCTTCTTTAAGTTGGGTATTGACTGGTCAGCTGCCTGTTAGCTATAGTTTTCGCGAAAATCGCCAGGACAGAGGTGAAAATTTTTGTATGAAAACTTGCAACTTTAAATGCATTTTTTGACGAAACTATTGCAGTCTAAAATGAAGTCAAAATCAGTCCGTCGACTCAATTTTTTGCAAGCTTTCTAATGGTACCCCACACGATTCTTACAAATGAAAAAAGTTTCAGCCTACCCCTCTCAAGCCCCTAAATTTCCCCCTTTAATAAGAAATAAGCAGTTTTGACTTATTTATAATATGAGTGGTGGTAATTGCTATAACTGTTCCAAATTTTAGGTATCTATGTCAAACGGTCTCTGAGAAAAACGTATTTAACTGATTTGCAAGACCGAAGTGATCCCATAAGTGTTCCGTAAACAAAGTTTTGTACGGAACACTAAAAATGAAATATAAGCTTCAGATTATATTTGATAGAGAAAATATAGATAGGTAACGGAACTGAATTTCATTTCTCAGCTCACTTACATTAGGAAAATTAAATAGCTTCAAACGAATACAAAACGGAAAATAAACGTCAAAAGCATAATCTAAAGCTACAATCGCTCTGTAAATGTTCGCATTTATTGTTCTCTAAATCCTTTTCATAATCAAACTAATTAATGCTTTGACTAAATTAAATCCTATACCTATTCTCATTTTCACGGATTTGGGACTAAACTGCATTATCTTTGAGGACAATGAGATTTTGGAACATAATTTGCGTGTTCCATTCCGGGGAACAATGCGCAGACTTCAAAGAATTCGTAAGAGTTTCTAGTTTTTTGTAGCCTTTTTTTATCTGCACGGCATGTTGCGGTGATTAAAACCAACTTTTACAAACTTTAGGAAAATACTGAACGGTGTTTTGGCTTTTCCGAAGTGAATGTAGATAGAACAGATAATGCTTTTGACGCATAGTCGCATCTGTTACTACTCACGCTTACTGTACATACAATTTAATCCTTAATTTTTATAATTTAAAATTAGGTACCTAGTTATAGAAACAACACACCGCACTTTATCACAAAGCCTGGTCAGTTTTTCCTTTAAAGTTTGTAAAAAAAAAACATATATTTAGTTACAGAAATGAAAGAACATCAGATGAAATCGAACATTGCAGCTACGATGTAGATGTCAACTTTAGCCATTTTTCTCCGGTATTACGAAGACAATGTCATCTCCAAAATTTCGGAGGTAATGTTAAAACTAAACGCGATTAAGTCCCGTTTAGCTAATAAATCTAACTTAAGTACCTACTTAACAATATGTTATGGTTTTGAACTGGTGTTGATATGACCTTAACGATCGTCTTGGTGATTCGCGTGTATCTCACGCACGATTTTAACATTTTAACCATGAATTGCAGCTGACACATGGGATTGATAAATAGAACCCAAACTCTTCACGACCAAGGATGCATACTAAACAGCGGACACAAATCAAAGCTACGGATGTATAGTATAAGGTATGAGTGTACCTAAGAAAGAGATTTTCGTTTAAGAATAAAGTAGAGGAACCGCTTTTCCATATCAGAAATTATTAATTTGCGGACCCGATTCAAACTTTAAGATACGTCAGTTAATTTAGATGTGTCAGTGTCAAAAGTGACGTTTGTTTGTTTGAAGAAAGGTTACATTCGACACTGACATATCTAATCTATATCATTTCTAGATCTATTAAAATTGACGTCGGGCCGACAGTATAACAACTACATTATAAAAAGAAAAAAAAATTCTATCATATTAAATAATGCACGGGCAGTTTTTAAAATTATAGAAAACATTTTTCCTCTGGATACCAGGAAGCAACATTTGCTTCGCAAAGCGTAATCCTGTTCGACGAATATGTTTGTACAACGATGTTTACTGCGAATATTCCGCTTCTCGTACCCAATGTGGATTATGGCGTGCATACAATTACCTAATTATCTCTCAAACTCAAACATTGCTGCTTATTATCTGCCCGATTTAAGGATGACTCACGTTAGACCGGGCCGTGTCCGGGCCGAAACTTCCGGCGCATCGTTTTCTATGAAAGCATCACGTGATTGCCTGTCATGTCATAGATAAGCGCCGGAAGCTCCGGTCCAGACACGGTCCGGTCTACCATGAGTCATCCTTTAACGTGTTACGGCTTTGATCTTATTAAATTTTGATAAAGATCAATCAAGCTGTGGCAGCAGGCAAAATAAAATGAGTCGTGCAGGAGATGCTTCGAAAATCACCAAGACAATCGCCAAGGTCATGTTTAAACCAGTTCAAAACCGTAACAAATTTTAAATTTAGAATCAACATCCTAGAAGCGAAATCTGCTTTGCAGCGTCATCCTGTGTGCAACGAATATGTTTGTCCAACGTTGTTTACTGTGAATATTCCCGCTTATCGCACCAAAATATGGATTGTAATGGAAGCGTGCATACAATTAATTATCTCCTTGGAATACAAGGTGTTACATTGTACGGTATTCAAAATGTGTTATTTAATTTTTGATTGAACTCATTCAAGTTCAAAATGATTTGTTTCATGTAATTGACCTACATAGATTAAGTGACCCTCCCCCCCAACCCACTCGGCGGGTTCTCTGTTCGTAGTCGCTTTCCTCTACAAAGCGGGAAAACGATAGCAGTAACACCTATTTACTCCCATCGTCGAATATTTAATACACTTTACAAGTAGTTAAGTGTAGATAACGAAAATGTTTATTATGTCTAATAGTTTCTTTTGATTTCCACCAACCCCCCCCCCCCCCCCCCCCCGCAGTATACAAACGTGCAGCGTGTAGTCGACACTTCCGGCGTGCGGCGGCGTAATCTCACTTCCGGCGGCTGCATGTGTGTGCATCATGTGGCGATGGATCCAAATATTAAATCTTTATACTATGCTATCAAATTATGCAAACTTTATGCTAAGGATAAAAATAATTTAAAAGAAAGTATCTATTATAAAACCTTCACTAAACTGCCAACCAGCGGGCACAGTGGACGTCAAGTATAATAATATATGTTCACATTTTTCGACTTATTACAAAGGAGTGAGGTGCAAAAGTGTAGATATATTTTTGACGTCGACCGTAGTTTGTTGTTGAATGAATGATGATGGATGAAGCTCTTTATACATAAAAAATATTTAATCCTACTTACATAATATTATGTTCTTTATAATCTTTATATTCCATTTCATGATTCGGAGAATTGTTTGCGGCGTTACTGCTGCGGCGTTGACTCGCCCGCCGTCACTGTCCATTTGCTTGATAAACATGAGTGACGTTTGTTGAAATACGTAAGTGATGATTAGAACGTTCATTACAGCACTCATTTTATTTTATCAAATAAATTGACACTGACACCCGCATCGCATCAACGCTTAGCAGTAATGTTAGAACAGTAATGTCACGCCACCTTAAGGTGACAGACCATTTCCAACGACAGTTACACTACTGTTGCGACGTTACTGTCAAATTGACAATAACATCGACGTGTCGGAGCACTCGGAGCAGTAGTGCAGTTGCGGTCAGAAATGGAATGTTACTTTTAAAGTTACAGTTCGGTGTCAGACACCAGTATTACTGCAGCATGCAGCGCGAGATTGTCAAATGACAAAAATTGGGACAGCAACATCGATTTAGGGTGGAATCACATCTGTCAGCGTCGAGCCGCATTTTATATATGAGAAATTGCTCATTAGTATGAAGATGCGTACGCATGCTTTCACCTTCCCGCATGCGTTTGCGGCATTTGCGGCAGTGGTGCAGTTGGCAGTATTGTCGCAATGTATTGCAGCAATAATAAACAGTCTAAATCTGGATGTCACCTTAAGACACATAGGATAGGATAGAATAGGATTCTGTATCTATTTTCATCCCTTGTTTGACAATAACCAATCAGTCAATGCAACATTGCTGTACACGTCACATCTACATCACAGAGACAATGCAAGGCATCTTCGTCAATCTGAAATGGACAAAGCAGTATTCTGTTCGTATTGTTCGGGTCCAAAAACACTACATACCTGTGCAAGTGATATTTTGAATGAACCGGTGGAGAATTATGAATGAAATTCAAGAACTTAAGTTGATAATTTTTATTTTATTTATTGTTGAAACATTTTTTATTTCCGATTTCACCGGTTTTAGTTTGTTCTTAAGGAGCCCACTGATTAACAGTCCGCCGGACGGTATCGGCCTATCAGTTAGAACAAAAATTTGACAGTTCCGAACAACTGACAGGCCGATACCGTCCGGCGGATTGCTAATCAGTGGGCCCCTTTTTATAATGGGATCGACACTTCTGCCGTATGCCAAACGACTTGTGGACTAAAAAAGTAATTCATCGTCACGGCTAACCGTGAAGCAGAAACTAAGAAATTTTATAAACGTGTATTAATTTATTATGAACATACTACATAATCTAAACATATTAAAAACTAATTAAAAACTACACTCGTTGTCATTTAGTACATAGTTTTATTTATTCTTAATTTTATATTTAAGTATTTACTTATCCAAACTTATCAACTGTTTTGCTCGGAGCAAAGCTTTAATAGCATACTCCTGTTTTATAAAGATATTTAATAAGGGGGGTACCCTTCAGATAAATTATAAAATGCCCCCTGCAGCGTAGTACCGAAGATACTGGCATCATTTTCTTCAGATTAGGTATTAGATATTTATCTAAACTCCATCCAAATTCAATCCACGTTCAGATCTAAGACTGTTTAAGGATAATGAAGTGCCGCTCATTCGAATGCGAGACGGATTCCATCACAAAACTGTTACGGATTAGTGCGTAGTAACTTTCTTTAGCGTTTTGTTAATGGAATATCTATAAAATTTGATACGCGACCTTATATCTAGATATATTATACTCGTACTTATATTTAACACAAATATTTATTGAATCACCGTAAGATTTTACTTACTTTTTTTTGTTCATTAATGATCTGGTTAGGTTTTTAATACTTGTACCCTAAACCTTTGTTTTGTACGTCGTCGATTTAAATAAGATGATAACATAAACAGAATCTGAACAAAATAAGGAAAAATAAATATAATATATAAGAATAAAATGTTTATTTTCCAGAATACGTAACAATTAGGTCGTAATACAGTATTCAGTCGACATAAAGCAAACATAAATTTTATTTATAAACATTTATTTAAAAAAAGGTTTGAATGAGATTAATCTGGCATTCCTGGGATACCGACCCAGTCACAGACCAAATAACAATCCTCATAAATATTATTAAACTGTATAACGGGACTTAATCTCCTATTTAGCAATTCACAACGCGCATTGTGCAATTTAATGTGTGAAAATCGTGAAAGTTTAAATCAGTGAACTCTCATATTGAATCAAAAAGTTCATAATTGTTTTAAATTCTCATGGAATAAAAGTTAAAACCAGGCAAATGCGATTTGAACTCGCTCTCCAGGGGCCAAATTCGACATGTACAACTGTCAGATTTCGCATCCACGTCAAATCAACAGTTGATTTTATTGCATACTAAGTGTTGATTCCATCAACGGTGGATAATATCATTTGGTACAACCAAAACTCAACTCTAAACTAAGGGTGGTTCGGTTTGGTTTGCTTGTCACCCTAACTGTGGATTGTTAATGTCAAATTTTGACATTGTACGTATTCGAGAACTTATGATTTTTCCCACATCAACGGGAGATCAACACGATACGTCAAACGTCGCTTGTCGAATAGGGGTCCAGTACTCACGTACCCCCACACATGTTTATATTTCAATTTACGTTATTGCGGCAAGAAATAATGATACTGAGAATATTTACTGTCTTCTTATTACAGCCCTTTAGATATAGCTCGCTGGTAGACGGACGGACAGACGGGCGAAGGCTCACTAATAGATTTCCGATATTCGCTTTTCGGGAACTCTACCTAAACTAGATCTAATTCAAAAATTGAAAATTAGTTCTGGAACTTACCAAACTAAAGTAGGTATATTTTTAAAATTTTTCAATATATTAAATTAATCTCTCTTTTAATTTTAATTCAGCGACCAGCCACAATGTCTTAGCCAAATTGATAATCGCATCTCTCAATTAAAATTTGAGAAGGGTAGAGGCCCAATTATGAGATAATTAATTGTTCCCTAACCAGTATACCTTTTACCTCCTTAGAACTGTCTCTACAGGGAGTTATAATATTATGTACTTACTTTACTTAAAATTATTTTCGTTGTCTTGTTCGGAGCTCTTAAAGGCGACTTCGGTTATTAAATGCTGTAAGATTTTCACTCTTAAATCTCGCCTTTTTGTCTATTATCCACACTTTTTAATCCTTAGAAGTTTCACTTTAAAGTTACAGCCCTTATACCAGTTTCATGTTTCTGAATATTCACACAGCCATACTAGAATTGTAGGTATAAACTCACGATACAATTTCACAAAGTGTAATACACAAAGTTTTCCTTCACCTAATGCACTTTCACACAAACGCGCTAGTTTTAAAGCAACGCTCACAATGCATCAAAGTACAAGCTAGCTTCATGATGTGGCCTAGAAAACTCATTCCGGACATTTTATGGAGCCTTTACCCTACTTTATGTAATGTAAATTGTAGGGAAAACTTCATCTGAAATTGTGAAATGAAGCATTATCATAAAATAACTTTAATGCTTTGGAATAAGATTGCTTTTACTTTAACTAGATTAGGATAGAAAAGACTCCTTCATCTACAAATCTTTAAGTTAGCCTTTAGAATCTTCCGATTTTTAAACTTATGCTGGACAAGATTGGAAAAGAATATTAGGTGGAAAAGTTTTAAACGATTTTGGATATTGGAGGTGATGAAACTTAATAGTCATCTGATGAAATTCTTGGCTATTTCTTTTCAGAGTTAGGTACGTCGTAGTGTAAGCTGTGTAAGTATAATCAAGAATTACCTATGATAATTTTAATTGCTGCGCCAAACATTCTGAATGACCAGCAAGCCCGAACACTTAGGGATAACTCACGATAGACCAGGCCGTGTCCTGGCCGAAGCTTCCGGCGCTTACTTTTCTATGACAGGACAGGCGATCACGTGATGCTTTCCATAGATAACGATGCGACGGAAGCTCCCGTTCGGAAACGGCCCGGTCTAATGTGAGTCATCCTTTATACTACTTTTACAATGACTGCTACGGCTGTTTGTTATACGTAGTAAGATACAAAATAGGTAGCATTGTGAGATCAGATAGTACAAACACTCGTTCGTGATATCGGTAGTTGAATGTGATGCGTCACATGCTACCCTAGTAAAATCGGAGAGAGCTATGCTCTGGATAATCGCGCCGACATGAGTGTTTATGGCACAAGTGATAGAAAAATACCTAGTAAAACAGAAATGGTAAGTAAACCTACCGTACCATACTGTAACCTAGGTTACGGTACTTAGTCACTTATTACTAAGCCTTATGGCTAAGCGTATGTTGAGACACGGGCGAAGCAGTTCACGTTCGGAACGTTCTTTAGCTACGCACGCTGCATCGTAAGGACGTTCCATATTTTACTAAAATCTATGACGTCGCCTGCGTTGCAGCATACGCTTAGCCTAAGCGCTTGCAGCTCTAGTGATGTCACATACAGCTACCTCTTTTAATGGACCCCATAACCGTATTCCCTGAAATTCCTATGACTTGTTCCAACTTGAGATACTATTCTACCCGATTCTCACTCTATTTGCATGCCGCGACTACTTTTTCCAATAAGAGAGGATTGTGAATATTGATTACGTACGTGCGTTCATGGAGATAGTTCCGAGAATTTACACAGAGGAGCCCACTTAACTCTTTTTGTGGTAGAGGAAAAATGTTTCCCCAATCTCGGAAAATTGCTCGGAGCTACCTATCTTATGTATGGGGAAAATGAATATAAAAGACCTTAATTTTAAGCTAGTGCCAATTAGACAGGAATCACAGGAATCATTGCTGGTAGAATTGGGCAGAGCAAGAAATTATAAGTAGCACTACCACTAACGTAATTTTTTTATTTATATTTTTTTTGTGTTTTATTATGTTAAAATAATTAGATAATTTAGACTCCTTTATTTACATATTATATTGTAGTTAACTTTATTTACTTTAAAATAAAGGTAAACAACTAGAAAACGGTACGAGGGTTTATTAGCAGCGGTGCTCTGATTTTTCCAATCTTAATTTATGGAAAGAAAATCTCTCAATTAATTAAGAATGTAGCAACTTTTCAGAGAAAATGTAAAATAATATTACCATAGTACTTTTCAAAAATGCATAAAAAAATACTGTGCGAAATCGGATCGAAATATACTTAAACAGTTTATAGGTACACTTCTAAATTTATTAAAAAATATTGAGTTTCGATAATGTTGTTACGAGCTGAGCCGAAAATAATATCGTTTACTTTGATATTTGTACATAATTCTTTTCCGAGTACCGATACTAACACTGAGAGAAAAGTACAACAAAAATACACTTAGAATTACAAAAATAAAATAAAATAAACTTAATTAAAACAAAAAAAAAAAACTCCGGGGACAAGGAGAGTTAACTAATAGGAACAAATTGACTTTTGTAATTTCTATTAGTTCTTGCAAATTCTATTATCTGTTTATTGAAATTATATTTGGGATTACTGAGCTGTTTGTGGAAATAAATAAACTTTACAGAAATAGTGAAACGTCCATAATTATTACTAAAACTTCATTTTTTCCCCCAGTACAGAACTGTTTTTTAATTCCTGGTGATGATTTTTCTCTCAGTGACCCCTATTGCCTGCTGTTCGACGCAACGTTGGCGCAACTACGCAGCGACACCCATTTTTCATAGCGCCGACTAGACGCCGCTGCTCAAAAGAACCTTAGTGTGGGGTTTCTCTAAATCTCAACTATGTACGTTGCAACTTGCAGCGCCACTTGGACGACCATTTGTACGAGTGAATTAGCTCGGCCGTAAAGTTCTCGGCAATCAGCGACAAAGTTCGACATCAGAAGTAACCGTGAAGTAGTTAGAACTTTGTCGCTCGAAAACAATGCAGTTTTCGAGTTTATAAACACTGAGAGGTAGAAAGACTAATGATATTACAAGGAACAAGGAAAAAGTTAGTTTGAAATCGTGTTCATTTGTTGCGTAGGTATTAGGTAGAAGGTTTTGATACGACATTGATGATCGTCTTGGCGATTGGCGTACATCGTGCATCTCACGCACGATTTCTATTTAATTTCTACTGAAAATCATAATTAGAT
This sequence comes from Cydia fagiglandana, assembly GCF_963556715.1. NCBI lineage: Eukaryota > Metazoa > Arthropoda > Insecta > Lepidoptera > Tortricidae > Cydia > Cydia fagiglandana. The sequence goes on along the minus strand of NC_085942.1, from coordinate 19,903,027 downwards.
TCCAAAAAAAGTAAGAAATGTTGCCACTTTTTTACTAGCGCGTCTTGTATTTATGTAAAAATAAGTCAATAAAAGTACATTTTTAAACCGTAGGAGTAAAATTACCATTAAATAAACTATCTTAGCGTGTTTATTTATAAAAAGGAATTTATTATTTTACAAACAAATTATTGCAGTGGCAACTTTTTTTGGAATCTAATTACGATTTTCAGTTTCGTATGCACCAATTATCGTGAGCGATCTTTAAGGTCGTATCAAAACCAGTTCTAAAATTGTTATTTCTAAATCGGGCTCCCGGTTATGTCAACGTTGATCATTGTTTACTCAAATGCTACGCAATCCTTTGTTGTTTTTGATGTAAATAATTATATTGTATTAAAAAAATTAATTTCTGCATCTTTGGGAATCTTTTTTGTAATTTTTATGGTGATCTCGTTTCTAACTGTGAATTTTTTTCTTCTCCGTAACATTCAATAACTTTAAAAATCGGTTGTAAAAAACTTCTTGCCATTAAAATGAATTAGTAGGTACCATTGAAAATCCGCAACACAGCGAAGGCCAAATAGAATCGTCATAGCTACACGAGTACCTACTTAAAGGTTAGTTAATACATTTTAAACATATATGTAATGATATTCCTAAAACTACAAATACCTCTTAAATTTTCACTGAAATGTTTTTACCCTTTAAAACCATGGCTTAATTATTTAGAACTTAAGAAATAAAGTTACTTATTACGGGTCGTAATATATATCAGGGATATATTTACAATAAATAATGGTAAGCTTGGAAGTAAAGCCATAAACGTATGTTTAATTACAGCTCATAATTAATAACTCGTTCTAACTGCAAACTTGACTTTATGCAATTATACTGTTTCGAGAATTTCCCTAAACATTTTGTTACATAATTACTTATTTGTTTATTTAAAAAACAAAAACTGGGGAAAGTAAAAGACAGATACTCATGGGAAGAAAAATACCAAAATTAGTTTTGTTTATTTTATTTTGCTTTTAAATGCTTGAATGGTTTTACATAAGTTCAGTCTGTGCCTAAGTATCCACTTTTCTAGATACAGCTAATATGGCGAAGTTGGGGCACTTAGGCCCCATAGGCTCAGGTTCTTCCCTCACTCTCACTGGCCGTAAGCAAGAGCGAGATGCTGTGCGTGCCCGCTGTCGCGGATATAATGTTATTGAATTTTTATTTTTTGTAAGTTCGATCAAACAAAATATTGCTCATTTTAAGAAACAATTTTCATATACCTATTTAGTTTTTGTGCAAAAATTGTTACAAACTTTAAGGCGCCTTTTTTACACATTATGTTCGTAATTATTTTTTATTTAGCAAAAGGCAAAAAGTCAGGATACAAATCGATAATGTTACTAGAGGAAGACTTCAAGACTGCTAATTTATGGCAACCATCTTGTGATCTAAATAAGCGTTACGATTTTTCACAAACCCCGCTCTCTAGACCTACAGCACCTTAACCAACCCTAACTTTGATCAAGATGGCGTTAGGACAAAACTAATTTTAGTCCGTGCGTGCAAAATCTCATGAATATTTCACGAGCCGACAACTTATATCCTTGACGCCACGTGTACTGGACCCTTTTCAGCCGGTAAACTGTAGTTCATACTTAATATGAATATTGTATGAACAAACCTACGAATATTCGCCAAAATCAGAGGTGTGTGGGAAGTGAGTACGGATCAGAATGGAGTGGGGACTGGGGCTTATAGATCATAGCCTAAATTCCCTTGTAGGATGTAAGTAGGCTATTCTTGCCTAGCAGTTGGATGTGTTGGCGGAGTATTGAGCTTACTGTAATAGGTACCTACTTGAATTTATATTTACGTAATATTTCACAATCTTATATATAAGTACCCATCATTTAGAAATAATACTCTTCCTCCTTCCTTCATATATCTTCATAAAAGTGTTATTCAATGCAGGTGTTAAATGTAATAATTATGGTAAATATTTTAATTTACAGTTGTAATTAGCCAATAATTAGAAATGCGTACCCTTTATTATGTCAGTAAATTGTATTGGAATGAGGTTATTTGGAAATTTTATTAGGTACCTATTACTAGTATTATTGGAGCTACATAATTTTTCCTTCCAGTAAAAATTTCAACCCCCATTATAATTTATAATAAATGAAAGAAAATGTTTCATTTTCTAATATAATTAAAGATACTGGTTCTTTGTTGGCTTCGTCATCCATTCTTCCAAATACAATAAAAAATAACAATAGAAAAGATCGACCATTGCCAGTAACGTTTTTCCACCTAAATATTTTGACGTGATAACGTCTTATCAATCGAAAAACACCGGTAGCATGCACGAAAAAGTGTCACGTTGTGGACAAATCTCCATGATAACGTTGTGGACAGATCTCCATGGTAACGTTACGTAATGTAATGGTAAAATGTTTTCTTATGACGTTATCACAGAAAATTATCGTCCGTAAAAAAGTAGTTGTGCCAAAAGTTTACGCTCCGTAGAGAATGAAACGCAACATTCTCTGATGCACTAATAGCGAAGTGTTATAGATAGAGTTGACTACCTACGCTACGCTATGGAGCCTTAACGATTGGCAGATTGGCACGTTGGCTAGGTATCTTGATAAGGACCAATAACTATGGACGAGTGAGATATGTGGCCGAGTTTTATCAAATTGACATCAATTAGTAAGATATCGGTTTCCTATAGCCGCATGATCTATGTATATTGTACTCGTGATATAATAAACGTCACATTATTAGCCAAATTACAGGTAAAATTATGACGCTGTCAAGTAGACTAATCTTACCGTCATATTGATATAGCATTATGTACTTAATAATTAATATGTCAAGATCGATTGACTATGATGAATAATTAATAGGTAAATAGGTAACGTTTGAGTAATTTGCAATGGGATGTTGCGCAAATTAATCCGCTAGGGTTCGATTAAATTATGCAAATTTAATAATACAGCATGTATACAGTTTGCTCTGGAAGCAAGCTTGTTTACAGTATTTATCTAGATCTACATAATTATTATACTAAATTATAAATAATGTCACGATAAAGCTATTTAGAGGGTTTTTTTATAAATAAATTAATGAATTCAGGAACCAGTTATACCGGACCTCTAGGTGTGACCCCATTTTGAAAATGTAGTCATAATTATTTATTTATTGCAATCGTCTGTAGTTTATGTACACTATCGATATCGATATTAAGCAGTGCGTTGTATAAATGTCCATGCCAAATATAAAACGCCATTTAGATTAAGATTAGGTCAGCTTTATATGTATGTTTAGATTCAGGCTGCGTAGCTAAGCAAATACTTAATCTACTGCCCGGGCGACGTAAAAGAAACTTTATTAACAGGCTTATACTGTTGTCAAATAAATTACTAAACACATAAAACGAACAGAACTATTGGTATCGTAACAAAATTTACTATACCAATAGTTCTTTGTTAGGTATTTGCTTTATTACTTTCCTTAGAAGTCTCGAACAAGAAAATTAAACAGATTGAATTCATCTTAAATTTGGACATCATACATCATTAAACCATTAATGCCTTAAGTTTATTTATAAAGAGTATCAACGTCCTGGAATTTGCGACTACGAAATATCTTATCCCAAGTTGTGGTTAAAATTTGAAATCACTACTTCACGCCATGTCGAATTTGCCGTTTGATCTGATACCATTCTGAGACGTGGACCTATCATTATATTGTGGCGAAGCATTCCAGGTTGGCCAAATGAAATGGAAAGATAGCACCTTTCCGTTTCAATCGGCTCCAGTAATGAATACTTACAGTTCTGAGAATACTCGATAAGCGGTTGTTTTTAATTGAATTAATAACTGAAACCACTTGAACGTGTATACTTAAGTATAACAGGTTTCTCAGTTCCTTCTTCCTCACGGGTCCTTTTGTGCGAAGCCCTAGTACCTGCAACTTGGTTTATTAAAAGTTGACGTTTAACAATTCATTTGTTCACCATAAAACACCATTCTTCTGTTCATTTATTATACTTGAGGGCACGATTTTTCTAAGACTTTAGGTACATCTCTCCTGCAATCAATAACTCTTTGCTATAACGTACCTAAGCTAAGTAATTTGTGTAACTAAGCTAAGTGGGTAAGTTCGCATGTGCCAACTCTCAGGGGCCTCTTCAATGCGCGCTAGTAGCAAAGCGATAAGTGATGCTTTGTACTAGTTTCTAGCTCACATGCTTGAAATATATTTATATATTACTTAATTAGGTGTATTTCTATGATATCTTGAAGTGACGTAGCAGTGAAAATTTCAGAAGTACGGCGTTTCTCAGTTTTAAAAAATTACTTCATGATATCCACTTGTGCTATGAAAAACAAAGTATCTACCATGTATGCTAGTTGTTTTCAGAATTCCCAATTTTTCAGTACAGCATATGTCATATTTTCTAAGTAAGAGAGATGTTAACCACTCAAAGAAATGCTTACAAAATTAGTACAAACCTGAAAATCTGCTGAAATTACCGTGAATTCTACAAAATTGGTCAGTTACTAAACTAGCATTTTGGAACCTAAGGCAATATGAGCCTTGCTCTTGCCCCACCCTGCTCCTACTGTTTGCGAAACCTATGTATTTAGTGGACAAGCTAAACGTTTTTGGTTATGGCAGCTAATGAATTGAAAACATGTGGGGATGGACTAATTAATAAGCGTGTACAGCGTAGTACCAGCGGTCAGCAGGAACATTAAAATTGACTGGTTTTCAATTTCAGAGGATGCGAAACAATTAAGAACACAATATAGGGACCTAAATATAAAAAGTCCTATCACGCTAAAGGATGACTCACGTTAGACCGGGCCGTGTCCGGGCCGGAACTTCCAGCGCATCGTTTTCTATGGAAAGCATCACGTGATCACCTGTCATGTCATAGAAAAGTAAGCCCCGGAAGCTCCGGCCCGGACACGGCCCGGTCTAACGTGAGTCATATTTCAAGGATCAAAGAACCATATAAGAAAAATACGTATCTGACACTTCGTTTTCTATGAAAGCATCACATGATCAAATTGATCACCGGTTAGATATCGATCATAGGAAATAAAGTGTTGTCGGTCGCCTCAGCCTGCATCCGGACCACTGTAACGTGAGTAATCCTTAAGTCGACCGCCAAATGAAACACATGTGCTCATTGTCAATAAGTAATTTAATCTAGAGATGATTCCATAGATTGTTAAGTTTTGATTGGCGTTTTCTATCAACGCTTGTCATATTTGCTACGGTCGCGGTACCGTACCATATTTATCACATATATGCAATCTTGAAAATCTAGTCGAATTTTGTCACCTCTAAGGATCAAAATAATAATTTGATTTGTGCCATAGTTGTGGAGCTATTATTAGCGACATCTGTCCTTGCTCCGCTGCGGGCCGGGCCTATCGTGAACGAGCACAATTTCATAACGCATTTCATGCCGAGGATCGCGCAAAATGTAAATTTGCCAATTTATAGGCAATGAAGTCCAGTGGGAAAGCTTGCAAGGCCGCACTTAGATAAAACCTGCAAGGATAACTTTCGTAGTTAACTTTAAGATTGTTGAGATGGCCAAAGTATCTCACTCTCTGTAGTCGCTCCCTCATGACCGAGGACCGTGGTCATCGGTGGATGTGGATGCTCTATACACCTGGTTTTTATGATCTGCCTCCAACGGTGCCTGTTTATCGCGTCTCTGATGACCGAGTAAAAGTTGGTTGAGGATCAATTAAATTAAAAGGGACCCCTTTTAAATGATCGCTCCATCTAGTTGGAGACCGTCCCCGGCCTCGTTTGCCCTCCGTGTTTCCAACAATGATCAGATTTTCAAGGTTTTAATTTACCTCCTCATTACGTGGCCGAAGTAAGACAATATGCGCTGCTGGCGGATTATGGATCTATAGGCGAGTTCGGACACCCAAACCGCCAACCAAAGCACAAGAAACGATTTTATATGCCAGTCTATCTTCAACCATTTCTTAATTCATATCAGACCGCGTAGCCAATATGCCAATCGCTTACGCTCCATAGCGATCGAAACGCAACTGTCACTGTCGCACTAATATGTAAGAGTGATAGACCAATATCGTCAAGGTCGTATCAAAACCAGTTCAAACCCATACTAATAATTAAATTTGAATCGACCTCCTCGGCCCAATCCTAAAGCATTAGCTACTAGCCGAAGTGAGAATAGCCTGCAATCTTCATCAATCAATCAAACGCCTGAAGCAGTACAGTCGAATCACGCTGGAAAATGCGATGAAATATGACGTCAGTGGGAGGTGATTAAAATGTAACTTTATACCCGAATAGTACTCAGGATCTGTAAACATGCCTGAGGGGACGTGGTGGATAAGCGGAAGCGGGAGTCGATGGTTTGACTCTTGATGATTTATGAAGCTATTTGGCCATTTTATCCAAATTTAGGAAATTTTATAATAATAAATCATTTATTTCGAGTAATTTTACAGACTCATATATTTTGTTACTATGTACTTATCTATGTTAGTGTTTACACTTATCACTATATATACAGAAAAAAAATATAGAAATGTTTCTAGAAGTACAATGAACTTACCAATTAAGCAGCGTTTATACATAATAAGTAATTCTAGAAACATGCATGTCATCACAGTGCCTCATATATGGGCAGTCAAACTTCTCGGCTGTCAAACGCAGGATAGGGTTGGGGCTGGCCCGCGCCCGGCGCACCAGGGATGTGCATCGCTTGCGCATAGTCGTATAAAAGCAATCTATGCGTGCTTCATGCACTTCCTACTCAAAATCACGAGCTCTTTCGATCCTAATAGGATTCATTTATTCGATAGTGACGTACGCGTTTGCGTTGTGTCATTTTGTATGGAAATTTGACTTTCCAAAACGACCCACTTGGCGCGCTGTTCAAAATTCCATACGAAAATAGACATAACGCCAACGCTCGTCACGCTATCGATTAAAATTTATACTAGTTCTGCTCTACAGCCAGACGATTTTTTTAACCCGCTTTCAGATTATAAGTTGGGTTGTCACTCGAATATGGGAGCGGTTGGCGTGTTTGAGCAGCACTAATTGCGGCCCAAGCTACTCAAACAGCATTCACGTTGAGACTTGTGGCTGTATGTATGTTTTAAGAAAGTTTCCAGCGTTTTAAAGTGCTGGTGTATAGCTAACAAAATGCTTATTGCGGCTAGACCTACGGGTACTCAAACAGCATTCACGTTTATTTTATTTATTAGGAGAACAACAGAGTAAAATGTACATAAGATCCTATTAAAAACTAACTTACATACTAAAACATGCATTTTCCTCCCCAGTTTGGACTTGTTGCTCTATATACATATGCTTCAAGAAAGTTTCCACCGATTTATAACGGTGGTGTGCAACTAGCATAACGATTATTGCGGTTCGATCTCAAACAGCATTTACGCTAAAGGTCATTCCATTTCCAACGACAGCTGCATTACTGTTCTTTTTACTATGGAAATTGACAATGACAGCGACGCGTTCAGTACCGGTAGTGCAGCTGCGGTTAGAAATGGAATGTTACCATAACTAACTGTTGACTTGTGGCTGTGTGTTTTAAGAATGTTTCTAGCATTTTATAGCGGCGGTGTGTAGCTAGCATAATGCTTAGATGAGGAGAGCTTCTACGGTTTTGTGGCGGTGGTGTGTAGATAATATAATATCCAAATAATTAGAGTTTCTGTATGCGGTGAGTTTATGTGCCACCACAATATGTAAATAGCGAACATAATTCTAAAATTATTACAACTTGTTAAATAGTTGCATCAAACTGGGTATGAACTAGGTATTATTTTCTCACCAGTTTACCAACTATAGCAACGATTTTCGACACGAAGTCGACTTTCGGTATAAATAATAACAGATAATACACGAACAGCGAAGCTTCTTGAACGGCTTAAGTAAGGGTTTTCCGGTCGTGTTCTGAATGTTCAAACAAACTTCAAATATTCGTTATTCATGTAGGCCTACGTAGTATTATGAACAGTTAAAACAAGTATGTAATTTCAAGCTAATATCTACAATCTATAACATCAACATGAACTATTAAAACAGACAAAGCCGACTGTACAGCAAAGAAAGTTTATAGCTAACCTTAAAACTTCTTTCAAGGCCGACTTTCCAAGATTTATTTAAAGCTTATTCCGAGTTTCCAAACGACAGAACGATAAAATAGCCGTAACTTCGGGACACCGATGGAAATCACTGGCTCGTATGTTATATTGCTTGTCGAATCGAACTAATAGATAAACCAGTTTTTTAAGTGGCTTTAATAATTGTTTTTAGATTTTCATGGACAAATTTAGAGGCACCCAAAAAAAAAGTTTAGTTACTAATTTTGAAATTACTTTAGGTGCTGTAATCCAGTAATTAAATTGTTTGTTTGCGTTCTTCTAAATTTGTCCACGAACTTTACTTGGAACTTTACTTTTATGAGTCTAAAATAGAAACAATAAATTAATAAGTCTTTTAAGGTGTGTCTCAAGTTCAATAATAAGACAATATTATTATTATTTAACGATTATATACATATAAATACTTTGTTATTGTATGCGAAGAAAACGTGGCTTAAAATAATACCTGAAAGTAATAATGTTTCGAATTCTCTAGAAACGATTCGAATTTTTAATAGGAATCTCGATTACGTAGCTATAGCTGGTCAAGCAAATTTTCTCAGTAGAAAAAGATGGCAAATTTAAAAAATGTAGGCGCGAAGGGTTATCGTCCCATAGAAAATTTGAATTTCGCGCCTTTTTCTACTGACAAGATTTGCTTTACCAGCTATACTTTTTAGGGTTCCGTACCCAAAGGGTAAAACGGGACCCTATTACTAAGACTTCGCTGTCCGTCCGTCCGTCTGTCTGTCACCAGGCTGTATCTCACGAACCGTGATAGCTAGACAGTTGAAATTTTCACAGATGATGTATTTCTGTTGCCGCTATAACAACAAATACTAAAAACAGAATAAAATAAAGATTTAAGTGGGGCTCCCATACAGCAAACGTGATTTTTGACAAAAGTTAAGCAACGTCGGGCGTGGTCAGTACTTGGATGGGTGACCGTTTTCTTTTTGCATTTTTTTCCTTTTCTTTTTTTGCTTCATGGTACGGAACCCTTCGTGCGCGAGTCCGACTCGCACTTGCCCGGTTTTTTATATAATTCCAATGTTATTTTAATACCGGGGTGTGTGTGTGTTAATATAAGTACCAAGTACCCAAGTGGAATCCTATAAAGTCGAGGTCTCCAAAGACTTCAGCCTCTACGGAAAACACACAATTTATATTGGTTCCTGTAAGCGTTCGACTCATCGGTACGTGGTACATAGGAATAACATAGGGACGTGGTCCATAAAAACAAAAGAAGTTCACCGAACCACCGAATGCCTGAATAAAGTTCGCACATAAAATAAAATCAGTCAAGTGGATACCTCAGGTCAATGTCTGGAGCAATGCTTTTTACCAACTTTTTTCATTTAAAGAATTAAACAAAAAAAAGGCACTTTGTGCAATATTCTAACGCAAGTCGCTTTACTCAACTGAGCTGCTGAAACTTACTCAATATCGGAATATCTAAAGGGGCCCACTGATTAACAGTCCGCCGGACGGTATCGGCCTGTCAGTTGTTCGGAACTGTCAAAATTTTATTCTAACTGACAGGCCGATACCGTGATACCGTCCGGCGGACTGTTAATCAGTGGCACAGAATAAGTAATAGTATTATCATACAGAACGGACACGCACCGCCCCGCCCCGACTCGGATTACCTCGCCCCGCGACTGAGTTCTGACGGACTCCTGACATACGCTCAGTTCGACTAGCGACGCCGCGACGCGATGACGCAACGTTCAAAATGCGGCACCTACTTATTGTAGAAATGAATAATAATATAGTTTTCCAAAGAGACGAAATATGTATCAGTAAATAAGGCTATACTTTTGCGTAAAAATAATAATATCATATGAATTAAAACCCGTTCGTTGAATTTGTGAATGTTAAGCCAACATTTAATATTTAAAGTACCTAAGGTAACTATTATAGACCTTCTACACAGATATTCCTCGTAAATGTTTTATTTTTAGTTTAACACTCTTTTCACAAAAAAGAACTTGTTGGTCGCGGGACATTCGCGTTTGATTTTTAATTTAATTTTAAGAATTTAAGAATTAATTATGTATGTTATATAAAATAATCAATAGGCATCAACAATAAGGTACACATAATAATGGCGTGTTGAAAGTCAAAGTACGTGCAGGACTATAAACTGACAAAGCCAATTCAACAATTGGAGCGAAATAAAACATAAACATATATTTAGTTTTTTTACGTATTTCGGTCGAATTATGCAACGCAGCGGGCCGCTCGTCGTGTCCTTCGGCCGGCCTCGGCAAGCCTCGGCTTCGCCTTCCCCGCCGCGCGCCGCACGAGTCAGCCCTAAGCCACTCACACAATGACGCGTGTACAGACGTGCCGTACACACATATAAACGCAAATGATTTTCGATGTATGGCGTGTCCGCCCTGTGTCAGTGGGCCCCTTTAGCATCTAGAAAATTTCCACATGATACCGAACATCCTACCGTATGGTAGATGTCGCCACATACGAGTATGTTGGGTGATTACAAAATGAAATCAGTATTGAATTGGCGACAATTCTACTACAAAACCCGTGTTGCTAACCAAATTCAGAATATGAAAGCTAGTACAATCAGATTACTGTCAGAGCTGGGATTTAGAAATGATCTGGATTATCTGTTAATTGCTTTTTGCTCGAACTACATTCCACACAGGCCATTATATAAATTGGACACGATAGGAATGGATAGAGCCTGTTACCTACGGGTCATACCTACATAGGTCTCAATATCTTATTTGTTTCCAAAATTTAGCAAGTTTTGATACGAAATCCCATAATTTGAATGCATCTAAAGCTCACTAAGCATAGGAAGCTTTCATCTCGGTGAAAATAAAATATCAATAATTTTCTGTATGAGTTATAGGTAGGTACTATTATACACATTATACTTTCTAGTACATTTTTTATGAAAAGACAAACATTCACAACAATAAAACCACATTTTTCTTAACTTTTATGGGTTTTGTGACGAGAATCGATTAAGTAAGCCTAATAGCCAGTAGACATGTTCATATTAAATTATTATATTTAAACAATGCTGCTACATTATTTTTTAGGGTTCCGTACCCTAAGGGTAAAACGGGACCCTATTACTAAGACTCCGCTGTCCGTCCGTCTGTCACCAGGCTGTATCTCACGAACCGTGATACAGTTGAAATTTTCACAGATGATGTATTTCTGTTGCCGCTATAACAACAAATACTAAAAAGTACGGAACCCTCGGTTAGCGAGTCCGACTCGCACTTGTCCGGTTTTTTAGCCTTAAGAGCTTTCTAGTTCAGCATATACGCGTTGTACAATGAAACGAAAGAAAACAACAAACACTCGTTAACGTTAAAATTTAATTACTGTTAAATGAATTGTAATCCAAATGTTGCTGGAATGTAACTCTGTTTATTAATTTAATGAATTAACTTTTCCGTTGTTTTGGAGTTGCGAATTCCAGCGTTTTGTGTGTCTGACATCTGTTACAAAAGTTGACAGAACTAAACGTAGGTTAAATTTCAATCGCGACTGTATTACTGCCGTCAGCAATGTCCGTGGAATATCATTTTTAATGTCCTTACAGCCGGCAGCATAGCGGCACGCAAACGCAAATACACTCGTGATTTAAATAAACCTTAAATTGATTAGTAATTTTGTATTCAATTTTCTGGTACTAATTGATCTAAACCTTTTGGCCTAAACTAATAGATATAATTAGGCAGTCTGAAATAGAACCCATTTTGGAGAGCCTATAATATCCATTAGTTTTTGCTGGTTTTAGATATTAGACTATATCGTATTCCTAGGTATCTTACGAAACTAACCTAATTTACAGGCCCTAAAAGCGTTTTATGAGCTCGATAGCTAATTAAAAAATCAATTTAAACCTTTAAACCTTCTAAAGGCTTTCTAAATTTAACCCCAAGTGAAATAATTTGGCCAAGTCCGAGATAGCTCGAGGCATTTAGTGTTCCGTACGGCTACCATCAGTTTGGCATTGACATAAACGATATCGTGAACGTAATTTACTTCCTATAGGTATATCTCTTTCGCACTAATATGTCAGTACGAGCGAGATGCATAGAAAGTAAATTACGTTCACGCCCACGGTAGCGTTTATGTCAATGCCAAACTGATGGTAGCCGTACCGCTCGCATCGTTACATTTTACAGAGGTTGTTTGCCTGTTTTTAGGATACCGTATTCAACTACACACACAGAACAATAGTACAAAGTGTCTAAGTGCGAAGGCCGAAAACCGAGCTTTAGCAAAATGTCATCGCTTTAGCACAGAACAATAGTACAAGTGTCTAAATGTGAAGGCCAAAGGCCGACCTCCGCGTAGCCCGAAGGCCCGAAGCGTCCAGGATGTCAGTGCTTTAACACAGAACAATAGTACAAGTGTCTAAATGCGAAAGCCGAAGGCCGAGCTCCGCGTGGGGCCGAAGGCCCGAAGCGTCCAGGATGTTAGTACTTAAACACAGAACAATAGTATAAGTATCTAAATGCGAAGGCCGAAGGCCGAGCTCCGCGTAGGGCTGAAGGCCCGAAGCGTCCAGGCTGTCAGTTCTGTGTTTAACCACTGACATCTTGCAGGCGTCGGGCCTTCGGCCCTACGCGGAGCTCGGCCTCCGGCCTTCGCATTTAGACACTTGTATTAATTACCTGTGTTTAGAACTGACCTCCTGGATGCTTCGGGCTTTCGGCCCAATGCGACTTCAGCCTTTGGATCTTGCGACTTAGACACTTGTACTTAAAAATACTTGGAAAAGTTACGGGAGGCGCGCGTCTGTCGGACGCTTCGGATCTTCGAATCGCTCCTTCGGCCTTTGCATTTAGTTAGATTCTTGTACTATTGCTTTGTGTTTGAATACCGAAGTCGAGCATCTCGCGAATGCTTGATGTATTATAATAATTTAGAGTAAGGCCAAGCGCGCACCACGATTTTTTGTCCTGCGATAATTTTGTCGCAGAAATGCAACGTATGTGTTTATATGTTAGTGCGTGCATATCAGACAAAAAAATCGCAGCGATTTTTAATTTGTGATTTGTCACATTTTTCCGCGATTGTTCGCGACGCGATTGTCGCAAAGTGAATTGCAGCATGCGGAGTTGTATGGCCCCGCGCGCACTATGATAATAAAATCGCACCCCGGCCGGACCTCAGTCGGCATTTCGCTCTCCAAACCCCAACATCTCGGCACCTGCATCTCCAATGGAGTCTCAAAATGAGACGCTAGATGTTGACCATTTAATTATGGAAATAGACGGGGATCACCTTTGTGTTATAAATGCTCAAAGTCATACAGCAATCGCATATTAAAGACACGTTTCATGACAAGCGACTGGTCGACTTTTTCATTTTCATCGCAGTGCGCGCAGTGAATTTTCTGCGATATATTACAGTGCGATTCTAAAATCGTGTCGCAAAAATTAATATCGTGGTGCGCGCTTGGCCTATAATACCTTAAAATGTATACTCCTTCAATTTGAATTTAGAACTCATTATTATTTTTTATTTGATTTTGTTTCTAGTTCTATGCCATATATATAGACTTTAATATTATTTAGAACTGCTAAAAAACAAGATCGGCTTACTTTAAATATTTCGTAAATTTTACCTTTGTTTCTAAAAACTGTGATATTTAACTGTCATATACTATTAATGTCTTCCAAAATTATTTTCTCGTAACAGGACTGAGGGGCTACCGCGTAAACCGAAATTCGCAATTTGCGGGGATCTTTCTCTTTTACTCCAATGAAGGCGTAATTAGAGTGACAGAGAAAAATGCTCGCAATTTGCGAACCTCTATTTCGCGGTTATAGCCCTGAATCTTGTTGCTCACCGATCCGTTCAAAAATATACACAAGTACTGAATATAATTAATAGATATTATAATTATACAATTAATACAGAAATGTAATGGTACTTAATGAAAAGGAATATTGTGTATATTGTTTCGACGAATCAGATACTCTCAATAAAATCTATACATGAGGCCAAAGCTGTTCATAAATATTAAATGACTTTATTATCTCTATACGCCTTACTAACTCTTCTATTGTGGAAAAAAAAAACACAACGACAGTCAAGAACGGAATTCTTAATTTGAATTTTTTAGATTTTTGAGATGCCTAATCCATTGCTTGGAAAGCCCGTTCGAAATTGAAACTTATTTGCAATATAATAAGGTCGTATTTTGTAGATCTCTCTCATACTTATAGTAGGCTATTGAGATAAAATTAAATATCCCACAAAAATAAGCAAGCAGAATTAAACTTTGTGTCAAAGACATAAGTCATAAATTTCAATGCCAAAGTTTTAACTAAGGATGTTTCTCGCCTAATATGAATTGACCAGTGTAAGCATCAGTTAGCTAGCCCTAAGCAACCAAAGGTCAAGCTGCAGTTGAAAAACTAATAAAGATAAAGTTAAGCTGATAATTTTCCCGCCGTCTCCATGCTTCTTTAAGTTGGGTATTGACTGGTCAGCTGCCTGTTAGCTATAGTTTTCGCGAAAATCGCCAGGACAGAGGTGAAAATTTTTGTATGAAAACTTGCAACTTTAAATGCATTTTTTGACGAAACTATTGCAGTCTAAAATGAAGTCAAAATCAGTCCATCGACTCATTTTTTTGCAAGCTTTCTAATGGTACCCCACACGATTCTTACAAATGAAAAAAGTTTCAGCCTACCCCTCTCAACCCCCTAAATTTCCCCCTTTAATAAGAAATAAGCAGTTTTGACTTATTCACAATATGAGTGGTGGTAATTGCTATAACTGTTCCAAATTTTAGGTATCTATGTCAAACGGTCTCTGAGAAAAACGTATTTAACTGATTTGCAAGACCGAAGTGATCCCATAAGTGTTCCGTAAACAAAGTTTTGTACGGAACACTAAAAATGTACATAAATCCAATACCCACAGCTCTCAGTAATGTCATTACCGCGGAGATTGAAAGTCGGACCTTATTCGCCACAAACAAATTCTTAAATCATGCTATGCAAATTGAAGATCTGACTAAAATCGATGGAGCTCTTCACTGATATAAGGATCTAATCATTTTATTAAAACAACGGTATGTGTAATCAAAATACATTTATTTGGCACAATGAATATAACCTCTCTGGACTTGACTAACCACAATTCAGACACATACTATAATTATTATCTCGGGTTCTCACAAAACAAAACGAACTGACCTGCTCACAATTCAAATACCTTACCATTTTTAATATTGATCGACCGTCATCGTCGAACGTCACCCCACGACTGACTACGAATGATCGTTCAATATTCAAGATGGAGGGATCGATCACGTGACCATTCACGTGATCGATCATTACAAATACTTTTTAAAGTATAGTCACTTAACTTATTTAATCTATAAAAATGTATTATAAGTACTAAAAATCTATATAAACCACACAGTATCCTAACAGCTCGGCCATCCTGCTAGAGCAAGTCCCTTTGCTCATCTACAATTACCATTCGGTTAAATGTTAGATTTACTGGTTTTATAACAGTATATTACTAATTAAAGTATATATTAACTAAGCTATGCGAATTTATATGGTCACTTTATTTATTATCATTCATTTAATTATTATTAATTAACTCATTGAACAACGTCATCAAAGCCTAATCAATAGCACTTATTATATAACTTAAAATAATCTAACAACATAGTTAGGACATTTTAGTATTTCTATTAGTACAGTACACCTAATTAAAGATTCAAACTTACGATAGTACAATATTAACTAAAAATTAACAATTTATCTAAATTAACTATATTCTAGATCATAGACTAACAGCCATGTGAAGTAGCCATGATGATTACTCAGACCCATTTGGACTTTCGGTCTCGACACTGACAAATTCAGAACTACTTACTTACCATGCTTGTTATCAAACACAACCAAGATTTTAATTTATTTATCGCAATTATGTTTTCATAACGATGGTTGCCCTTTTCCGTGTTAGTGGTGTATCTTCGACTGCTAAGTAGTCGAAGATATCTAATCGTTCGGAAGGCATCTAATAATCCTATACGGTCCCTGGTATTTGCTACCCAATTTTGATTTACCACCACTCGGCATTTCTCTCCTAACGCTCACTAGGTCTGTGATTAATCTAACGGATGCTCCAAAATAGCTCATGTGGTCGCGGAAGACCTTCACCGTTGTTGAGGTCTTTATATTTCGAACAGACTTGATGTCAACGAATTTAGTAAAGCTGTTTATTATAACAAGGAGATAATCACCGTGAGGGTCTCTAGTTCAAATGAATGCGAACGTTGCTTATCTGGTGTAGTTTTTCGGCTAAAGTATACGAGACTGGCTTAAAAGGGTCTTCATCACTTTTTTTGAAGTAAGATTTCAGCAACAGTATCCATAATTTCCTTGTATTCAATCTTAATTTTTTTTTGTGTAACCTCAGTGCTTATAATTATAATTTCTTCAATAAAGATCCTATTCCCCTTATAGGTTATCTTTATTGTTTTTGCTCAATGAGCATGAATAAACTTGCACTACATTAACCTACTAACACGAGATACCTAAGATACAAGTATCGAGTTACTTGGTTTAGGTATTGATATAAAATATATTAAAAAGCCAGTTACAATGTTTAGCTTGCAAGATTTGATGTTTTATGTTAACTTTTTTTTTTTTTTTTAGTTAACTTGTCGTCAGTCTTATTAGCAGCGTCTAGCAGAACGGATATCTTGTAACGTGATCTTCTACTATCATTACATCAACTTCTTTTATTCCTGTACAGTCACGTTAACTTTAAAAAATCTTACCTAATTATTGCTTTACGCGGCCAGTTACACCTACCTTTTACAGGCAGGTTGCTAGTGTCATAAGTTAAATTTAATTTATTCGCACCGGTTTTCTATTTAGAGTTAACGCACTACCCAATACCCATACTGACAGAACACAAAAGATTTGTATGTAATTTTTTTTTCAGGATATTGATAATAGTTATATTTGGAATTGCTTCTCTACTGCTACAGAACACTGGAAGATGACCTAGCTTGCCGCAGGTCCACTGTCTTTTTTTTACAATTATGACAAACAATTTTATTAGAGGATTACTCCGATTGTTTTATAAGAGCGCGGCGCGCTCATTCTTTCTTCCGTGGTTTTATAGTATGGTCATCTAACTATTTCCTATCTTGTCCCTGCTTATCAGATTTCTCACTTATTTCTCTGTTACACCCCACCTTAACTGTTTCTAAATACTTATGAATCTCTTCAGGTTCACGAAAGCCAGCAGCTTGGGAACCTACTTGTACAGCACGGTCATCTAACAAGCAGTCAACAACAGCTTTCCAACCCTGAATCTACTACATCTGTTTAGTAAATTAACTTTGTCATAGTAATAGTGCTCAAGTGAATGGATATTGCTTATAGCTTTCTTGGAGAGAATAGTTGTTAAAAGTTCACAACATGGGAATGATTCTACAAGTTTATTTTTCTACTCCGACCACGTGTAGAGGACAGTGCTGAGACCTCGGTACGAAGATTTAGTAGGGCCTTTAAGTTTCGGAAGCGTAAAATGTATAATGTCTTTCTCTGTCCACCCGTAAATCTCGGCGCTCCTCTACTTTGTAAGCCATATAAGAATGATTTGATTTTTTTTTTCTATATAGGACCGAACTCGGCAAGAACATTATCTAACGAGAATCCAGAAGATAAATTGCCTTTCATATATTTTATGGTGTCCAGAAATTTACTTATAACATTTTCACCAGATTCGGATACCTAGTTTACTTATGCTATCACGCCGTTAACTAAGACTATTTTTGGGAAAATCTTTGACACGATCGACGCTTGGAGAGTGAAAGTATATATAAACTTTTATGCGATAGTCATTATCAGAACTGTATTATAAAATATAGCGCCTCTTTCTCTCCATGCGTCCATACCATCTTGGGACTCACATGATGTCGTGGATGCTTATAATTATCCTCATTGTCTTCATAAGAGGAACTCCGCGACCTCCGCAATTTCCGTCGGGCTCGTGCGTCCACATATGGTGACGTGCTTCTACTGCGCGGAATGTGGCTCGACGGCCCAGCACCGTGGTAATCTCTAACAGATTCCTCGTGCGTGTGAAATCGCGATCATATTCTTCATCATGCAGCAAGTGTTTGCGGCTTTGCCACTTTCAGGCTCCCTTCCGCTCTCTCACTTGGCATGGCAAATGATTTACGCGTTGGACGTTCCCGAATCTCACATTCGTTGACGTCCACTTCTGTGACATTAAGATCTGTGCTTTGATTCTCTCTGCACCCACCATCGCTGACCTTATCGTCATTTACTGTCCATGTACGTACTGACTAAATAAGAACATTTTGTAATACCATGGCTACAATAAACGATTATGATTATGATTACGTCCATCACTGGAACTTTTAGGCACGTATTTAACCGGTCATCTAATTAATTGAATATGGGTAGTTTAAAAAAATAGAAATGGGTACTAAATTTAATACATTGGCGACAAAAGGGGGCCTTAAAATATATTAATATGAGTTGTATTTTAATGCTGTTACAGCTTTTAGTTTACTTTTAGGCAGGTATCAAATATTTATTTGGCAACTGGAGACCATTTTGTGAAGCCCACTACTATATTGGAGACCATTTATGTAGCACATTTAAAAAAGAAAAGAAAATGGCTATGTATTAATTCAAAAATGAAGTTCGTTAGAAATATTTTGTTTGGTTACTACCTTTACACTGGATACACAGTCAACCTAACATGCTCCTCCTCGCTTCGCTCGTCGTCGCACCTATTTTCTGATTCTGGCAGAATACAGTGGTAACTATTGAAATAAGTAATTAAAAATTGAAAGACCTAATGGTACAATGGACGTTAGGTGTTTCATGATTAGGGATTTCGACTATAAGTATATTGCTTTACAATATTTTAGTTATTATTTTAGACGCCAACCTATCACTTAAAGTTCCCTATATTTTTTTTGTTGGATCGATTTTGCTGCCATTTTTTTTTAAATAATTATCATGGTTATATTTCTACATACTAATATAAATTTATTGGCTCTAAACTATTAAAATAAAATGAAAGTTACTGTTTAATAATAATCCAAAATTATATTTGTGCGGTTAATTATTGCCGCTCATTCCAATACCGTCCTTACAAACATTTCGAATGTTGTAGCGTCACCTTTCACTATATGGTTAAATATGATTAGAATAGTTACACGTTGTTATTTTAAAAGAGCTCTAACAGCTGATATAGCATCTTGATCAGTTAAGTTTTTATTATTAACGTTCTTACACGATTTAACCCCGTAATATTAGCATTTCCAACAGGTTCTAACAACCCGGAATATTATCATCCCTGGAAATTTATTAAATTTCACTAAGTTCAGGGAGTTTTCAGGGGCCTAAAATATCTTTACAGGTCGGTTCTCATGAGGCTCTACACAATATCAAAAGATTTGAAGTTATAACATGTTTCAGCTGCTTTCAGTAGCCTGAAATATCGTTTCAGGTCATTTCTAATGAAGCTCTACTCAATATCAAAACATTTGAAATTTTCACAAGTTTCAGTCGCTTTCAGCAGCCTGAAATATCGTTTCAGGTCATTTCTAATGAAGCTCTACACAATATCAAAACATTTGAAATTTACACAAGTTTCAGTCGCTTTCAGCAGGCTGAAATATCGTTACAGGTCCTTTTGAATGAGGCTCTACGTAATGTAAAAGAATTGAAACTTTTACGAATTTCAGTTATTTACATCAACCAGACATATTTCAGGCAGTTTCTAATAATTATCTACACTGTATCAAAAATTCTAAATTTTCATCAATTATCAGTGTTTTTCAGCAGCCTGAAGTAACGTCGCAGGGCGCGTCTAAACGGTTTCATTATTTATTTTATAAAAAATGTTTTTAAATCACAAAACACCATCATCATGGTTACATTAAAATTTCATTAACCATATGATTTACGAAGTATTTAAGGATTTATTTCTTCATTTACCAAATCGTTTAGTTTCTTTATACTAGTAATTTGGTCATTATTTGAATAAACAACTATTATGAATATGATGATGATGATGATGATGATGATGTTGATGATGTCCTCCCAGACGTATCCGTCGACGACGACACCCGGACAAATCAGTATCAGGTATTCATACCTGATTATGAATATACTGCCGTTTTCGAACTTCAAGATATTTACAAGAGACGACAACACGTACTCGATCCATTCCAGATACATTATAGTTTAGATATCAACCAGTTCTCTTTCGCAGCGCAATTCGGGCAACCAATGTCACTTTCACGTTAGATAGAGTAAGATATATATTAGATGTGAATTGGATCTCCAAGTCATATCCTGTGGAAATCGTTCAAGAGTATCTCCAGAATCGCGCAAATGTCAAATCTGACAGGTTAGATCCTAGACATATCGTTACTGTATCTTGGTGATGTCTAAAAGATATCTAATAGATGTCTATTTCAAAATCCGAATCGGGCCCTTAGACTTGTTCACATGAATGTAACACGCGCAAACTCAAACTCAATGTAATTCAAAGAATAAAAGAAAAACGAAAACGGGAAGTTGTATTGCATTACCTTATTAGCACATCATCACGCATCTAGTTTTAGGCAAATCGTGGAAATATAATATATATTTACAAGTACCTACACTAAGATAACAATAAACACTTAGTTGCGAACCAATCAAAACATTATTAAATCTGACCGTCGCAATTGAAATTCATCGTATAGGTAATAAAGTAAATAGGTATTTAATAGAAAGCAACACTCAACCTTAGGTATTGGAAATTATAGTTAAAGCCTAACAAGTTCCTTTTTAGCCCTCGCCACGTTGCGGATTTTCGATGGAACTAATTTATTTTAATGGCAATTATTTTGTTTGACATCCGACATTGAAAGTCATTGAATGTCACCGATGTAAACAAATCGAAAATGATTGTAAATATTTCAGGATAATAATAGATTTTGCAATCAAAATGCCCAAAAAAATTCACACCGATGCTAAACAAATAATTTTAAATACATTAAAATACTTGCGACAGAAAAAGGATACGGGATTCAGTAGCATTCCATTAAACAATGTTGTGAAATTATTTGTTGACATGACGGGTACTGATTTTCATAGTGAGTTTGTAATAAACTGGTTAGTTTTGTACTAAATATGAATATTAATTATTAAATTATTATTTTTCTCATTTAAGGCGTCTTTAGTGCTATAATCAAAAATATTTATTATAAGAATGAGCCATTACCACCACGAGTGACTGAATCTGGTAAATATATATACGGAGGTCGAATATTTAGAATCAAATTATGGCGGATAGGTAAATTATTCATACTTAATTATCAACTAAACATGCTCTTTCGATTGGGTTTCGATTGGGAAACATACTTCTACAACTCACATGTACATAATTGTATACCTCACTCGCTCTTGCACGATGCCAATACACACTGTCCCGACTATTCATGACGTACACGTATTGTTGCTATATGTAAGCTGTTTGTAGCGACATTATATCAGGGCTAAAAAAGAACTTGTCAGGCTATACCTACCTTTGTAGTGTAAAACTTGTAACTGTTGTTTTTATTTTTGTCAAAACAGCTCAGACAAGCATACGTTTTAACGTATGCATGCACTCGTTTCGTAGTATATTTCTCACATTAAACAAGTTTGAGATCACGAAGTCAGAACGACTCTTATGATGTTATTAAATTACATTATTTTATTATTTCGTTTAGTAGTAGTAGTAGTAGTAATCACTTTATTGTACACAACACAGGTTTACAAAAATAAATTACAGTAATGGAAGTACAAAGGCGAACTTATCCCTATAAGGGATCTCTTCCAGCTAACCTTCGATTAGATGAGAGGAAAACTCCAGTCAGGTCAGATAGACAAACTTACGGGATGTACAGTAATATTTAGAAAAAGTAAACTAACGTATTGTCAACTCATAAAATACATAAATAATATTATCGAATAAAATACATAAAATACATACTAGCATACATACAATACAATACAATATATACACATCGTATCGTTTACATCCCTAGTTGTATTAAGCTATCATTATTTAAGTGTGAGCACGAACCTCACACTTTAAAAAAAAAATGACTAGTCAAAATAAGTGGTCAACAAAAACAATGATTATCATTTAATTGTTATGTGTCATTATTGTATTCATTGTGCCAAGGCCGATTAATTAACTTTTGCAGGCGGGATAAACGAGTGATTTGTAAAAATACTCGCCCATCCTCACTTCTGAGATATAAGGATCTAATCATTTTATTAAAACAACGGTATGTGTAATCAAAATACATTTATTTGGCACAATGAATATAACCTCTCTGAACTTGACTAACCACAATTCAGACACATACTATAATTATTATCTCGGGTTCTCACAAAACAAAACGAACTGACCTGCTCACAATTCAAATACCTTACCATTTTTAATATTGATCGACCGTCATCGTCGAACGTCACCCCACGACTGACTACGAATGATCGTTCAATATTCAAGATGGAGGGATCGATCACGTGACCATTCACGTGATCGATCATTACAAATACTTTTTAAAGTATAGTCACTTAACTTATTTAATCTATAAAAATGTATTATAAGTACTAAAAATCTATATAAACCACACAGTATCCTAACAGCTATCCTCTTTTTCATGATATTTAAACAAGTTTACCTGGCAGGCATGTCGTTGGAGAATATGGCTAATCACACATGTTGAATTGATCATAATGGTATATATCTCGACGGTGGAAAAGCCCTTTAAGCGATACTGGTCGAAATTGCGTTCTTAACATATACAGGGTGCTTCCTGTAACAGGAGCAATAAATTAAACTAAAGACTGTACTCCTCAAACTGACCAACATTTGTTCAGCAACTTTTAAAAATTATGAATCCTTTAGACTTCCTCTTTTTCATACAAAATAAATATTGTCTTCAATGTACGCTGACATCAGTGTGTTTGACGTTACTTGTCACGCTTTTAACATAACAAAATTTGCAATACATTGCGTCTTAGAATAAACTTTAAAGTGTAATAAAAATCAAACCATGAGTTATTTTCAAAAGTTGCTGAACAAATGTTGGTCAGTTTGAGGAGTACAGCCTATAGTTTAATTTATTGCTCCTGTTACAGAAAACACACTGTATAGCGACGTGACAGAGAAATGGACAGAGTCGGCAAAAGGGCTAAGGGGACAAGGGCAAGTTCACGGAACGGAATTCTAATAAAACAAAGTCACGGGAAGGTAACTATAATAATTAAAGGCATATTTCATAAACCACTTTCTCTGGACTGAAATAAATCAAAATTAAAAAGCACTTAAATCAAATGAATTGTTGATTACACCGTTAAAACTTTTTTCGTAAATAATACCGAATGGCTGGTTCTTTCAGCTAATTAATTACTTAGTAGGAGTTTTAATAAGTTTTTTTTCTTGACGTGTAAGAAAAGTATTCTTTTAGAAACCATTTTGAGTAGGCAAAAGTTTTCACATTAATATTTTAGATTTTGAAATGATTGGATTTAACTTGATGGACAAGTATTAGATATTTATTTCTCAGTTCTCGGATCGAGTTTGTAGCGTGTTAAGTATTCACACGACCAAGATTGTGGAATCTCTCGTGAATAAGTAATATTTTAATGTAGTCTGTGATTAAGCATTTTATTTAAATTTTTAATGATTTATTTATTTAAAGACAACAATGGCCGAAATGCAATGGCAATTTTAATGAAATAAAAGATAGTTCTTAATTCAAAAGCGCAAATATTTTTTTGTGCCTTAGGCCCACTTGCATCATCCCACGAACCCGAAGTTAAGCCGTTAAACCATCGACCCAGTGTCAAATTGTACTGGTAACCATGGTAATACAAGGTTTAACCGGTTAACCCCGGGTTAGTGGAATGGTGCAAGTGGCCCTTACGAGAATAATGACAGGGTTAATAAATTTAACGGATAACGCAAAAAGTTAGCTAAGAGATTTCTTTTAACCAATCGCTTTGCCCCATAAATAGGTCAGAAAATTAAATAAAGTCTCACTTTTCCCTGTGCCATTTATTTCAATTCTAGCGCGGAAAACATTGTCAAACAAATTGTGTTATTGTGCAAAATGCGTCTCTATTTAATGTTCCTAATTCGCGAAGAAAATTTCATTTCCGTAATACAAAATAGCGTTTCTGCTTTTTCTTTGTTTATTTTTAGTATACTGCGACAATTTAGAAAATTAAATAAGCCCCGGAAAACATAAATCGTGATCGAAATAAAGATCAGTTTTATCACCACGCAGCATAACAGCCGTAACTGGTGTTAACCGCTTGGTATTCTTTGGCGGTACCTACTACTGTGGAAATCTGCCAAACACCAGATAATATAAAAGATAATATACCTAATGTAAGTAAATAAAACATTAGTTAACAGTTAATGTGTTTTTGGGTGACCCCGTAATTTAAACGGGTAGGTGGCATCATGTCGTCAGTCTCGGTTAAAACGTTCATTAAATATGGTAATTGTGAGATTTCATAGTTCAATTGAACTGTATGTTGGTTGACGTTGTTCAGTTCGTTAATAATGTTTGTTGGAAGTGGTACTGACCCAAGCTATTTTTCTACGTCGTCGTTACACGACTAAATTTAGCGACAAACAGCGATCTCAATAATTTTATCGTAGAAGCTTAATTGTATCGTATTGTCTCCTTGAAATGTAATACAACTTAATTAGAAGGGAAACCTAAACTACAATATTTCTCGCGTAACACCAGATGTGGTATTCAAAAATTTATAATTTTATACTGATTTAATATTAATATGACGTTATATGGTAAATATGAGCAAGATGCCCTGCAAATAGAGATCGACACATCAAAATAGAGATACACGGAAAATGTATGTCTGTAATTATAGTTTATCTTGCTCACCCCAATAGTTATACCTGTATAAGGGCTATTTGCACCATCCCACTAAACCGGGTTAAGCGGTTAAACCGTTAACCCAGTGTCAAATTGTACTGGTCACCATAGAAACTCCAAGTTTAACCGATTGACTGATACTGATATCAAATCAGTATGAAATATTTCGAGTCTGAATGCCTCTCCAGGAAACAGGCCATTTATTTTGCTGTTTGTTTTGTTGGCCTTCGTTATTAAAACTGTAAAGTATGTTGAGATACATTCGCTATTTAATTTTCTGTAATTGATTTTGTACAAACTGAAAGCTAGGATGGGAATAATCAAAAGACTTAACCCATTTATGGCGTCAAGGTAGTGAAATAACGTATTAAAGTACAGTCAAATGCACAGACAACTTTACAAGCCATCATTCTAAAAAGTCGTGTAAATATAATTTTTCTGTTCTCCGTGCGGAAAGCTTTAACTTTCGGCACGCTGCGCTAAACGAAGTTGCCAGTTTCCGGCTCCGTCCAACAGAAAAATAGAATACACACCTTGGCCAGTAGACCAAAATCACTAATACTCACTCAGGTATCATTTATTTGGTAAAAATGGGTTAATCTTGAAAGAACCGTGTCTTTACTTAATTAGATTAATGGGATTAGTGTTTTCCAAGTAATTAGTAGACACGTAAACTAATTCTAAAAATGGCAGGCTCAGATTGGAAGGCAGGTAATGATGGAGGAAAATGGGCTTTAATCACGGATATCCCAAATTAGGCCGTTGTTTAGCTGTAGGCTGACGACAAATATAGAAAAAAGAAAAATAAGAAGCACAAAGTACAGTGTTTGTTTTAGGGTTCCGTACCATTATCTTCTTCAACAGGAATAAGGTTTTTGTCAAACATTTTATTTCTGACACAAGCTATTATCCCTGAATGTACTGTTTTTTCAACTAAATACACATCGTGACAATTCTAATAAAACATAAGTAAAACTCAAGTAGGTTGAGTTGTTTTATTACAGTATTTATAGGACCAACTGCTGTGTGCATCATCATCAGCTGGATCGCCCACATCAAGCCCGCAGCGGTAATGTCACAACAGTAATGCTATAGCAATAGCTGCTGTTGCTATCTGAACGTCACCAATACCAATATCAATACCCTGGTCAAATTGAGTCGCTGTTGTTGCCGCATTGATTTTATTCTCATCAGAATTGAATAATATACCTACAACAACATTTATTTCTGTTGTTGGCTGTTTATTCACTGAAGAGACATACGGGAACCAACCAATAGCAATGGTTCTTTTCTCCGCTACGTTAGATTACAAAAAATTATATTGATTGGTTCCCGCACGTTTCTCTCATAGGTATTCATCTGTGCCTCAGTTAAAAGACAGCCTTAGAGTTATTGTCTAGAACCCTCTTTAATGGAAGGGGCCTTGACCCGCGCTCCGGGTTTTTCCTGGTGCAAAGGCTGTCCATCGCAATTCAACGCGGTAACGCAGCGAGTGTGATGGGCACCTTTGCGCCGGGGGTAGCGCGGGGAGGTCTCTTTGAGTAGTTTTTATATTCTTTATTTTATTTTAGGGTTGTTAGTTTTAATTTAGTATTATTTATAGATGTATTTAGTTCATAAGTTATTTATTTGTCTTTCTACTGTCTTTTTCCTATGAAATAAACATAATCTTTAATGGAATAAAACAATTTACATTCGTGTATGTATGTAGACACCTACGTTTCATACCACATATGTAGTCTGGTGTACCTAATCTGATATAGGTACGCACTTCAATAGGAATTGCTCGAATCCGTTTCACTGTAAGGTGTGATTGAATATTTGTTTGTCTGTGGATTCATCAAATATTTGAATATCATTTCTGTTTATTTCAAATATTTCAATATGTAAATTGGTTTTACATATATTTCAAAACAGTCTGTATGTAAAACATTTTTTTAATGTTGTTTGCGCCGTGTGTTGGTTTGAATTGTAAAATCCTTGACTTGTGCTATTTTTATTTTAGGTACCTATATGTTTACAAGAAACAAGTTGTAGGTACCTAAAAATGGCTTGCTTGCGTCTGTTGTTATATTATACTCATTTATTTTAAAACTAGACTTTTCCATCGCTCTACGCTATATTTCCATCTTCACCACTTAGATGGTTGGCAGTCCTCAACTTTACTATGCGCTTCTCCAGAAACTACGAAGCTAAATACTTCTTTCTGCCTGCCTGTGGGACTATTTTCCTTTATTCTAAAACTTGTGTCATTCTTGCGACCTCTGACCTTTAAGTGCCATCTTGATGAGGCGTTTTATTGGGTCCATCGATGATCCGACACGCAACGGGCCCCCTGCCCATTTATCTGTCTAGTGAACACGAAAACAATACATTATGGTGGTATTCTTTTAGGGTTCTGTACCAAAACTTTGGTTCGGCATAGGGTTACTGCTATAGTAATTGGCCTCTCTTAACCATAAGACTTCTATTGCATTTTTCTTTCTCATTTGTTAAGTGTGGCCAATTATTATTGAGGGGCTAATAACTATGGAGAATAATAATTTAAGTAAAGGAATCGACAAAAGCAAATATAATACGCTATTGGCTTTATGTCTACACAAAAAGAGCGAAAAAGACGGCGTCGTCGCGACTTAAGGCGTTGGTTAGCCAAGCCCCGCCGAGCGATGTCTTAACTTTTTCCACTGATTTAGCTTCAAATGTGAATATTCCCTAAAATTCACTAGATTTCAAATTTCCGGTCTCCGTCTATCACCCAAGACATTAAGATAATAGGTGTAGGTAACTTTAGTAATTAGTGACATATGTCGCCATCTTGCCGTGAATCCTACATATGTCAACGTTCGTGATAGTTAGCCATTATGAATCGGGGTTCAGGGCTAAGTATTTGCCATCAATACTGGACAAGAGGGATAGAGTTTTACATTATGTAGATTTTTTTTACGTCAAAAGGGTCAAAAGTTTTGTACAAAACCTGTGTCAGACCTGTATTACTCTATGGCGCAGAGTGTTGGACAACGACTTGTGCGCACGAGGCCAATATCCATGCCACTGAGATGAAAATGCTCAGATGGGCAGGCGGAGTCACCAGGCTAGATAGGATTAGGAATGAACATGTTAGAGGCAGTTTTAAAGTCACTCCAATACCAGACAAACTCCACGAAAGCCAACTCCGATGGTATGGACATGTAATGCGTCGAGAAAAAGATCACCCGGTAAAAATTGCACTTGAAATTGACACAGGCAAACAACCACCAGGCCGCCCAAAAGCCACCTGGTGGAGAAACCTGGAGAAACAGTCGCTAAAAATACCAGCAACCTACTATGACAGAGCCAAATGGCGGAAGCATATTCAGAGGGCCGACCCCAAATGAAATGGGAAGTGGCACGGAGAAAGAAGAAGAAAAGGCCTAAATATTTTTTTTATTGTGTTCACTTTTGATTAGGGTTGGGGTAGGGTTAGGGTTGGGTTGGGTAGGGTAGGGTAGTGGCGAATGAGTGAAGATAATTGCCAGGAACAAAACCGGCGAAGGAACAAAAGTCCCTCCTTAGTCGTTCACTCTTGACAGAGTGGTCGTGGTTGTATGATGAGACGTATCTATTGTGGATAACGCAGCCCTCGCAATGTGCCTCCATTTGCCACGGTCTTCGGCGTTACGGGAACATTGGACTATGGTGGTTTGTGTCGCAGATTTTATCAGGTCTGTCCAGCGCGTAGGTGACCGACCTCGTGACCGCTTGCCTTCAACTACACAAGTAGGTACAAAAGTAGGTAGTCCATAATAAGCAAGATGTTTGCATTAACGAAACATATTATTTCTAACAACCAGTATTGATTTGAATCAAAATACTTTGTTATCTTATCTTATTGTTTTCGGGGGTCCTTGCGGATACACTTCGACCCATAGAGATTTCTTGTGCAATTATTCCGTAGAGACTATCCGTCAATTATTTACTCAAAAGAGCTTCCCACCATAACCATGTTGGAGCTCATGGGTAGCGTTTTAAAGTCCTTTGGTTCCAGATATCCTGCTCCAAAGTCCTTCAATCTTAGTCTGGCGATGGCGTGACATTCACACATTAGGTGTTTTACTGTCTCTTCCTCTTCGCCACACATACGACAATCGGTGTTCTCAGAGTGTCCCATCTTGGCCAGAATTCCTTTGACCCCTAGCTAGCAATCGAAGTGAAAAACAGAGAAAAATATAATATATCGAGAATTAACTTTTTATTAAATTAAGTTTAAATCGGCATACAGCGCAATGTATATTTGCGCTGTATGCCGATTTAAACTTATCTACATTTCGATATCAAAACGATATCATTTTGCTATCTTCGCGAGTGCATTTCACTCGTACTCGTTCTTTAATGTATTGGCATAAACGAGACTCAATGTTTAAAGCCCGAATGATAGCAAAATAACATCGTTTTGACATCAAAATGTAAATACGAATTGGCCTCCTGTTTTACCGAACATAAACTTTTAAATAAATTGAGTTAAATGTAATCCCGCAGGGAATTGGATATTTAGGTTCCAATCTGGATAATTTCCCTCAATTATATGTAATCCAATAAGTCCAATACGAATTCTGACTTTTTTTAAATCAAAAATTATCGATACAGTTTTTTTCCTCTCCTCTATTTGGTCCTCACCATCAAGATTTTACTATAATAGTATGAAAATATAGTATTTTTATACCAGCTTTTGTCACTGACTGTACTCATCTTTTCACGGGCAACTTATATTTATCGAGACTATTTTAACAATCCCAAACACAATTAGTTTCCTACGGGCATCACTGTGTCCATCATCAGATCAGTTCGATGCTACTATACTATTGCAAAATAACTACAACTAAATACTGCATGTTATGTATGAATTTGAAATAATAAAGGATTTTTTATTTTATTTTATTATACTATTGCATTGTCACCCAATTTAGTTTCATGTAGGTATGTGAAGATTCAGCTTAATCAAATAATGGAAGTGTATCTAATTCAGCTTGTAAGATGTGACCTGAAAGTTAATAAAAGCTTGTAAAAACCAGTATGAAATATAAATTCTATAAGGTAAGGTTTCAGTCTAGTGATAAGTGACTTATTAAAGTTATGAAATATTCACAGAACCGTCTGGGAACCCCATTAGCTTTACCTCTGTTACTCGGTTACGGAATTGTGAGTGATGGATGTAGCGGCCTCAAGCAAAATTCAGGCCGCCATTTTTATTTTACGCTACTGATTACAGACATATATTTAAAATAGATAGATACTGCACCTGTGTTAAGTAAAAAGATTTTATTACAACCCAGCCATTCTCTGCGAGATGTATACCTTGGTAATTCTAAACAACTATTACTTTGGAACCAAACCTGAAATTACGAGAAATATCTTGAAAATTTGGGTATCGATAAAAGTTTTGATCAACACGAAAATCGATATGAGAAATGATACAAGTTTTTACAATGTATTTATTCTAACTCTGAATTATACGTCACCGGAATCTTCCTCGCGCTTCCTCAGTGTCGCTATTCGTGGTAGGGCAATATATTGTCCATTTGCCATAATAGTTAGTTTGCGTGGTCTAAATTAGTTTATAAGTCTGTGATATTATTTAGCAAAATAGCTTTGAGCCTCGTTTGCTGAAACCTTATGATGCCATTAACATGAGCCTAAATAAAATAATTAAGATAACTAGTACAAATTCCTAGTATTTCTCTTGAGACCTAAATTTAAATGTTAATGGAATATGTATTTTGTTACAGAAATAAAGGGGTGGAGGATATAACGTAATAAGTTTGTGTTTCATTAATTTTATAATTATGTAATTAACGAATGAAGCCGTTCCTGGGCCTATGAAAATGGAATTCTATAAATAAATATTATATTTGGACTTTATTTATCCCTTTTTGCCGTTAAACGATAATATCGTTGTTATTGAAGTGAAAACTTCTTTAGCGGCGCTGTGCACTTTTTGTGATGGGGGAAAAATGTTAAACTCGTAACAGGTGTCACGTGACCGTAAGACGGACACGTGACCTGATCGAAAAACTGTTACAATGAGTTTTTGATTACTGTTACATTGATTTAAATGCCATCTAGTGAGTTTCCCTCTAACTGGTAGTAAAATAACACGAGTACTAATAGTGATGTGCTTAGGGGTTTCAAATAATGTGACGAAATGACGCTAGATGACGTTAACCTCAATTATACATAGTGCATCATTGAGTTTTCACTTCTGCCGGCACTCCCGGAGTGCAACCCGTTGTTTTTTTTATAATTTCACCTATCCACGTGTAAGCCGGTAAAGCTTTTAATAAAATAGGTGTACTGATTTAAAATTTAATGATCTTTGATAAAGTAAAATGTGTAAAATTGAAAGTAGATTCTCAAGACCCTGACCCTGTGATCTCCTCTATAATAGTTTATGAAGAAATATGCAAGTTTTTTTTTATGATGTAGACAGAAGGCAACTGAGCAAACGATGATGTAGTCCATGAGTGCTATAGGCTTTTAAGAGGGAATACGCTCTTTTATGATGGTTGGAGGGTGTGCGAGGCAAAATACGAGTATCTGTACCCAATTATGTCCCATTTTACGAAATCATACTGTAAGTAGAAAATTGTAATTTGAAGGTCAGTTTAGTGATACTTTTCATTGGTTAAATCTTTCCCACACAGTAATGTTAAATGAATAATCGTGCCTACGCTCGCGAAGAGCCATGAAAATATTATTGAAAATATTATTGGATTCTCAGCTTTTTTATATCATTCGGGATATAAAAATGATACAAAAAAAAAGTTGATCACGGTTCATACCCCGGTCGATATAAGTCTATTTTTTAAGGATGCCGGATACGGGCCGCGGCCGGGCCGGAACTTCCTATTATCTCCGTATTCTATTCTATGGAAAGCACCACGTGATCACGGATCAGCCGTCATAGAAAATGATATGTCGGACGCCTCGGCCCGGGCACGGCCCGGTCTGGCGTGAGTCAGACTTTATACTTTATTGAAACGGAGCGTACATTTTAAGGCGCATTAGGTTTTACTCTTTCCTATAAATATTTTCACGAAAAAATGCAAAATAATTTTTCACGGCTTTCAGTTTCCTTTTTCAAATAAAATTCTGAATGTTACTTTAGTAAATATCAAACAATAAATGACATTTTCAGTTAAGCGAACTGGAAATTACGTAAAGCTGCTTCCTATTTCATAAAAAACGGGAAATGATGGTGGGTGGTTACATCTCGGAATACACCCGTTACAAAAGCAAATAATTTACGCAATCATATATATTTCTGAATTCAATAGGTACCTAAATTGTCATTCTATGGAACTTGCTAATGCTATGTAAACAAAGTCTCTAGTAAATTCATCATTCAGAGACAATTTCAATATGGCGGTTTGTTTACATAGTTAGCTAGTTCCATAGAATGGCACTTTACTTACATACTTCCAATGACCCAAAACTGAACATCAGCAGGCGTGGCTCACTCCGCGATTTCGTCGCTTTGCTACAGGTAGCTAAAAGTACATCCGTTCCTACCCCAATTTTGGGGAAAGCCGTAAGCCGCGCGTGGCGCTGTCGCCACCTAGCGGCCATATCTGTGCTGATCGTAACAGACGCGTTTTGTTAGAGAGTGAGTCTTCTGTACCTAGTAACTGCTAACTACTAACTCTTGATATGTGACAGTTAAACTTGTACATTGTGTATCTGTGGTAATATATGTATGTCTAAATATGTTTATATATATATATATATAATTTCATCTTCATCATACTTTGTCGTTACCAAATCAGTGTACAGATTCGACACACGGGATTGTTGTGCCATTTACGGTTCGAGCCAATCGTGCAGTCTAACGCTACAACGCGATTGGTTGATGACTCACGCTAGACCGGGCCGTGGCCGGGCCAGAGCATCCGGAGCGTCGTTTTCTATGGAAAGCATCACGTGATCACCGGGGCTCGGGTGTGGCACGGTGCGGGCCCGGCCCGGTCACGTCCCGGAGCCTCCTGACAACCTATTTTTCTCTTCGGGTGGTATTCTACTTGTTTAAGATCTTTGTCCAATATGCATTGCGTCTCACTCTCTCATTAAGCAAAATGTGAGACGCAAATACACATTGGACCAAGGTTGGACAGATGGAATACCACCCTTCACAATATGCATGCCCGGCTGTGTCGGAATATATTTGCCAAAATAAAGAGGTTGCAAAACGTCATAAATTTGTTTGTTAAATATGATGGTATAGCTAATTCGTTACTTGGTCGGTTTATATTAGGTACAGCCGTCTTTGATATAATATACGTCAAGATTATATAGGTTGGATAATGTCTTGATTTATTTTGTGAAATATGGAAGTGTTGCTGAAATGTAATTTTGTCGGATTATATTAAATGAGACATCTATTGATGTTACTGCTTGTAAAAATGATTCAATAATGAGCATGTAGGTTTATAATGAATATTAAGATACTATATAGTTTTTTCTCACATTACCACTTATTATATGGAGTGTAGAAGTAACTTATTACTTAGATACTTTTTTATTTCGTACGAAGTTCATAGAAATATATATGACAATACCGTATCTATAGTTGGTCAAACCAAATTTGTCAGTAAATAAGAACAAAAAAACTATACTCATCCTTTTCTTTTGGGTGTTAGTACTAGTGTAAGACCAAGATAGCATGATTCTCTCTATCTATGTTTGAAATGAGACAGTCCTTTGACAAACTATAATAACCATTTTTATTCATTCATTTAGAGTTCAACTGATCTTCTCTGCCTGCACAGATTTATTTAACATCATAACTATGCCTTAAAAGCCCACTCCACAAGTCCACACTCGTGCGCGAATCTTGGCTTCGCGCTGCGATTCGCGCACGAGTGTGGAGCGGGCTAAACAGTTTTGTCAACTTTTCACCATGATATTGACCATCCAGGTGACTTGTTTACAAATGGCTTACCGCAAAACGCGATAATCAAAATTTCGTTATCTGCCTCTGTCGATAAGAGAAGCAGATATAGAGTGATTGCCTCTGTCGATATGCAGGGAAGCAGATATCGACTGATTGCCTCTGTCGATATGCAGAGAAGCAGATATCGAGTGATAGAGAGGCCGAAATGTTGGTTTTCGTGTTTCGCAGTAGGTCCTGGGGTTAGTGAGAGTAACGCCCCATACGCAGAATTTTCCGTAATATTCCTTATTTCCTGCCTAAAATTACCCAAAGGCACTAACTACTGAAATAATACAATAGAACTCTTCGTATATTTTATTGTTCTTATATAAATGACTAAGGGTGGTATTCCACCGTCCTATCCAATTTCTTTGTCCAATGTCATTGCGTCTCACTCTCTGATGTGAGACTCAATAGAAAATCAGACCAAGAATATGCAGCATATTTGATAGCCCACGCAGTGAACGTGTTATTTTAAACGTCAAACTTCTTTGAAATTATGCCGTATAAATGACACTTGCACTGCATGGGCTATCAAATCCGCTGCAGACTTTTTTTGGTCCGACTTTACACATTGGGCAAAGAAATTGGATAGATGGAATACCATCCTAAAAGACGTGGAATGCGTCAGGGGGACCGCTAACCATGCCAAATAATCATATAAGTGCCTCTCTTTCGCGCAAATAATCATAACAGTGATAGAGAGGCAAATATATTAATTAATGAAGTGGTTCGCGGTTATAACCCTGACTGTATAAGAATCAAACCAGGGTATACTGCGTGTGCAACAATTTAAATTACAATTCTGCTAGGGACGGCCATTCCGTGAGCGTCAGGATGGCGGGTGGACCTCAGCGAATTTGAACGAAATATTTATAAACATATTGTACCTTCGGTGTACAAATTATTGTACTTTTAATAGAATCCAGTGTACTTCTCCCGGAAACGAGATATTTAACAAAAAAGTTCCACCCGCCATTCTGATGTCAGGATGGCGGGTGGACCTGTGAAATCTTGGATTATACCGCATTTTTATAAGCTTTTATTTAGTTTCACCTGACTGTTGTCTGTCTGTCTGTCTGTAATCAAATCTTGCAAGTTAAATTTGATCCACTTCCCGGTTTTCGATTGTAAGTCGGGTGACTATGCAATATTATGGTGTCATCGAGCTGATCTGATGATGGAGACCGGAGGTGGCCATAGGAACTCTGTGATAAAACAACGAAACCTAAGTAATTGTGTTTGGGGATTTTAGAATTGTCTCGATGAGTATTAGTTGCCTGTGGAGAAAAGTACAGTCGACGATAAAAGCTTGTACCAAAAATGAAATTTTTGCCAAAAACTTATTATTACATATCAAACAGCAAAGAATAAAAATTTATTGAATAGGTATTCATGATCTCCTTAGATGTGGCTACTACAGTCTTGATTTTCCGAGTGATCATCGCTTTCCGGTTGCAACTTGGTGCCATCGAGGAATGTCCATGGTACATGAAAAAAAAATCGTTTATAATACAATTAATTGTATATCTGGCCGCTCCGATATATCTGATGGAGACTGTACCTAAGCACCGAAACCTTATACACCGTGAAATTTTAGTGGTTGTTTTCCCGCGGCAGGGCGATTTGCTATCGGTAGTACTTTGGAATTATGATAGACAAACTTATAAATAAACTGTTTTCCAAAAAAAAAAAATTACAAAAAAATTATTTAAACTCGAACAAGCGAAAAACAATAGTAACACACTAAAACTGCAAGTCGACGACAGTTCCCGATATTGTAAACAGATAAACAAATAAACAAGCACATGTTACTTTTTTAAACTGTGTAACAGGCTAGAGTGCTTTACTGTTTGACAACTGAAAATAAAATTTACTTAGACTGTTCCTTCACGATTAACAGTTGAAATAAAACCTTTTTATTAGTTTGATGATTGCCATTACGTTGTGTCAACTTTGGTAAATCGAATAATTACATCCTCTTCGCTTATTAAACTAATGTGGGTAAAGGTAGGTACTACTGCAGTGCTACTACTGGTGTTAGGTCACTTTCGAGTTTCGTTCGACACGTTTATAAATCTGGCATTTCTTAACATTATTTAAAAAAAAGATTACACATCGACTGTATATCGATAGCAGAATCATTTCGTTGCGGGAAAACAACCACTAAAATTTCACGGTGTATAGCGCTGTTTTTTGGAAATACTGTAGGTACATTACATACATACATACATAATAATTATTACTATTTGATTTATCTTCACAGGACCGTAGGTCTACGCTACGAAGTCTAGGAGTATATAAAAGGTTTCAACTCAATACGGACCCGTTCCCGAAATAAAGGGTATCGACAGACAGACGGCCGGACGGGCAGACGGACAGACGGACGGACGGACAGACGGACAGACCGACGGACGGACGGACGGACAGACGGGCAGACGGGCAGACAGATGGACGGAAGTGATCCTTTAAGGGTTCCGTGTTTTCCTTTTGAGATACGGAACCCTAAAAAATAACTTTTGCTTATCATAGCGCTCTTTCTTTGGACATACGTATGTGTACGTATGTGTAGTAATATTAAATTTATTTTACTCCTCTTCTTATTTCTCACGTATGCAAGTAGTACGTACCTACTTGAAAAAAAAACGTGAAAGACATCACTGTTAAGGTTACTAGGTATTACTTCTAGAACCAAAAAATATACTTACAGACAAACCTACGTACATACAATATACTTACAAATATTTTAAAAACAATCCCCCCCCCGCGAAAAATGGCAGAATGATTTGCATGTTAAGATATCGCTTGGGCCCCTCCCTTCCGATGTGTCGGAAGCTGGTGTTGCTCGAATATACTAATATATAGGTATTACAAAGGCGAAAGCGGGTTCCTATGCAGATTCAAACGGCACTACACCATAATCATACCTATTTTTGCCAATACCTTGACGCGCGGGGTAACACGATACATTACCTGCATTCAACGTGTTCTTGCGTATTCAAATACATTTAGTATCTTTCTACAAATTTAATATCACTATTTTTTCTTTTGACATGTTTATTATACTATTCGAAAAACATGACAGCGTCAAATATTTAAAAGTCGTAAAATGTAAAAAGGCATAAGAAAAGAGTCCAAACATATTATTTAAGAGTCGGACCAAAGAAGGACTTTTTTTAATATTAGATCTAAGCATTAGAATCTTAGTACTTATAGGCTAAGCCTAAAGTGCCATTGCAATGCAAGCTAATGAATAAATATAAACTAGCAACCCATCCTGGCTTCAGAAGGGTTACACAAAACCTTAAAAATGTATACACCGAAACCTTTCTCAAGAATCACTCTATTGATAGGTTAATACCGCATGAGAATCCGTTCAGTAGTTTTTGAGTTTATCGCGAACATACATCCACACAAACAGACAGACTCGGCGGGGTAGTGAAATGAAAACTGCTGCATACATACTTATAAGTAACAGAAAATCTGGAATTGACATATATAAAATCAATTATATTGTTATCTTCTTGTGCACGACTTACAAAATATACCTAATTTCCAAATCGTTACCTTATACTTTTTGAGTAAAATAGCTGTGACATATGGACAGACAGACAGACAGAGACAGACTGACAGGCAGACAGACGGACATGACGAAACTGTAAGGGTTCCGTTTTTGCCATCTTGGCTTCTGTTTCACCAGATGAAAGTAAGTAAGTAGATAGTTTATTTTTTGTAACCGACACAATTACTATCTTAGTGTAACGAGCTTAATAGTTTTTATTTACTTACTTATTTTATTGAGAGCGCACCACCGACATTCTTAGTGGTGGTACTGTATTCGCTGTGGCCGAAAACAGCTTGTAGATAATTATCTTATACCGATACTTTTTAAATTTTTGTTACTTCGTCGCAGCCAATGGAAATTTCTCCTCTTTTAAACTCGTTTTTCATGCATGGGTTCCTGAAATTGAACATATCTGAACTGAACACATGAACACTGAAGAACGTGGCATTGATGGGAGAAAATAATGTCAAAACCAGATAAGCTGAAAAATCTACATTTGTAGAATGTAACTAAATGCATTGGGTACCACTACAGTTTGCTGACGACTACCTAAATATTCCATAATATCAATATCCAGTGAGGAAAACGGGAACTATGTTTGTATGGAGAACCGGTCACTCCCTTTCCTCTTAATAGCTTAATATTCTTCGGCACATGATTATACCATATTTATTAATAGGTACATGCACTGTATTTCCATATCTTACCTGAAGCAGAGAGCCAGACGGTGAATGCTGGATATTGGTTTCTGAAATCTTGTTTTTGTTTTACCAAACGTTGTTTAATTCTGCCGTGTGGACGGGACGGCTTCGAAAGAATCTTGAGTCATATGTAAATAAAGCTCTTTACATCATGTTGTATGTACCTATTCTTATTTTTCCGAACGTGTCGACGTAATCAGTCATTAAGGCAGCTAGGGCCAATATTTTGATTATATTATTTCCTTCCATATCCGCTTGCTTCCGATCGAACCATTGTTTTCAATCTGATTGACATTTATTATGACATTTGTCATGAACAGTCGGCTCGGACGTCCCGGTCGGCTCGGATAGGGCTGGGTAGGACTCGAATCCTTTGAATCTTCTGCTTGAAGACTACTCAATTTTCTGACTCTTATAATTAAGTTTAAACTCGAGTTCTTTTCAACTAGATAGAGACCAAAGTCTCTTGTAGAGACTTGAGTACTTTTCAGAGAACTCTCGTATTTTTACAAAAAAAAAACCGAAAAGCATTGTCTTTATGTATAATTTGTAGATTAGATACGTACATAAATCATAAAATAACGCTTAATTTCGTTACTGTTATATAGGAAAAACCTATAAATTTTTTCACGGAGTCTTTATTTGGAGGCTCGAGTCCTTTTGAGTTGCTCTTAAAAAGGACTACAAAGGACAGAAGTCGGGAGAAGTTTTTTAAGCGCAGAGTCTTGTAAAAACGAGCTGTGCCTACATCAAATTCAGACTCAAAGGACTCGAGTTCCTACATGTAAACACTAGAGGCTCGGACATTGCTCGGACAGCACTAGTGTTAATGTAATAAACGGGTGGCCTTGACACCCCGGCCCCGGAACGGCCCGGTCACGGTGGCGCTCCTGACAGCTCCTGCGTCGGCTCGCTCCGGCCCGCCCCGGTCCGGGCACGGCCCGGTCTAGCGTGAGTCATCCTTAACTAATACGATTCTTATTTATTCCTAATTCGTGCAATGAGTTTTTGAGTCACTGAGGTCATCGAACTTGACAACAAAATGGCGAGAACCCTCGCACGTCTTATCTCACTCACACAAGCATAGTACGTGTTCACCTACACGAGCTTAGCTGTGCGCGTAGGAACGCGTTTGTTTCATACATTTGATCGCCAGTGTCCGGGGTGTGATGTAAGTAAGGAATTTAATTGTTTTAACGAGATATTTTAGTTTTGAAATATATTAAAGATCTTTACTAAATAGGTATCTATATTTAATCTCACTTATTTCGATAGTTTAATACAGAGTGCTGCTTCTAAATATTACACTTTTGTAACCCGACGTGTGGGGCTTAGTCTGAACTGACTAATAGGTACGTTAGTTTGTCTTACAAGTATTTATATATTTTTGAAAAGGAAAAATAATATATACAGTCCTTTGGTATAGTTTATTGACAGATTGACAACGAATTGCACATTTTTCCATTGACATTTAGTACAAGGCCTAATTTCGTATCATATACATTAATAATTAAAAAAATATCCTTAATTTAGGCAGCATTCGTTAACCTAAACATACAATACAAGTTCTTAATAATAATTTACACAGCTTATTAAAAAGTGTTTCTATCAATGGGCTCATAATTCCTTTAGGAATTAATTGATGTAAACACTTTTTTTATCACAATAAAGTATGTATGTACATGAAACTAATTATAATCTAATTTATTTACAACGTTCGTATACTATTACAGTATTTATCTAAAACGGAACAACATCGCAGTTTTACTACTAACAAGCTTAAACATGTGTTTTAAATAATGATATTAATTATTATAAACATCACAATTGATGTTCAACGTAATCGTCGGGTGACAAGTAAAAGTCACTAAGTATTTTCAAAAAATTAAAGTAACAATGCACTTTATTACACTTGTAACACGGTTTATTGTCCAATAATAATCAATGGTGTTAGTTAGTGACTTTTGCTTGTCACCCGACGGTATGATGTTTCATTTACGGTCTGTCAGTAAGGTAATTTTATTAGTAAATGTAAATCATTTGAAGCGTGGAAGTCATGGGACTGGGGTTGGGCCAAGCTTGCTGATGCATGCCATTTGCAATGACAAAGTGTTATCATTAATGTTAAATTTGTATGATACAATGACAATTATAAGTAATGGCACTGTCTCACTGATCTATTCAAGTCGATGCAAAATTATCTAGATGGACTCTAATGGAAAAATATACCAACAAAAAAAGTTATAAAACAATCAACGTGCCTACCTACTAGTAGTAAATGTATAGGTAATATTCGCAACGGTCCGCTGAAATGAAACAGCCAATTTTTTAAGCGATTTGGGGTTGTTTCCAGATCGACTAAATTCAGTTTAGTATGACATACAAATATAGGCTACGCTGAGTAGCTATCTTATTAGAAAAAGATCTGTTGCATTGGTATCATTTCCAAAGATAAGTTTTCTGGAATGGAACTGAACGTCATTTTTCCGAAGTCCAAGGACTTCTTTCGTTTTTATTATTTCAAATAAGATTTTCAGAAAATCTATCTTTCCGAATCATTCCAATGCACCTCACAGCGAAACTCAGATGCCATTTTCAATAGTTTAATTTCCGGAACAATAAAAGCAATATCGTTGAGTTCGAATTCTACATCAGTTTTCATTCTGTTTTTAAAAAGAATAGGTCACATTAAATTAACTACAGGGTGATTGAAACGTGAGCAGTATCAACCCTGCGCATTCAGTAAATTATAAGCAACTATTTCGTATCA
The DNA here is from genome assembly GCF_963556715.1 of Cydia fagiglandana. Lineage (NCBI taxonomy): Eukaryota > Metazoa > Arthropoda > Insecta > Lepidoptera > Tortricidae > Cydia > Cydia fagiglandana. The sequence continues at coordinate 19,861,886 of NC_085942.1, read as the reverse complement.
GTATCAGTAAGATTAACGTTCTTTTTACTAGAATATAAAGAAAAAGTTTTAATGTACGGCATACATGGACACCCTACAATAATACTTCCAAATACCGATACTTTTTGCTATATTCATGACAATGTCTCAAATTGAATGTCATTATAGTCCTCTGGTTACTTTTTGAAAATCGTATCTCATTCAAGTGTGAATTATGTTTTCTGCATACCAATCAAAGTGCTGCCATAACGGTTAAAGAGGTTTGCTTTATTAATTAGATGTTGTAGGGTGGCCATGATTGTAGATAATCATGACGACCGGTCTGGCCTAGTGGGTAGTGACCCTGCCTGCGAAGCCGATGGTCCTGGGTTCGAATCCCAGTAAGGGCATTTATTTGTATGATGATACAGATATTTGTTCCTGAGTCATGGGTGTTTTCTATGTATTTAAGTATTTATATATTACATATATCGTTGTCTGAGTACCCACAATAGGGTGATTCATTTTTGTATGGAGAAAACAAAGTTGTAATATTTTTCCTGATTTTGCTCACCAATGGAGTCTCCCCACACTAAAAACTATCTATTTCAATTTTCAAAAGAATCGAATAACGTTTAGAGGTTGCACAAGTTGAAAAGGTAGAGTGAGAATCCCATACATTGGCTGAAAATGAACTATGTTCTAAAATGATAAAATATAATGAACTGATACTAAAATCGAATGAGAAAACTGAATTTTGCGTCTAAAACACGATAAACGAACTTTTCCTTTGGAAAAAGGTGGAAAAACTGAAAAATCTTAATTAGAACATTTATCAAGTAACAAAAATCCAAGTTTACTGCTAATTTTAAAATTTATTTATATGTAGAAGGTTCAATATCAGACTACTCTCCGCTTTGATGATAGCCGTTGAAACCATTTTTCTACCCTCCGATGTAGAGTCGTTGGTTATTTGAAAAATCTTTGTTGATGATGTGCAACCTCTAAATGTTGACCGATTTTAAATTTTTTTAACGTATAATATTTTTTTATCAGTTAGAACAAGAATTCGAGCAAAGTCAGCTGAAAATCGAAAATTCGGAAAAATGCAACACCCTAACCCACAACACAAGCCTTCTTGAGCTTACTGTGGGACTTAGTCAATCTGTGTAAGAATGTCCAATAATATAAAAAAAAATATATATAAATTTCAATTCAATTAAAATTGTCCTTACCAATGAAGTTATAAATAGGAAAAAAGTGTTATATTATTATTTAAATATAGATACTGATTTACTGACTATATAAGGTTGGCCCTCACGTCTCATTGATCAATCTGTATATTATTATTAATTAAAACGGTCCAAGTCGAACATGTCAATCAGACTTTTAAAACAGTATGTCCTTTAAAATGTGGATAGCTGTAGAAATTACTCAACAAATACAAATTGTTCCACTGGCGTTAAAATTTAATTCGATTTAAGTTTTCTACAATTGTCTATTTTCATTAGATATTTACATCGATCACGAAAATTCTAGACGATTCTTTCTTAAAACACTTTAACAATTAACGCAAACTATATAATCACGGGCCCAGAAGTAGTTGGTACCTGCAACAGAAAAAAATGGTGAATTAGGCAACAAAAAAGTGAGGCAAGGACATATAACAGCGTATTATCACGTGCGAATTTCGCCATCTTGGCGTTTAATCAAATGGAAATGAATGCTTTTATATGGTTGGGTGAATATTTCTATAAAAGTTTCAGTATCTAATATTTGATATATACAAATTAAACGTCGTCCTGTTTCGCTTATTTTTTGAAGGCTATATATTTATATTGTAGGTAAGCAGATGTCTTTCCTTTATATAAACCTTAATAAATACCATATAATCTACCAATTTTATAAATAAATATGTAGTAGTCATGTTAGGCAAATAAATCTATAATAACATGCTATTTATCTATGCTTGGACCGCAAATATTCATAGTTTAAAACACACTTGCACTCCGTGTGCTATCAAAATCGTTGCAGACTTGTCTTGGTCTAACTCTATCTATCATAACCATACTAGTCAGTATTATAATCCTCATTTTGCTCTATCGTAGTCTGGTAAAAATATTGTAAAATAAAATTTAGTTTTTAACATAAAAAATATATGGTCGCGCCGCCGCTATACGGAATGTACTCGTGCTTTTTTAATCTCTGAATAAACTACAAAATAATCACAGTAGATTTGTCTTGATATCTTTATCAAATTAAATATTATAAGAGAGAACTCATAGCCTGGGGCCAAATTCGACATGTACAACTGTCAGATTTCCCATCCACGTCAAATCAACAGTTGATTTTATTGTATACTGAGTGTTGATTCCATCAACGGTGGATAATATCATTTGGTACAACCAAAATTCAACTCTAAACTAAGGGTGGTTCAGTTTGGTTTGCTTGTCACCCTAACTGTGGATTGTTAATGTCAAATTTTGACATTGTACGTATTCGAGAACTTATGATTTTTCCCACATCAACGGGAGATCAACACGATACGTCAAACGTCGCTTGTCGAATAGGGGTCCTGATAATGAAACTACCCAGCTGTCTTGTGTAAAACCTTTGTCCGCGCGCTCGTGTGCATTTGATTGCCTCACTATATCTCTATTGACGCGTAGAAGATTGGCTTCGTGGATATATCACAACCATAATAGTCAGTATTATAGCCCTCATAATACTGACTGCCGTAGTCCGGTAGAAATATTGTCAACGAAAATTTTGTTGTAAAATAAAAATATATGGCCGTCTGTATACGGATAGAATCATCATCATCATCATCATCTCAGCCATAAGACGTCCACTGCTGAACATAGGCCTCCCCCTTTTTTGGGGGGTGAATGCCATAATCGCCACGCTTGAATACGATACGGATAGAATAGAATAGAATAATGTTTATTCGCAAAAATATGTATGTACAAAGGTAGAGTATAGGTGTAATAGTGAGTAACAATATTCAGCTTTTTGGCGTGCAAATTTTAGGAACATCAACAGCAGAATTAAATGATAATGGAAAGTAGGTATAACCCTTGTGCAGCTTTTATAATATCTGAATAAAGTACAAAATAATCACAGTACTTGGATATTTCTTGATCTCTATATCAGAGAGAGAACTCAGAGCCCTGAGCCTGATAATGAAACTACCCGGCCAGCTGTCGAGTACAAAACCTATGACCACGCTAGTGAGCATTTTATTGCCTCACTATATCTCTTTTGACGCGAAGAAGATTGCCTATAGCTAAAACCAATTCTAGGAACTTATATTGACCGGGAACTTGTACCAATGAACCGTGATTACCTTTTAGTTAGTGTAACTAACCGTATATCATATAAAACTGTCGATTCTATGAAGTTTTCGAATTTTAGTGATCTGATATTGATATAGGTAAATTATTTACTGGCACTCTTTGGTCGGAACAAAGCTTCTGGTACCTAGTAAAGTAATACCTTTATACCTACTCAACAAATACACGAAAAACATTGAGTTTATGTCATATTTTTTTTAAATAAAATCACGAAAACTCATTTTAATTCAGTTATTCGAAACTGATCGCTGTTGTTGTTGTTTTTACTACTGCAGAGTGACCTAAGACAATGTTTTCAAAAGTTATTGAATAAATTTAATATTTTGTTTAGTTACAAAAATACTAAATTAGAATTAGCTAGTAGCTTATTCTTTCATCTTATTGGTACTAAGCTAGAAGCACTGCGATATGTCAAATCACCAAAACTCGAATGCCTCTCCGGTAGGAATATTTGCGTGTGTGCGTGTGATGTGCGTATAAATATTATAGGACAATTAAATAAATATTATAGGATATTTTTACACAAATTAATTAAGCCCCACGGTAAGCTCAAGAAGGCTTGTGTTGTGGATACTCAGACAACGATATATGTAATATATAAATACTTAAATATATAGAAAACAACCATGACTCAGGAACAAATATCTGTATCATCAATATCATCATACAAATAAATGTCCTTACCAGGATTCGAACCCGGGACCATCGGCTTCATAGGCAGGGCACTACCTTACCTACTAGGCCAGACCGGTCGTCAAGTCGTATACACTTGAAAAATGTTTCCGGCTCCCAGAGAATTTCATCACGCGAATATTTTTAAATGAGTCCCTAGGCTCAAAAATACTCGCCAGGATAAGATTATAATATAATTAAGCACAATACTAATTCAAAAAATCTAATCAAGCTTTTGATCCTTGTCACAATTTCATACTTAACATTAATTAAGTCAGGGACTTAATTTTCGATTAAGAACGCCTGTTTGCATAAAAGCACGCTCTTAATCTTTTACACGATCGGGTATAAAATATTAAGTATGATCGTATAAAGTTACAGTACAGCTTAAAAATATTTTATTTTTAGTAGCATCGCTATTTGACTTGTGATATTTTTGAATTTATGTTGCTCGTCTGATTTATTACGATATTGTTAATAAGTAGGTAAAGAGAAATTTTAGAATTTTGACATACTCTGTTCAAGCTTTTAATTACTTGGCAGAATTGTGTTTAATCAAAATTATCTGTTCACGAAAATATACTTCTTGAGAGTCTTATGGTTTACCTTCAGGATGGCCCAAAAATATGTTGCCAAGTTTTTTATAGGAATATGTTTCTGACACGTGTTTTACGTACTTAATTTCATTCAATATAAAACTATTATCGTTTACTGGAACAAAACGTTCTTTCTCAAAAATATTTTCATTCCGCTTTGATACATATCTATATGCAAAACTTTGTTAAAATGATCAACAATATGCACAGTAAACAATATTTTTCAGCGTGTTTTTGAGCTACATTGTACTAGTGGTAGTAGATTTCTGAAAACAAAACAAACACTTTACGCCTTTGTACTTCCATTACTGTAATTAATTTTTGTAAAACTTTGTTTTGTACAAAAAAGTCAGTACTACCACCTATTACAAAACGCTTTGTAAATTCTTCCCTCAATATTTAAGTAGTTCACACTTTGTTTTAGCAAAAATCAAGACTGTTACTGGAATTTGGTTTCTACTTCTGACTTTAATCCCGCTAAAATTCTTGATATCACCGCTTCAAGCCGTTAAACTCTTTTATGGTTTATAACTTTATGCTTTAAAATATCGTGATAAGACGTTGTTTCCTCTTTTAGAACATTTTTGTTCTAGTCTTTGTGCGATAAGTCCGCTTCAATAAATAAAACTGGTGTATCTTCGTCGTAAATAGGATTATTGCGCTCGTAACACATTTTATTGCTAACTGTACGTAGATTCCGTCTCATAGATTCTTCATTAATCGTAGAAAATCAACCTCCATATTGGCTGTGTTATACCCATCTACCAATAAAGGTGGCATTCTGATGGCAACTGCAGCAAGCACAGAGATTTGTTTAAAAACCTGTCTCCAATGAGCAGAATACCTACATCAACAACAATAACTTTTGTAAACCAGCGGAGAGCGAAGTGCTATTGCCTGTAAAACTTATTTTAATTGAGATATTAGAGACGCTTGCTGTACACGGGTCTGGTATTCATGATCACATATATTTTTATTTTGGTACTGAAATTTTGTTGACGCGCTCAGAAACGCCTAAATCTTATGACTGTATTTTGTTCAAATTCACTATATTGTGGATGGCAATCTGTGTATCCACAAGATTTGTGCTTGTATCGGATTGCGAAAAAGTGGGAATTTGCTGGAAATGGTTGTTACGTGGTTCAGGATTATTGTAAATGTCCTTTTTATGATCAAAATGTCTCGTGGGGATAATATTTGTGACAAATAGCGGACATAGTGTGTTGTTAACAATATGGTGGATCCAATTCACAGATTTTATTTCCTATTGGGAGGCGAAGGACACGTATCTTATCTATGATGCTAATTTGAAATGGTAAAAATGTACTTAACAATAAAATTAGCAGCGGAACGAAAGTAAGACCAATCTAGAGACGACCGTTTACATACTCTGAGCGTAATGTAGGTTTAAGTATTCAATAATGGGTAGATGGACTATATTATATACATTATAGTGTATATATCAGTGGCGGCGCGTCCATAAAAGCCGATTCCCACCGACTTGCCTATTTTTGGAAACGTCCAAAAATAGGCAAGCAGAGTTGTAAAGGAAATATGTATGTCAAATTAGCCCCGGCTTGCCTATGGATATGTTTGACGCGCCGCCACTGGTATATATATATATATATATATATATATATACATATACAATTCTAGAGCCTGCTAAGATGAACTTCTCTGCTATAGGTAGACATACATTTTATATGCCGGCTAGTATTTAATTATAAGGTCACGTTTGCCGCATGCATCCGGATAGGTGGGCTAGTACCTATAGCCGCCAAGTGTAGACTTAGACACCTTCGTCAGTAAATGACCGGAAAAAGCACAACAACAGGAGTTGTGGAAATCAAGCTTTGCTCAGCAGTGGAACACCATAACGAGCTAAGAAGAAAAAGACAAGTAAACTTTGCGATTTCTCGAAAAAAATACACACGAGATTTGAAATGCAAATTGCCGAGCACTGACTTTTTCCGTTTCTCGTTTAAGTTTTTAACCCCAGAAGTAAAACAACAAGTGTGTTACGGATCTGGAAATGGCTAAACAAATTAAGCATTTCTGATTTCACTTTGCATTGGTGATTTTTCCATACTTAGGTTTCATACATACTATTTTTTATTGTAAGAGTTTAAAACTCGATGTGGATTTAAAATGTTTGCGTATGACGTTTAAATTTACAAGTTTTGTTTTCTACTTGACCGGTAAAGGGAGAAAATAAGTTAAGCTTTTAAAATAGTATGAGTTCCACTTTTATTAGGTATTTGAAACTGTTCAACATGTTTTTCATATTTTAGGGTAATTTTTTAATAGTTTAAGCTGTGCACATTCTTATTAGTCTCATGGCAGTTTTGTATTTAAATCTTAATATTACTTAAGTTATGTTTAACTTTATTATTTGTTTAACAAATATTACAGCTAACATTAGGCCCCGTTCGCACGGCAGCTTTTTAAACGCGCGTTAAAAAAGCGTTTGAATGACTCGAATGGATAATCATGTATGTATTCACACGAAGGCGGTTTTTAAGCGCGGCGCTTGTTTATCGAACACTGTTCGATATGCGGCGTTGAGCGTTGGCCGTTAATTGAGTTGATCATACGGAACTCCGTGTATCTGTTCTCACAAGCGTTAAAAAAGCCCCGGCGCTACTGTCAGTTGGCTGTCAAGTGTCAATTTTTGGTGTCAATCTTCATAATTATTATTAGTTTTACCTTAAAAATGTCAACTTATGCTTACTAATTCCTGAAATATTCAAGCTATCATCATCATCATCATCTCAGCCATAAGACGTCCACTGCTGAACATAGGCCTCCCCCTTTTTTGGGGGGTGAATGCCATAATCGCCACGCTTGGCAGGCAGGTTGGCGATCGCAGTCGAGTACACCGAATTTGACGGACGCTGCTGCCCGTCCACCGGTGGTCTTGGACGTGGTTTAAGGACATACCCGGGTCCTGGACGTAGTTTAAGGACATACACGGATTCAAGCTATATTCAAATAATACGTCGTAAGAGCAAATAAAGTATAGCTTTGCTGAGATGTGTACCTACGTGGCAGTACGACTCACAAGTGATTTTTAAGCGTTCATATGAACACAAATATTAGAAACGGTAAAAAAGCGCCAACGTCAGATTTTAACGCAACGCTTTTTAAGCTGTCGTGCGAATGGGCCTTTACAGTTTCCCAATGCGATGGTGTAAGTCGGCTATTAACGTTAAGAAATTATTTACTAACCAAGGTTCTAAGAATGACATAACACTCACCATTGAGCTACAACGCTGACACGATGGGTTCCTTATCCGAAGTAGTTACAGTTTTATCTACAAACATGTACATATTAACACAGTCTTCACTCGGACTCGGATTGTCCTCCGGCTTCTCATCAGGACTTATATTTTCATCGTCCTCATACACTTTCATCTTATCTTCGAACTCAATTTTATATTTAACTGAAGGCATTTTATTTACAGTTGACAACAAAGATTCTTGTATCGTGTTCTCGTTACCGTTGCAAGTCTTATCGGATCGAAACATATCTGTTCTCTCAGATGCGTTGCACTTTCTTTTAGGCTTCTTAACTAAAACTGCCAAACAGGGAAGAATTTGCTTAAACTCTTTCCGGAAGTTATCATTCAACCAAGCGTAAAGAAAAGGATTATAGCACGTGGAAGACATTGCTATGAAATGTGCAAAGAAGAATAATACCATATAGTATCTCCAATGCTCTGTCAATGAGTAAAAATCACTGCTAATATTAGTTAGATTCAACGGTAGCCAAGACAAACCGAAGATAGCTACCATTGCTATTAACATTCTATTCGTTCTTCTTTTTCTTTCTCTTTCTGCATCTTCCTTCTTACTATTCTTACTCCCTGGCCTTGATTTTAACCTATCATTTAATTTAACACTAACGCATGTATAACAAAACGCCATGATGGTAAAAGGTAACACAAATTGCATTATAGTCGTAATGGCGCCAAATGCTTTCCGAATTTGATCTGAAGGCCATTTCTCCACGCAATAAGCATTATCTTTCTCGCTTTCTTCGGCATCTGGATTATATTCTAAACCCATATAGTAGCCATATGGGAATGTTACTGTTAAAGCGAACACCCATATTCCAATGATCAATGCAATACAGGTGTTTATCTTCATTCGCGGTTTAAATGGGTATATTATCACAAAGAATCTATCTATGGCTATGGAAGTTAAAGTGAGAGTGGAAATATAAACGCTACAGCCTTGAGCGTAAGGCATGATATGGCATAGCAGACCGCCAAACACCCATCTGCCTAGGAAGGTGTAGAGTGGAGTAAATGGTACAGCAAATACGCATAGTAATATGTCTGACAAAGCTAGGTTCGTGATGAAGAGATTAGTGACCGTTTGCATGGCTCGGTTCCTAATGACAGCATAACACACGAGAGCATTTCCGAAGATTCCTATAATGAAGATTAGAGTATACGCCGTGCAGAAAATTGCTTGGATAGCTTTATCTTCGATAGGGTCTGGTGGACGAGAAGCGTTTGTGCTTTCTGTGAAATTGTCATTGTATGTCGGTTCAGTACTCCATTCGGTCATAATGAAATCTTTTTAACTGAGCATCACAAACCTTTTAGGTTTGTTGCTATCATTTCTAGTTTTACTGTATTTTAGTACAGTTCGTTTCATAGTGTTTATATTTGGTTTATCAACTTCTTCTTTCTGGTTTGAAGTGCTTCATGTTGCCTTGTATCTATGACGTCATTCGTTTAACCGCCCATAATCTGAAACAAAACAGTAGTAAGTATTAAAAGGATGTTTTTCATCACTCCGTTTGCATAATAATCTAGGCTTAGTGATATCAAGGGTAATATGAGATAAATATTTGATTTGCCTTTTCAAGTGTGCTTTTAAAGTACCAAAATAACATCGATAGTGTTTTGATGTCGTGCACTCGCTGGTTATATTTAAACCTTACCTATTTGTACATTAATATACCTATGCGAGTGTGATGTAATGTACCTAATACCTAATTAAAACGATAACAACAAATAGGAAGACAGCTGGTGCCGCCATATTTAAATTTTAATCAATATAATTAATTCACTATGTATCTATAACTAACTTAGATGAAACCTTAACCTATAGGCACACAGTAAGGTAAACGTACTAGTGCTAGCATGTCGAGCCACCATGCCCAATATATGACACCTTGCTGTCACCTCTATTGACAATGACTTAAGTTTCAAGATGACATGTACTGGGTTCGCGTCGAGCACCAGTACGTTTACCTTAGCCAAGCTTAATAAATTCTCAGGAACTGTATCAGTTGAGAGAGCGATAGACCTGTCAAAACAACGTGTAGGTATATGAAAGGCGCCGTGATTAATTTATATTTGATTATCATGTGACTCGGGCAGGAGTATCTAGTAGTTCAGTTAAGGCGAATTATTCTGGTGAAAATCCGTACCTAACTAAAATTAATAGCTATAGTACATTGTGACACGAACTAGTATAGTACATTGTGCAACGAGGGGGGTAAGAGAGTTAAAGACTCGAGTTTACAATATGCTTACCCCCGGAGTTACATACAATGTTTTTCATCACACTTGCGAAGAAAAAACTACTAAATACGGTGACATTTCAAACATTCGTCCGCAATATTGTCTTGTTTTGGCAGGTTTGGATTCGAAGGCACAGACCCACTCGGATTCAGCATAATCGAAAATCGAGTAAAAAATAATTTTTAATACTGCTGCTCAAAAAGTGCTACTTTACGTAGCTGTTTAGCGTGCGGAAAGTTGGTTATCTCGAACTAGTGCTTTTTACTTTTCCAATTTTTTTAAATTTATACTTGTTCCAATTCACGACTAGTTATTGATGAGTGTTAATATTAGTTTCCTTTAAACGTCGTAATCAGCATAAAAACCTACCGTTAATGTAAGAATACGAAAAATATTACATATTTCATATTTAATTACTTACCTCTTCATCATTATAACACGTTTATTTTTTAATATTCAATATTGAAAATTCCGTTCTTAATAAGTTGACTGAATGGAACGGAATAGCTGCCAAACGCCCATAGATATAATATACTTAAAGACGACGTCTAACCGAGCTGTCACTGTTACCACTTTTGTTTAGTGTACGATTAACAATGTTTTTCTTATTTTTTCGCAACTGTATTAAAAAACGTCGTTCGATACACGTGCGGAAATGTCATTCTTCACTCGTCCCGAGTCTTGCCACTCGCCTGCGGCTCGTGGCAAGATATCTCGGTACTCGTGAAGTAATGACATACCTTCCGCACTAGCATCGAAATGTACTATTAAACGCCTATTAAACGAAAATTACATAAAAAATAATTTATAAACGTCAGTATTTTCAATGTAAAACTTATTTAAAACTACTTTTTCCGTATGAATTAGTGACATAATTAAAAAAATTTTTTTTTCAGAATGTATAACTCCCGCGGGAACAATATAGGCCTTTGTCCTTCACCTTGTCTTCACCTGCATGAAATAAGAGCTTTTTCGATCAAGTATGATGAAAAAGAATTAACGACGTAAATTTCAAATCTGACAAACCGTTGATAACCGTTTGTCCGAAGAGACAACATTTAACAGAGGTTTGTAAGAAGTTCGGACTAAGAATATGGACAGACTACTCAATATTTGTATGGTCAAGGTCGTTGAGGTTACCAGTCGCCTTAATAAAGCCGAAGGCGAATTAATTTAGATGGCAGCTGAAGTAATTTACTGACTAATAAGTAACAGAAGCCGCTCGGTGGATATACATGTAGCCTCGGGAGATACGCTTACGTGTAATTATATACAGACGCGTTTATATCCATATGTTCAGGTAATTAGTGAGAATTAACTCGCGCCGAAGTGCTTCTATGCTTCATATGGAATCAGAAATGAGATCCGCAGAATTCATTTATTTAGTTCATATGTTGGACTAGTTACTTAAAATTTAAACGTGTAATATTTATATAGTGTTAAATTAAATTTTGTTTATGTTAGGATAAAACTAACTTCGAATTAATATTCTGTTTACCTTTCCTTCTATGACATAAATACTATTATATATTATGTATAGTAATAGGCTTCGCACGGGTTAACAAATTATAAATCTAAACCTTCCTCAAGAATCACTTCATTGACAGGTGAAAATCGCATCCGATAATCCGTTCTGTTTTTGAGTTTCAGGCGAAGATACAAACACACAAACGGGGCGGGGGACTTTGATTTATTAAATAAGGTGTAGAGATTACATATATGTATACATAATTGTGTGTATACACATACGTATATACACACAATTATGTACACATACGTGTTTCTTACGCGTTGTACCCACCCTTGACATTGAAATGATGAGAGTCGTCAGGCGCAGTTATTCTCTGAATGAGAGACTTGATGACGTCATTACTTAGCATAGCCACTCGCGTCACGCGTTCGCACCAAATGTAATAATATGATAAGGGAAAATATAAACGGGACGTGTTTTTGGGTATTTTAGAGAAAACATAAATCAAAAGCCCGATTCAGATTTTAAAATTGGTTATGGTTTTGATTTTAAACTGGTTTCAACTGTTTGGTGATTGGCACGCACTTCCGTACCGTAAAATGGAGTGAGTAGGGACGAAGTCGAAGTTCAAACCTGGATAAAAGTTTATATTTATATGTGGCACATTGATTTATATACAAAATAGTGTTCCGGATGTATGATTTTTAGTTTGACAATGATAATTTCTTGTCTAATTTCATAGTTTCAACGATAAACACATAATAGTAGGCAATCCCAGTTCACCCCGTTGTTGGGGTGAGAAGGGATTTCCTATTACTAAGGTGAGTTATGAAAATGGTTGGATCGACACTTTGGGATTATGAACATTATAATAGCTTGATTTGTTATTACAGTATTTACGTAGCAGTAGCCTGTAAAAACCAACTCACCCCTCTGTCATCCCTCCTCACCCGATTCGTAACCAACTGCCCTCGTAATCCCTACTCACCCAATTTTACGGTACTACTTTTCATTTCTCATGCACCAATAAGCGTGAGCGATCAAGCTCGTATCAAAATTAGATCGAAAACGCAACTTGTTGCAAAATCTGACTGGAGCTCCTAAAAACGTAAGCAAAGCAATGCGTTATTAAAAAATAAATTTCAACCTGCATTTTTGAAATAGCTTTTCGTACGTAACATTGTTTGCGAATATATGAAGCGATAACATGGTTTACTGGTACACTAGGGTGCAAAAAATACACCTTTGCAATATCCACGTTAATGTGATTTCTGCGCATGAAGCTGGAAACGGAATAGCGTAAAAATTTTGCGTTGTTGAAAAAAGAAATTTTTCTATAGAATCAGATTATTTTCATGATCGAATATTTTATGAACTTGTGAGCGGTGAAAGCACCCGTCCTGGAAATTCTACAGTAATCACATATACATGGATATTGCAAGTGTAACTCGATTTCACTCAAGTATATAAAAGTTACAATAAAACGCAAGGTAATTAGGAAACTGTCAATGTGCAGAGTTCCCACGAAATTACTACTAATAAGTTCCTGTTAAACTTGGAATTTTCTGGTGCTAATTTGTATTACCGTAAAATGGGGTGAGTTGGGTGAAATTTGACTTTCAAACCTCGATAAAAATTTATTTTTATGTGAAAACTGAATAGTGTATATAATAAGTGGTTCGGACGTTTGTATTTTAGTTTGTATTTTATTTTGGGTAGTTCCATTTCATAACTTTGACGATAAAGAGGAAAACCCACCTCACTCCGTAGTGCCTCGTATTTGGGGTGAGAGGGTTTTTCATACAAAGGTGATTTTGGAAGATTGTTGGATCGTTTTTTTTTATTATGCGTATTACTATGGCCCCATTTTAAATTGGAATACATTATTTTTGTAGCAGTAGCCTTAAAATCCCTTCTCACCCCCCTCTCAAACCTTCTCTCCCCATTCATAACCCAACTCTCCCCGCGAAACCTACTCACCCCGTTTTACGGTAATTGTTATTCCATTTATTAAAATACATTTAATACATAGATACGAATATTCCGCGACCGTTTTACGTACCTATGTAGTGGTCACGCCTGTACGCCAAGTTCCTGTTAAACTTGGAATTTTCTGGTGCTAATTTGTATTATCGTAAAATGGGGTGAGTTGGGTGAAATTTGACTTTCAAACCTCGATAAAAATTTATTTTTATGTGAAAACTGAATAGTGTATATAATAAGTGGTTCGGACGTTTGTATTTTATTTTGGGTAGTTCCATTTCATAACTTTGACGATAAAGAGGAAAACCCACCTCACTCCGTAGTGCCTCGTATTTGGGGTGAGAGGGTTTTTCATACAAAGGTGATTTTGGAAGATTGTTGGATCGTTTTTTTTTATTATGCGTATTACTATGGCCCCATTTTAAATTGGAATACATTATTTTTGTAGCAGTAGCCTTAAAATCCCTTCTCACCCCCCTCTCAAACCTTCTCTCCCCATTCATAACCCAACTCTCCCCGCGAAACCTACTCACCCCGTTTTACGGTAATTGTTATTCCATTTATTAAAATACATTTAATACATAGATACGAATATTCCGCGACCGTTTTACGTACCTATGCAGTGGTCACGCCGCTTTAATTTGTTTTTGTCAAATGCCAAAAGGCATAACAAAATGGTCACTGAGCTAGAAAATTGCGTTCATAACTATCGTTACGTATACATTTGAGTGGACTTTATAACTGCTCCACCTCCACCACGTACATTCAGCATAAAAAAAGCAGATTGCGTGAAAAGTATGTCATTTAAGTCATTTTCTAACAGCTTAGTACGTCTCTGTATGTATGTAGAACAATTACATTATGGCAAATTTTGAGCGCGAACTGTGTATTTAAAATGGAGAAGTATTCGACGGTGGTGGATACTTCTTGTTTCATCTACTATTGATACTAACGCCATAAGGTATCTTTTGCCGTGGAACGTCACATTTCTTTACTATATCGTATCTAGTTAATCTCTAATTCATTTCCCGAATCGAGCAGTAACTGTACTTTTAGGTAAAAGTTGTGACAGTCAATAAAATTAGTATGTCTTGCATAATTTGGAAAAAAGTTAAATGACATAAAATCCGTATAATTTATGCTCACAATATTTAACGAGAATCGTTTGAGAAATGTGACCAGGGTGCAAAGGTGACAATCGCTTGCGCTACGACAACGAAAGGCTTTGTGTCTCTCTATTACTCTTCCATATTAGTGCGACAGTGATACTTGCGTTTTGTTCGCTACGGGGAGCGTAAACGATTGGCATGTTAGTTACGCATCCTGTAGAAGAAAACAGTATGGTATGAAAAAAAATATGGTTATCGATTAAAAAAAAAATATCGTTTTCCTACATCGAGGGGTAGCTACACGAACGTTACTCAATATTGCCTATTCAGTGTATAATAATAACATAACGATTTGCCGTAATTACGCAAAAAATATGAATCACTTTTGTTTTTATATATTATTTAAGCAATTAAGGTGTAGACGTCATAACTATTAGTATCAAAACAAAATAAACGATATGTATCATGTTTATTTTTATTTTGGCCACAGATGCTTGAACAAAACGTTTCTCAAATCAAAAGTGACATTGGCCAAGAATGCGTAGCTTCTATATTATCATTTTATTATTTTGATATAATGCTTGGGACATCTGTTACTTATCCCATTTTTATTGGAATAAGGCAATAAGACTCGTCCAGTGAATTGGTCTTAAAAGATCTTTTTACGACTTGACTTTGACCTTCAGGGCAATTTAATAGTAACTTGAAATCATGTTAACGATAATATGAGTAACGATACTCAGATAATATTTTAATAGATTGAACTTCTAGCCTAGTCAGTGAACTTCAATTTATTTTTGAAACTGCATTTTAGATTGTTTTAAATATTTATATAACGAATTACGAGTAGAATAACGAACTTTCGTAAGAAATTCGAAAATTCTAATGGTGGTGGAAAAAAAAAGGAAACTCGAAAAGTCACTTCGAAAAGGCGCATAATGGTAGAATTATTCAATGTCCTCAAGTGAAATCTCTGTAACTCAGTTGTTGTCAGACCGTTGGCCTAGTTATCCAAAGTCGCGTGTTCGAGCCTCGCCCGACACAATGAATTTTTCCATTTTTAACTTATTTCTAAGCTCGAAAAATCACCTTTGCAGGCCATGATCGACAACGTCAGCAGTATTAGCATGTGCAGAATGGCGTTTAAAGGATGACTCACGCTAGACCGGGCCGAGCCGAGCCCGGGCCGAAGCGCCCGACGTGCCATTTTTTATGACGGCTGATCGGTTATCACGTGCCCATAGAAAACGAAGCGCTGGAAGCTCCGGCCCAGTCTAGCGAGAGTCAACCTTAAAGCTTGCTCCTGCTCACCACCCTGGCATTGAAAGAGGGTGTACTTATACTTGAATATAGTCGGCGACGTGGTTTTGACACCGCCTTTTCAAGTACGGTCTGCCGCTGCCCTATAGTTCGCTTACTCTCAAGTGTACCGTGTGCTTGTTTGCCACTGCCAATGTATAAAAAGCGAGTGTATCATAAATTGGCATCAAGCTATCAGCACAAAGTATAAAGGTTTTAAATGTATTAAGAGCTTCGTACACAAAAACGCTGGATGATAAGATAAACGGGCAGACAAAAAATGTTTAGGTATATCTACAGTGGTTTATCTCTTGATCGAGAGTCACACCATACCTATTGCAACTCAATTGCAGGAACTCTAGAAGCTGAAAACATTTTTGCACAGATTGATGATTAGTGATGCGGTCTAGCTTAACGGTGCAATTCGAGAAATGAATAAGGGATTCTTTAGATATGAAATAGTAAAGACATGTGACGTTCCACGGCAAAAGGTACCTTTATGGCGGCTGGCGCTTACGCTATTATTAACGCCGCTCCAATATTTAGCCGGGGCAATGGTACCTTTTGCTGTGGAACGTCACATATCTTTACTATTTCATATCTAGTGACTCTCAAATTAATTTCCCGAATCGCGCCGGAAGTTGCGTTGTTGCGTGCGAGTCCATACTTGAAGTCGCGCTTGATCTATGGAGCCGCGTACGAGATTTATAGGCAACGAACGCAACCTCATCCTAGGCAGGACAGGTCTGATGATATTTGGTAGGTTAATGTTTTATCCTACTTATAATATGCCATAGTTTTTATATGCGATAGATGGCGCTAGATGTAGGTACGGACTGTAATGTTTGCATAAAACCAGACTGACAGCCAGAGTCGCGGGCTAAAGCTTATAAAAAATAATACCTATCTATAATTTAGCATCATAATGTACGAGTTTCTTCTTCTTAATCGGGTCACTCTTGACAGAGCGGTCGTGGTCATCATTGCAAGTCTCCCTTTGTGTACGAGTTTATAGAGTCGTAATATTTGTATAAGGAATTGCAAGTCTAAAATCAACAGAGCATCCCAAAATAAGCAAATAACGCCATAAAACCACATTAGTATTCGATAGATGTGATTATAACATGTTTGCATAAAAATTAACATCGGTGTGATATACCGTACCTATAATGTTAACTAACTTTTAACCTAATTGCCAACACAAAAGATCCATCGTTGGTCAATAAATATTGTAGCTGTTGGTACGTCGATGAAAATGACGTAGATGACGACCTTAGAACGTTCTACTTTACGGTGTGACGATATTTACGTCACAGTTTACGATTGGTTGCGATTTGCGTACTTATTATGTATTAAATGCGTTATCAGTCAGACTTAAGAGGATACACCGCGACCGCGCGAAATCGTCTTTTTACTTTTCATACAAATGTAGTCCTCAATTTTCTTTCTGGATATTAACATTACTTAAAACTTTTTGACACAGTTTGTTGTATATAAACAACAGTTATGCCTCTATTTTATTATAAGAGCTAGGAGCATTTAAAAAAATTGTATGAAATCTGTTTTTCGCTACTAATTTTTACAAAAATTAAAATATCGAAAAAAGTCATAGAGACATAGAGACATATCTATGGTTAATATAATAAACCGAATATAACGTCGTGCCGCTCTTAGTGCGCGTCCAAACGTTGACTCTATAAAGTAGAAGTATTTAGTGCTCGACGTTGCACTAATATTCGACATGGGCACTTTATGTTAAAGTGACAAGGATTAAATTTGAATGCAAAAAAATCTTCGGCGTTCAAATTTAACCTATATTACTTTGACATAAAGTGCCCATGTCGAATACTAGTGCAGCGTCGAGCACTAGTACTTCTACCTTAATACACGTAAAGTAATCTTTTTTAGTTTTAATTACACGTTACACCCGTCTGTATCCGGCTTAAAATACGAGTACTTGTTTTAATCTTTCCAAACTTCGGTGCGAATGAATTACTTTTTCTTACGAAGTTCTATACAACTAAACTAATGTTCGCGAGGATCATTCGTAACTACTTCAATACCTAACTACTTCAATAATTATATTATGTTACAAAACTTTTTTTCTCGCGTATTACGTATAAAAATAATACAATATAGGCACAGTGGTCGTAACGAGTTGTATAATGTTAGTTATTTGTTTGAGCAATTTTCACGCGCCCACAAACGTGACGCGCTAAAGGAAAATAAATATGATTGAAGTGTCCATTCGACTATAATCCATACAATTGTTTAGTTTATTTTAATTTTGTCTTAAATATTTACAAATTAACTTGAGTTACACTTACAAGGAAACGTACCCAACTGCCAAACAACAACAACAAAATTTTAACAGTCGACGAAACTCGCCGAAAATTTATGAAGACGGTTAAGAATAGTTCGAATTTCGGTCTATTATTAGCCATTATGTCGATCTCGTCAAGGGGTGCCCTCGGGACATTAGCTGACATTACGTCGCCGAGGCCGTGGGATGTCCGCCCTGTGTCACTTGCAGTGCTGATTGTCCCCATTGCTAAAGCAGATTAATGTTTAAGGCTACCGGTGTGACTAGATTTTTGTAAGAACAACCACTTTTATCTAGATTTTGATAACAATTAAAGGACTTTTGATGCTAATATAGAATAAGGAAAGTGTCTTTAGATTTTTATTTATAAACAACTTTACTCGACTCGACAACTTTAGTCGACCTCTTTCTCGAGGGGTGCCCTCTGGGTATTAGCTGACATTACCTATTTACTTATGTCCTTGCCTTCAGCTGGCTGTTGGTAAGTAATGTAGCCAGGAGACATGAAGCGGCTAAAAGTACCTTGTATATTCCTGTATCATCAATCAGTGCGCTAGAGTTCCAGAGATTTTCAATCTCATGCCTATCAGCATTCTTAATCAATATCCTGAGGTGGCGCATTGAGTGTGAAATTAAATGATAAATAATATCTTTCTGCAAGCATGTATTCCCAGCCCATTATCTTAGACAGGTGAGATTGTGATCAAATGCTTAACTTTTATCAATAATAAAAACTTTTTTTTAAAGTTCGATGTTACCACTTGCAGTTTAGTATTCTATGATAGTTTAATGCAAAAAACTCTGTGTGTGTTATAGGTGAAACTTAAAAAAAAAGTAGAGGCACTACTGGTTTTTATTTGAGTTCTCTCTGTCAACCATTGGAATAGGTAACGCTGGCCCACTCCACTCGGAATGACGTTAGCGGTCGTACGTAAATCGTGGTCTAATCGTCTCAGGGGAAACTTCTCGGTTGAATTAACATTTTATTTTTTGGCTGGGAACCATTTAAATTTAAGTATTCATACTTTAAATTTAATTCCTCAAGAACTACCACATGGCTAATCGTACTTTAGAATAATCAGCATGTCCCTACAAATTCGCGTTTGCCGCTTCAAGGCCTTACATAATACCATACTATATACGAAAACCTTTACTTGGGAGATTCATTAAATTATTACGGTAGACTAACGCTGTACATTTTGAGTTGAAACAGGCTATACTGTTCATTATTACTTACTTCATGAGTGGTGGGGCAGTTTAACTGAATCTATCAACAGAAAAACTAAAAGCATTATCTAAACGGAAACGAAGAGGGGAAAATCAATAAGCGCTTAGGTACATTTCAACGGAGAAATTCTTATAAGTAGTCATATGTAGGTCCTGTAAATATGTCATCATTTGTCAATATAAAACATTAACGGGTCTATAAATAAATAAATAAAAAAAATAAAAAGCTTTTATTTCAGGCAGTGGGTACCCATATACAAAATGCATTAAAAAAAACTAAAACTACAACTACTGACACTGTAGAGGGGTGCCACTCATGTTAAAAATAATAAAATAATCAAGATCGCACATTTTAAGTGCAGAGTCATTTTTTATTCTGGTCCATGTGAACAGAAATCCAGCGCTTAAACACCGGACTCCTTATATCGTCAGAAACAGCCACAAGTATTTTGTTGTCGGAAAGGCGCAGTCTGCTCCAGAACGAGGCAACGCGGGATCTCGTTACCGCGAAAAAGTCGGGGACCCCCGCGTCCGCGAACATGCCCGACGCGCTGCAGCACCGCGGCAGCCGCATAAGAGCCCGGAACGCGTCATTGTACTGAACTCTTATTCTGCTCATTGCCTTCTGCGTGAACGTTATCCACAACTGGGAGGTGTACATGCCTAAACAGTATGCCTTGAAGAGTGTGGTTTTTACATCCTTGCTGCATTTAGAAAACCGCCGAGCGAGCATGTTGCCTCTGACGGCGAGGGCCCTCCGCTCGCGCTCCACATCATCATCGTCATGCAGCCGTTCCGTCAACAAGTGTCCCAAATACTTGAACCGCTTAACAACATTGATCTTCGCCCCACTCAAATACACTGGAGGTATGCTGTCCGGCCCAGAACCCGACGCGAACACCATCATCTCGGTCTTGGAAACATTATATTTCAGTCCATGTGCATTACCATAATGCTCACAGACCGAAAGTAGCCTCCTCAATCCCTTGATTGAAGGGCTGAGCAGCACCATATCGTCCGCATAACTAAGGTTGTTTACACAAACATTTCCTACATGACAGCCGACTTTGGTGCTCCTCAGCTCCTCAATCAGGCCATTCACGTACAGGTTAAACAGGACCGGAGAGGTAACCCCCCCTTGACGGACCCCACACTCTAGCCTATACTTGCTAGAGGTTGCGTCGCCCCATTTCACAATGTTTGTTTGGCTTCCGTACCAGAATTTCAACAGATTAACCACTTTATTAGGCACTCTGGATGCACGTAACTTCGCCCACAAGATGTCATAGTTGACGAGGTCAAATGCGCGACTAAGATCTAAAAAACACGCATAGATCGATGTTTTGCGCGACGTGTAGTAACTGACGGTGCTTTTTAGGCTAAATATAGCGGCATCTGTCGAAAGACCGGGACGGAAACCAAACTGCGCATCATCAATTCCAATGTTTTTAAGCAGCTCAGGATGAAGGAGGCGTTCTAATATTTTACCTAGTATGGTACCTAATGAGATAGGCCGGTAATTAGACGCAGAGCTAAGGTCGCCCGTTTTATTCTTGACAATTGGTACTACCGTAGTGCGCATCAATGCCTCAGGTAAATAACTATATTTAATACACATATTAAACAGACGGCATAAATGCATAAAAATCTTGTCACTGGCCCAGAGCATGTGTTCGACACTGAGCCCGTCATATCCCGGTGATTTACCACGTTTCATACCCAGTATGACTTTCGAGATGTCCTCACGTGTAAATTCTATGACTTCGTTGTCGTGACTAGCTTCAGTATCGAGCACATGCTCCACAGCCAGCGGGCTCACCTTGAATCTCCGCGCGAAAAGCTCGGCGATACTGGACGGCTCCTGGCAACCCTCCACGGATACAGGTAAACTTTGTTTGTAATTCAATTTCTTAGTTGCATTCCAAAACTTGATAAAATTTTTATTTTTTCTATATAAGGCTAAGATATTCAATTTAATACTTTCCTCATTTCTTAGACACCATTTTAATTTGTTTTTAAATACTTTACGACTTTCGCGCATGTTATCATATTCAGTACCGCTAGAGGGCCTCCCAGCAACCGTCCAGCACCGGAAGTACATCCTAGCTTTCTCGTGGCTGTCTCTGACGTGGTAGTTCCAACCGGACACCTTCTTATGGCGCCTCTGTTCACATGTACCAGAGCTCACAATAGCTGCATTTTGGAGTACATCAATAATATGCCTATAATAATCATCAATAGTGTGGTAATAATTCTGTAAATGCACACAGTGTAAAACATTATCACAGTCGCACGTAAAAAAATTCGAAAATAAATCTAAGTTACTATAGCAGAAATCACCATAGGTATTTATTTGACTAGTTGTCCTCTCGCCCCATTTTACATATTTTAATAAGTCAGGTGTACAGGAGGTGGTTAGCCCCATAGAAACGCCAGAGATATTACATACTATACTCAATGGATAGTGATCAGACGTCATGACGTCATGAGTGACGTACGCATCTACAACTGAGCCCCAAGCAGCTCTGGTCGTAACGCAATGGTCTAACCATCTCCTGCTGCCGGTAGCCGCACATTGGAACGTATACATATCACCGTCGTTACTTAATTTATTGTAATCCGCCCATTCCCACAACATGTCATCGCAAAACTCAGCCAATTGCTTACCAAACCTCGCGCCCGGGTGCGCGTTCAGATCCCCTAAAATGTAGGCAATTTGAACTTCCGAATCGTCAATAATAGCACTAATCTCAGCTAAACATTCCGTAAACTCTTCAACATTCTTGCTATTATCAACGGGCATATAAATATTTACCACTAAAAATGAACTCGACTCGAGAAAAACACGAACCGCCTGTATTCTCTTGTTGGCACAAGTAACGGGAACAACATTAGGAAACAACTTCTTGTTCCACATGATGGCGAGCCCACCATGAGGTCTTCCACGGAGTATACCTTCTGAAGAGTCCACCGAGGACTTTGCCACGCAGCCAAACGACGTGTTAATTGAATGTACAAAGTTCAAGTCATGTTCCATCAGCCAGGTCTCTTGCAGGAGGATAAGATCTGAACTGTCAGTCAGGTCTAGCACGGTCTTAAAAGATGTCTTGATGTTCTTACAGTTAAAAGTTGTTCTATAAATCAATGCTTGTAATGGAACTGCCAAAAAGTAATAAAGAATAATAACAGATACCACTAATGCTGACATCACTCAAACATCACATCACATCACATCAAATATGTCATATGTACGAAAAGAAGCAAATGTAATGTTAGTGTTAAGTGCGAGTTTATAGATTTGCTTCTTGCGTTTAGTAGAAAATCTACTCGCACAGTCGCTGTGTCAATCGGGTTTAAGCGTCAAACTGTGTTCGACAATTTAATTTAGGCATTAATCTAGTACCTTTAGACTAGTAATTTTTGTTTACTTATATATTTCGGGGATCTCGGGAACGGCTCTAACGATTTCGATGAAATTTGCTATATGGGGCTTTTCGCGGGCGATAAATCGATCTAGCTAGGTCTTATCTCTGAAAAAAATGCACACTTTTGAGTATTTATATGTTTTCCGCGAAAAACTCGGCCACCCAGATATAAATTTTTAATGTAAGGAATATCTTATCATCATCATAGGCCTTTTCGTCTATATCAGACGATTTATGGGGTAACACCGTTTTTGGTGGCTAAATAGACCGATGCGAGATCGACATGGTCTACCACAGGTCTGACACTACACTACACTAAACCAACTAACCATTTTCGTGTATTTTTCTTCCCATTTTTCTTTACTCACTAAGCACAGGAACCCATGGTTCATGTTATCCAGCCGCCGTATAAGCATGCCAGTATTTCGGAACGTAAAGACGCGATTACACGATGTTTACCGTACGATTATTGCTATTTTATTGCCTGTTGATTGAGACTTGTCCGATAACAAGAAAGGTTAGTGTGTTATTGTCGTTATTAAGTATCGCGTGACTAACGTTACGTACCTATCTAACGTATCGTAACGTATCCTATCAATTATTTACTTAGTACTTATTGACGTCTCTAACATTGCTTGACCCGACAAAGAAAAAATCGATAGCTTCAGTAGTTCTCGAGATATTTAGCAATGTGACAGACAGGTGGACGGACGGACAGAGTCACACCATAAGGGTTCCTTTTGTACGTCTTTGGTACGGAATCCTAAAAAGAAGTACATGACTTCTTAATGCAATGTTCAGATAATATGACATATTCTATATTGTAGGCTCGCATGCACTGGGCCCAAGACAGAGCGGCTTGGAGAGCACTGGTGAAAAGTGTCCACATTCATTACGTCCCTCAGCCATGAGGATACGACAAGGAAGATAGATACTCTCATTAACAGAACCAAAAAATACCTAACCACAGCAGCTCGCTACACGCCCGATTGACACAGCGACTCGACTGTGCGAGTAGATTTTCTACTAAACGCAAGAAGCAATATAAGTACCTACACCCACAACTGTCATTAATGTCAATTAAATTTAGTCATAAACTTATTTTAATTAATAGCTTTAGATAATGTTATTCATAACTTGCATGCTGTGTTGCAGTTCTCGTGTCCTATTTTCGTGCAAAGGCCTCTCCCCTTGATCTCCATGACTCCTGATTTAGATACAAATACTTACTGCAAAAAAATATAAGTACTACAGCGGTGTAAGCTATTTTTTTTTCCTTCGTTTGACAAGATTTTAGAAGTCCGCTAGCAGTTCTAGGTATCAATTCAGTCGAGTAATATAAAATACATTAAACGAAACAATTGGTAGTTCCAAGCCGAAATTTATAGCACTTGCCCAATTATAAATACGGAAATGGCGTAACCCATTAAAATGCTATAAAATTTTATTCGGTTAACTACTGTCAGTATATTGGGAGTATTGTGGTCTGTAAGACCGGCGAAGGCCATATCATTGTTAGACACTCCGTAAACTTACTCTCCTCCGTAAGAGGGTAGTGGACTACCCGCTTCTTCATACAATGGAAGCCGCCATTTTTCTCTTTGATATTAACATCATAGAATACATTTTTATATGTACAATTTGATGGAGCTTTATTACTCATAGCTATACCCCGAATTGAAAGAAGCACTGGAATCAATTAACTTATGACTAATATTAGGTTCTTATGTGGCCCAATTTTGATTTTGTTGTCGATTTTTTATACTGTTAGGTACAACTGGACAAAATTTGGCTAATTTGAAGACTTTGTTGAAGAGTTTGAAGACCTTCTCATTCTGGGCGGAGTAAATACGAAATTCAATTTTGGGTCAAAAATTTATAAAATTTCCGTCTAGTTGAGTTCTTATATTATTGTTTTCAGGGGCCCTTGCGGATACACTTCGACGCATAGGGATCTTTTGTGCAATTACCCCCTAGAGAAGATCCGTCAACTACGTTTAGTTGAGTTACGAAAATACCATATATACGTGTTTGTAACTTTGTGAAGAGTTTTTGGAACATACCGTTAAATTGCGCTTATTATGATTATTTATAATACAGACAGAGTAGGGAACTCTATCTAAACACCAAATTTTTCTAGAAACATGACGAATAAAAATAAACAACCAAATAAAAATAGAGCCAATTATATCATTATGTCTTACCCATATAATATATTTTTAATATACCCATGTAATGGATACATTACGCAATGCCATAAGAAAACATTTCCCTTCACCGATAAAAAGACGACCATAAACAGATTGTTAGTGAAATCGCCGTCAGATATCAGATTGCTGATAATAAAATACTGTTTGTTTTTCCTATTCCGAAGTAAGTTTCGCAGGCGATGAAAGTGGAACATTTCTTATCAAAACTAAGCTGTTGTTCTTGACATTATTCGCCTCAAGATTTATCATAACTATTTAAAATGATAAATCTCTATAATAAGATCTAGTATTTGCACGAGTGCACCGCGACAGTATCTCGCGCGGGATATAGATCGCGTCCTTTTCTAACTGTATTAATTAGAAAGGAGACGAATAGTCCATCTCACGCGCGAGATACTGTCGCGTCATCCTGATGCAATTGTACCTATAGAGGCTTGTGCAAATCCACGCATTGTAAAGTAGACGTGCACGACACGTGCGAGCTGTAATAAACATATCCTTACGAGAGACGGCATACCACTTGAGTGACGTGCTAGTTCGCGGCTCCAAGATTTCAGCGCACGCGCACGTCTAAGCTGGCCTTTAAGGCGAGTTAATATTTTATGGTAATTATAGGTAGTCTTATTTGACTACATGACATGATAATGACTCTCATTTTAAATCGCGTACGTGTTAAAAAAATTACATTTTATCACTTCGATAAAGCTATTCAGAATACAATACGCCAGCAGAGGCGAAAGCGCGCCTACGCTCAAGTCAATCAGAATAACCCTTTCGGGCCAACAATCAAAGATAACACGTTATTGAACAGCAAAAACAACTTTGCTAATGGCCATGTGTGCTGTCATGAGTGGTCTTACGTCATATGTCTGGTCAATGGCAAGGCCACAGTATTTATGGATGGTCTCAAGGGTTATATTGGACTAGCAAAGGGTAACACTTATTGCTAGTACTTAGGTACCTACTTATAGCTAGTGTTCAGCTGTCACTGAGTCATGGATTTTTTAGTACTGAATACCACCCACCTAATATGTAGTCCAATACTACTTGTTTAAAAGTTATAGTCCACAAATTTAAAAGTGGAATGATTACTGTCTTGGGTGAGACTTGAACTCACGGCCTCTGGATCGATATGCCAGCTCCCTGCCATCTGAACTGCGATGAGGTCTTGGTGGCTCAGATGGCAGAGCGCTGGAGTATCCATCAGAGGCCGTAACGTGAGTTCAAGTCTCACCCAAGACAGTATTTTTTCCACTTTTAAATTTATTCTAAGCTTAATAGCATCATATGCATAAAAAAAAAACTAGGTTTATCATACGCTCGAAAACTTTCACTCCTTTAATATAATAAAGTCGATTAAACAAGAAACTTCACATGGTATTCATTATAAAGTCTGTGATTAATACGCGAAACTTTTAGGGTAATGTTACTCGCAGGTGCTGTACCTACAGTGACGTTTATACTATATACAGGATGGGATTTTTCGGCGTCGCTCAGCTAAAATGTGGAATTAACTGTCGCCCGCGGTATCTTCGGACCGACACGACCTTCAAACCTTCATGAAATTAGCTTACTCTCATCGTAAAGGCCGGCAAAGAACTTGCTACATTTTGGTATTGCCATGTAATGCAGGTGGCAACGGTAATTGCTTGCCATCGGGCGATTTGTTTGCCCGTTTGCCTCTTACGAATATATTATACAAATTATTTTTTATTCCTTATATGCGCTAACACTCCCATCGTAGAAAATATAAGAGGTAACTCAATTTGAAATACATAATAAAATATTTCAATGATACAACTAACGAACTGGTTTGATTTTACTCTGATTTATTTAAATAAATCAAACTAACGGAAATTAACCGTCTGAACTGTACCTGACCTATCTATATATGTTCTGAATCTATATTCAGAATCAAATTATTTTATTGTCATATTAGGTTATCTGGGGCAAGAAAAACTGTATAAGGATTCCCTACAAGTGTCTTTCTTGCCCCATCTAACATGATGCACGGCATTATTCAGACCAGAAAAATTATAACTACCAACCAAAAATAAATGCCCCGTCTGAAATGCCACCGCGTATAAAATTGTAGCCAGTATAATGGAATTGCCGTCTCTTGGGTCCTTTGTCCGCAGACCAGGAGCCCCATTCAGATGTAACAACTTGTTACGGTATTGATCTTAAATATTTTGATACGACCTCGCTGATTGGTGCATGCGGAATGAAGTAAGGGCCATTCCATAATAAACACTACCAAGGGTTCAAAAATGAAAATTGCTTCAACATTAAGCTATTTCCATAGAAAACATAGCAAACCCAAGTAAAATTGTGCGTGAGATGTACTCCAGTCACTAAGACGATCGTCAATGTCGTGTCAAATCAAAACCAGTTCAAGTTGTTAAAATCTGAATCAGGCTACAGAGAACGCTCAGTTCTCGGACTAATTAAAAACAAACCTAATTTGTCCGATGAAACGTTGGCGTGATTATTATCGTGTAAGTATTTCTGATACTTATGTTGATTAGTATTTCTTTTAGAGTCCTTCAAAGCTAACTCTGCACTGAATTTGTAATAAAATAAATGTGCGGTATACATATACACAGTATACACACACACACACCTCTAGGCAACCCGAGTCTTACGGTGGCAATTTTGGTTGGACGTTAAATAGTGTAATACCTCTGGAGTTGCAGGCGTCCTTAGGCTACGGTAACTGCTTACCATCAGGCGGACCGTATGCTTGTTTGCCACGGATGTGGTATAAAAAAATAGTGCAAGGGCAAACGAAAGTAACTGTAGAAGATATTGATAAACTTTGACATATTATCATACCACAGCCTATTAGCTAATTCTAAAATATTGTAATAGTGCATATATTTATTTAATAATATGAACTGAATTAATATTGATTATAAGATTTATAAGTAATTTTATTATTTTTTTTTGCTGCTTATTTTCAGAGTAGAATTTCATGATTAAATACTCCCTAAATCATTTCATAATGGCACTTTTCTAGTAGATAGGTTTTTCTTTCAAGTGAAAGTAAAGCAGTAAATCATTTTCTTAAGTAAATCCCACAGGACAGCCTAATGCTGAAGGTTAGGAGAGCCATTACAGTCTCTAGTCACAGATTAAGTATATAATAGGTACTCGCAGATATGTCTGTCTCATATGTACAAGGTGGAGCCTGTAACAGGAGTAAACGTCCATTGAAGATAATATTTAAGTTGTACAAAAAAATAACAAGTCTAAAGACTTCAATATTTTAAAAAGTTATCAATAACTTTTAAACAACAATTTTGTTCAATTAAACATAAGTGGCATTGCATTTATATTTTAATTATTTGATCATGTTTCAGGCTCCACCCGATACAATGGCTTTTAAACATAATTGTTTCTTTAGAAATAAAATAAACAAAAGATACACAATAAAGGAACTAGGAATAATAATTATAGCTGAAATCATTGTTGCATTTTGATTGCGAAACGAGAATCGCGTGCCAATCGTGGTCTACCGTGCGATCGACATTCAAAAACATCTTTTTTTTAAACTGGCGTATCTGATTTGATAGAAGCATTATATAATCTATCTTCATTTCATAGACTGTTTAAGCGCACGTTTTCACGAATAACTTTAATAACCTTTCATAAATTGTGGGAAGCACCAGCTGGCATATAAAAAGCGAATGTTGCAATATTGTTGAGTTTAATTTTCCGCTCCATTTGTAGTTAATGGATGACCGACGTTATTTCGTACATTTGCAATTTGACGGCTTTTTTTTAGAATAAAAAGATATTCGGAATTGTGTGATTTTTTTAATTGCAGCTGTCATTATTTAAATGCATTTGTTTTTACTTTAGCAGCACGCTGTAGGTATAAATCGACTAGCGTTTTTAGCATAAATATATGTCTACGGTACGATTTTGGTAAAACTACAGAAAATAATAATTGCCCTAATAAAATAATAAATAAATATTATAAGAAATTTTTTACACAAATTGACTAAGCCCCACGGTAAGCTCAAGAAGGCTTGTGTTGTGGGTACTCAGACAACGATATATGTAATATATAAATACTTAAATACATAGAAAACAACCATGACTCAGGAACAAATATCTGTATCATCATACAAATAAATGCCCTTACCAGGATTCGAACCCGGGACCATTGGCTTCATAGGCAGGGTCACTACCCACTAATAGGCCAGACCGCTCGTCAAAACTATCCTATCTATTTTTTACACTACGTCGTTGGCAAGGTCAATTTTATTGATTAAATTACTCTTCGAACTTTTTTAACCCTTTATAAATGCATAAAGGTGACATAAATTATGCAAAATAGAACCCTTTCACTTAAAAGGAAAGTTCAAAATCGCGTGGGATATATATTCCCTCTGCCTTAAAACGGCTGAAGGTATAAAAACCAGAAAAGGTAAATGCGTTTAGTAGATTTTTAAACTTGTAAATCTGGCTTTATTACCCCACGAACTGGAGTTTAACTGAATGAGTTATGAATGGAAATTTGTTTAAAAACTTTTTAAAAGGTATGGATTTTTATTCAGACCGTTAAAGTAAAAGCACAGCATTTTTGAAATAACTCACATTAAAAGTACCTATATATACAGCAGCGGACGTTGCTAAGCGGGCGAGGTGTTCAAAGTTACCTTGACGCGCTATTATTCTCTTAAAAATATAGTCGCGTCAAGATCATTTTGAACACTTGGCCCGCTTAGCAAGTTCTGCTGCTGACTGTATTATTCGCACAAAAAAAACCCGAAAAGCTTGTACCTCTTTGATCTCTTTCTGTATGGTTACTATTTTATTTATTCAAGGTGATAATTTGCATGTCAACACGAGATGAGACGACAAGACATTCATTACATTCAATGTTAACCTACTCTTAAAGGGTTTCCTATAATAGGTATACATGTAACATAGCTGAAGTTATAAGCATAGCTTGGAGCATTGGCAATGTCGGTGTAAAAAGGAACCACCCCCAAGGGGCTAATGTTCCCTTTAAATACTTACGGAAATTGACATATTAAAGGCAGGGAAGCTGTTTTCCAATTAAATGTTTCCGTATCCTTATAAATAAGGAAAGGGATTACATCGAGAGGAAATTAATTTTGCACCTGAAACGTGGGTACATTTTCAATAAATTATATTTGTAGACCTATTTCATGTTTATGTGAAATGAACGACATTAGGATTATGGTATTTTAATATTTTGTGAGATATTTTAATACGAGGAAAATTTTGGAGTTTTGTTTATTTTGTAAAACGTAGACTTAAAGCGGGGACGTTTTAAATACAACAGAAAAAAAATTACTTGGACCGTATTTGTGCGATATTATGATGATAATGTGATTTATAAACAGAAATAAATATCAAAATCTACAATCTAAAAAAATTTTTGACGGCGCGGTTTGGACCGTCTTGTTTATGAAATTATTTAACCGGTGTGAAGTTAGCAGCCAAAGTTAGCAGCCGCCGATAACCCAACCAAATTAAGAAGTCAAAATTTTTAATGTAAATAATGTCATAGAAAACCACTAAAAGAGCACCTGATACATGTAATTACAAAGTAAACAGACCGAACAAGACTACAAGTGATGAAAAACTAAAATATGTACATTTTCGTCACAGAACTCATGCTATCTGTAATATCGCCTAATAAAACGGCAAGCTAGCTCTAGAGGTTTTTAAAACCGGTTCCAAGCAGCATGCAGCAAAAGCTGCTGGGATCTATAAGTGATACTCGACCATAAACTTGGAGAAAAGGGGAGACCAAGGCAAACTGAACCCAAAATATTCTAAATAGTTGCAGTATTCAAAGATTTTTACCATGAAGGACGGCAAGCAAGGGATTTTCGACCTATGTGACAGATAGCTACTGTCATAACCTACAAACGATTGTGCGTCGCAAGTTGATACTCGATCGATAAGACTAGTCAATTAACAGAAAATTATAAAATTAAGATTTTCTTACTTAAGTGGCTGCTGAGAGCTACAAGTGCTGAAACGGCCAGCAAGAGATTTTTGAAACCTGAACTATACAGCTAGATAATCATGCTAAAGAACTGCTGAGAGCTTTAAGTGATACTCGACCGCAAACATTGTGACAAGGGGATACCAAAGCGAAATGTACCCAAAATATTCTGAAAAGTTGCAGTTTTCAAAGATTTATACCATGAAGGACGGCAAGCAAGGGATTTTCGACCTATGTGACAGATAGCTACTGTCATAACCTACAAATGATTGTGCATCGCAAATTGATACTCGATCAATAAGACTAGTAAATTAACAGAAAATTATAAAATTAAGATTTTCTTACTTAAGTGGCTGATGAGAGCTACAAGTGCTGAAACGGCCAGCAAGAGATTTTTGAAACATGAACTATACAGCTAGATAATCACGCTAAAGAACTGCTGAGAGCTTTAAGTGATACTCGACCGTAAACATTGTGAAAAGGGGGTACCAAAGCGAAATGTACCCAAAATATTCTAATAAGTTGCAGTTTTCAAAGATTTGTAGCATGAAGGACGGCAGGCAAGGGATTTTCGACCTATGTGACAGATAGCTACTGTCATAACCTACAAAAGAATTTACACCGCAAGTTGATACTCGATCGATAAGACTAGTCAATTAACAGAAAATTATAAAATTAAGATTTTCTTACTTAAGTGGCTGATGAGAGCTACAAGTGCTGAAACGGCCAGCAAGAGATTTTTGAAACCTGAACTATACAGCTAGATAATCATGCTAAAGAACTGTTGAGAGCTTTATGTGATACTCTACCGCAAACAGTGTGAAAAGGGGATACCAAAGCGAAATGTACCCAAAATATTATGAAAAGTTGCAGTTTTCAAAGATTTTTACCATGAAGGACGGCAAGCAAGGGATTTTCGACCTATGTGACAGATAGCTACTGTCATAACCTACAAATGATTGTGCATCGCAAAATGATACTCGATCGATAAGACTAGTAAATTTACAGAAATTTATAAAATTAAGATTTTCTTACTTAAGTGGCTGATGAGAGCTACAAGTGCTGAAACGGCCAGCAAGAGATTTTTGAAACCTGAACTATACAGCTAGATAATCATGCTAAAGAACTGCTGAGAGCTTTAAGTGATACTCGACCGTAAACATTGTGAAAAGGGGGTACCAAAGCGAAATGAACCCAAAATATTCTGAAAAGTTGCAGTTTTCAAAGATTTATACCATGAAGGACGGCAAGCAAGGGATTTTCGACCTATGTGACAGATAGCTACTGTCATAACCTACAAACGATTGTGCGTCGCAAGTTGATACTCGATCGATAAGACTAGTCAATTAACAGAAAATTATAAAATTAAGATTTTCTTACTTAAGTGGCTGCTGAGAGCTACAAGTGCTGAAACGGCCAGCGAGAGATTTTTGAAACCTGAACTATACAGCTAGATAATCATGCTAAATAACTGCTGAGAGCTTTAAGTGATACTCGACCGCAAACATTGTGAAAAGGGGATACCAAAGCGAAATGTACCCAAAATATTCTGAAAAGTTGCAGTTTTCAAAGATTTTTACCATGAAGGACGGCAAGCAAGGGATTTTCGACCTATGTGACAGATAGCTACTGTCATAACCTACAAATGATTGTGCATCGCAAATTGATACTCGATCAATAAGACTAGTAAATTAACAGAAAATTATAAAATTAAGATTTTCTTACTTAAGTGGCTGATG
Source organism: Cydia fagiglandana (assembly GCF_963556715.1). NCBI lineage: Eukaryota > Metazoa > Arthropoda > Insecta > Lepidoptera > Tortricidae > Cydia > Cydia fagiglandana. The sequence continues at coordinate 19,828,989 of NC_085942.1, read as the reverse complement.
AGAGCTACAAGTGCTGAAACGGCCAGCAAGAGATTTTTGAAACATGAACTATACAGCTAGATAATCACGCTAAAGAACTGCTGAGAGCTTTAAGTGATACTCGACCGTAAACATTGTGAAAAGGGGGTACCAAAGCGAAATGTACCCAAAATATTCTAATAAGTTGCAGTTTTCAAAGATTTGTAGCATGAAGGACGGCAGGCAAGGGATTTTCGACCTATGTGACAGATAGCTACTGTCATAACCTACAAAAAAATTTACACCGCAAGTTGATACTCGATCGATAAGACTAGTAAATTTACAGAAATTTATAAAATTAAGATTTTCTTACTTAAGTGGCTGATGAGAGCTACAAGTGCTGAAACGGCCAGCAAGAGATTTTTGAAACCTGAACTATACAGCTACTTAGATAATCATGCTAAAGAACTGTTGAGAGCTTTATGTGATACTCTACCGCAAACAGTGTGAAAAGGGGATACCAAAGCGAAATGTACCCAAAATATTATGAAAAGTTGCAGTTTTCAAAGATTTTTACCATGAAGGACGGCAAGCAAGGGATTTTCGACCTATGTGACAGATAGCTACTGTCATAACCTACAAACGATTGTGCGTCGCAAGTTGATACTCGATCGATAAGACTAGTCAATTAACAGAAAATTATAAAATTAAGATTTTCTTACTTAAGTGGCTGCTGAGAGCTACAAGTGCTGAAACGGCCAGCGAGAGATTTTTGAAACCTGAACTATACAGCTAGATAATCATGCTAAAGAACTGCTGAGAGCTTTAAGTGATACTCGACCGTAAACATTGTGAAAAGGGGGTACCAAAGCGAAATGTACCCAAAATATTCTGAAAAGTTGCAGTTTTCAAAGATTTATACCATGAAGGACGGCAAGCAAGGGATTTTCGACCTATGTGACAGATAGCTACTGTCATAACCTACAAATGATTGTGCATCGCAAATTGATACTCGATCAATAAGACTAGTAAATTAACAGAAAATTATAAAATTAAGATTTTCTTACTTAAGTGGCTGATGAGAGCTACAAGTGCTGAAACGGCCAGCAAGAGATTTTTGAAACATGAACTATACAGCTAGATAATCACGCTAAAGAACTGCTGAGAGCTTTAAGTGATAGTCGACCGCAAACATTGTGAAAAGGGAATACCAAAGCGAAATGTACCCAAAATATTCTGAAAAGTTGCAGTTTTCAAAGATTTTTACCATGAAGGACGGCAAGCAAGGGATTTTCGACCTATGTGACAGATAGCTACTGTCATAACCTACAAACAATTGTGCGTCGCAAGTTGATACTCGATCGATAAGACTAGTCAATTAACAGAAAATTATAAAATTAAGATTTTCTTACTTAAGTGGCTGATGAGAGCTACAAGTGCTGAAACGGCCAGCAAGAGATTTTTGAAACCTGAACTATACAGCTAGATAATCACGCTAAAGAACTGCTGAGAGCTTTATGTGATACTCTACCGCAAACAGTGTGAAAAGGGGATACCAAAGCGAAATGTACCCAAAATATTCTGAAAAGTTGCAGTTTTCAAAGATTTTTACCATGAAGGACGGTGAGCAAGGGATTTTCGACCTATGTGACAGATAGCTACTGTCATAACCTACAAACGATTGTGCGTCGCAAGTTGATACTCGATCGATAAGACTAGTCAATTAACAGAAAATTATAAAATTAAGATTTTCTTACTTAAGTGGCTGCTGAGAGCTACAAGTGCTGAAACGGCCAGCAAGAGATTTTTGAAACCTGAACTATACAGCTAGATAATCATGCTAAATAACTGCTGAGAGCTTTAAGTGATACTCGACCGCAAACATTGTGAAAAGGGGATACCAAAGCGAAATGTACCCAAAATATTCTGAAAAGTTGCAGTTTTCAAAGATTTTTACCATGAAGGACGGCAAGCAAGGGTTTTTCGACCTATGTGACAGATAGCTACTGTCATAACCTACAAATGATTGTGCATCGCAAATTGATACTCGATCGATAAGACTAGTAAATTTACAGAAATTTATAAAATTAAGATTTTCTTACTTAAGTGGCTGATGAGAGCTACAAGTGCTGAAACGGCCAGCAAGAGATTTTTGAAACATGAACTATACAGCTAGATAATCACGCTAAAGAACTGCTGAGAGCTTTAAGTGATACTCGACCGCAAACATTGTGAAAAGGGGATACCAAAGCGACATGTACCCAAAATATTCTGAAAAGTTGCAGTTTTCAAAGATTTTTACCATGAAGGACGGCAAGCAAGGGATTTTCGACCTATGTGACAGATAGCTACTGTCATAACCTACAAACGATTGTGCGTCGCAAGTTGATACTCGATCGATAAGACTAGTCAATTAACAGAAAATTATAAAATTAAGATTTTCTTACTTAAGTGGCTGCTGAGAGCTACAAGTGCTGAAACGGCCAGCGAGAGATTTTTGAAACCTGAACTATACAGCTAGATAATCATGCTAAATAACTGCTGAGAGCTTTAAGTGATACTCGACCGCAAACATTGTGAAAAGGGGATACCAAAGCGAAATGTACCCAAAATATTCTGAAAAGTTGCAGTTTTCAAAGATTTTTACCATGAAGGACGGCAAGCAAGGGATTTTCGACCTATGTGACAGATAGCTACTGTCATAACCTACAAATGATTGTGCATCGCAAATTGATACTCGATCGATAAGACTAGTAAATTTACAGAAATTTATAAAATTAAGATTTTCTTACTTAAGTGGCTGATGAGAGCTACAAGTGCTGAAACGGCCAGCAAGAGATTTTTGAAACCTGAACTATACAGCTAGATAATCATGCTAAAGAACTGTTGAGAGCTTTAAGTGATACTCGACCGTAAACATTGTGAAAAGGGGGTACCAAAGCGAAATGTATCCAAAATATTCTGAAAAGTTGCAGTTTTCAAAGATTTATACCATGAAGGACGGCAAGCAAGGGATTTTCGACCTATGTGACAGATAGCTACTGTCATAACCTACAAATGATTGTGCATCGCAAATTGATACTCGATCGATAAGACTAGTAAATTTACAGAAATTTATAAAATTAAGATTTTCTTACTTAAGTGGCTGATGAGAGCTACAAGTGCTGAAACGGCCAGCAAGAGTTTTTGAAACCTGAACTATACAGCTAGATAATCATGCTAAAGAACTGCTGAGAGCTTTAAGTGATACTCGACCGTAAACATTGTGAAAAGGGGGTACCAAAGCGAAATGTACCCAAAATATTCTGAAAAGTTGCAGTTTTCAAAGATTTATACCATGAAGGACGGCAAGCAAGGGATTTTCGACCTATGTGACAGATAGCTACTGTCATAACCTACAAATGATTGTGCATCGCAAATTGATACTCGATCAATAAGACTAGTAAATTAACAGAAAATTATAAAATTAAGATTTTCTTACTTAAGTGGCTGATGAGAGCTACAAGTGCTGAAACGGCCAGCAAGAGATTTTTGAAACATGAACTATACAGCTAGATAATCACGCTAAAGAACTGCTGAGAGCTTTAAGTGATACTCGACCGCAAACATTGTGAAAAGGGGGTACCAAAGCGAAATGTACCCAAAATATTCTGAAAAGTTGCAGTTTTCAAAGATTTATACCATGAAGGACGGCAAGCAAGGGATTTTCGACCTATGTGACAGATAGCTACTGTCATAACCTACAAATGATTGTGCATCGCAAATTGATACTCGATCAATAAGACTAGTAAATTAACAGAAAATTATAAAATTAAGATTTTCTTACTTAAGTGGCTGATGAGAGCTACAAGTGCTGAAACGGCCAGCAAGAGATTTTTGAAACCTGAACTATACAGCTAGATAATCATGCTAAAGAACTGCTGAGAGCTTTAAGTGATACTCGACCGTAAACATTGTGAAAAGGGGGTACAAGCAAGGGATTTTCGACCTATGTGACAGATAGCTACTGTCATAACCTACAAACGATTGTGCGTCGCAAGTTGATACTCGATCGATAAGACTAGTCAATTAACAGAAAATTATAAAATTAAGATTTTCTTACTTAAGTGGCTGCTGAGAGCTACAAGTGCTGAAACGGCCAGCGAGAGATTTTTGAAACCTGAACTATACAGCTAGATAATCATGCTAAATAACTGCTGAGAGCTTTAAGTGATACTCGACCGCAAACATTGTGAAAAGGGAATACCAAAGCGAAATGTACCCAAAATATTCTGAAAAGTTGCAGTTTTCAAAGATTTTTACCATGAAGGACGGCAAGCAAGGGATTTTCGACCTATGTGACAGATAGCTACTGTCATAACCTACAAACAATTGTGCATCGCAAGTTGATACTCGATCGATAAGACTAGTCAATTAACAGAAAATTATAAAATTAAGATTTTCTTACTTAAGTGGCTACTGAGAGCTACAAGTGCTGAAACGGCCAGCAAGAGATTTTTGAAACCTGAACTATACAGCTAGATAATCATGCTAAATAACTGCTGAGAGCTTTAAGTGATACTCGACCGCAAACATTGTGAAAAGGGGATACCAAAGCGAAATGTACCCAAAATATTCTGAAAAGTTGCAGTTTTCAAAGATTTTTACCATGAAGGACGGCAAGCAAGGGTTTTTCGACCTATGTGACAGATAGCTACTGTCATAACCTACAAATGATTGTGCATCGCAAATTGATACTCGATCGATAAGACTAGTAAATTTACAGAAATTTATAAAATTAAGATTTTCTTACTTAAGTGGCTGATGAGAGCTACAAGTGCTGAAACGGCCAGCAAGAGATTTTTGAAACATGAACTATACAGCTAGATAATCACGCTAAAGAACTGCTGAGAGCTTTAAGTGATACTCGACCGCAAACATTGTGAAAAGGGGATACCAAAGCGACATGTACCCAAAATATTCTGAAAAGTTGCAGTTTTCAAAGATTTTTACCATGAAGGACGGCAAGCAAGGGATTTTCGACCTATGTGACAGATAGCTACTGTCATAACCTACAAACGATTGTGCGTCGCAAGTTGATACTCGATCGATAAGACTAGTCAATTAACAGAAAATTATAAAATTAAGATTTTCTTACTTAAGTGGCTGCTGAGAGCTACAAGTGCTGAAACGGCCAGCGAGAGATTTTTGAAACCTGAACTATACAGCTAGATAATCATGCTAAATAACTGCTGAGAGCTTTAAGTGATACTCGACCGCAAACATTGTGAAAAGGGGATACCAAAGCGAAATGTACCCAAAATATTCTGAAAAGTTGCAGTTTTCAAAGATTTTTACCATGAAGGACGGCAAGCAAGGGATTTTCGACCTATGTGACAGATAGCTACTGTCATAACCTACAAATGATTGTGCATCGCAAATTGATACTCGATCGATAAGACTAGTAAATTTACAGAAATTTATAAAATTAAGATTTTCTTACTTAAGTGGCTGATGAGAGCTACAAGTGCTGAAACGGCCAGCAAGAGATTTTTGAAACCTGAACTATACAGCTAGATAATCATGCTAAAGAACTGTTGAGAGCTTTAAGTGATACTCGACCGTAAACATTGTGAAAAGGGGGTACCAAAGCGAAATGTATCCAAAATATTCTGAAAAGTTGCAGTTTTCAAAGATTTATACCATGAAGGACGGCAAGCAAGGGATTTTCGACCTATGTGACAGATAGCTACTGTCATAACCTACAAATGATTGTGCATCGCAAATTGATACTCGATCAATAAGACTAGTAAATTAACAGAAAATTATAAAATTAAGATTTTCTTACTTAAGTGGCTGATGAGAGCTACAAGTGCTGAAACGGCCAGCAAGAGATTTTTAAAACATGAACTATACAGCTAGATAATCACGCTAAAGAACTGCTGAGAGCTTTAAGTGATAGTCGACCGCAAACATTGTGAAAAGGGAATACCAAAGCGAAATGTACCCAAAATATTCTGAAAAGTTGCAGTTTTCAAAGATTTTTACCATGAAGGACGGCAAGCAAGGGATTTTCGACCTATGTGACAGATAGCTACTGTCATAACCTACAAACGATTGTGCGTCGCAAGTTGATACTCGATCGATAAGACTAGTCAATTAACAGAAAATTATAAAATTAAGATTTTCTTACTTAAGTGGCTGCTGAGAGCTACAAGTGCTGAAACGGCCAGCGAGAGATTTTTGAAACCTGAACTATACAGCTAGATAATCATGCTAAATAACTGCTGAGAGCTTTAAGTGATACTCGACCGCAAACATTGTGAAAAGGGGATACCAAAGCGAAATGTACCCAAAATATTCTGAAAAGTTGCAGTTTTCAAAGATTTATACCATGAAGGACGGCAAGCAAGGGATTTTCGACCTATGTGACAGATAGCTACTGTCATAACCTACAAATGATTGTGCATCGCAAATTGATACTCGATCGATAAGACTAGTAAATTTACAGAAATTTATAAAATTAAGATTTTCTTACTTAAGTGGCTGATGAGAGCTACAAGTGCTGAAACGGCCAGCAAGAGATTTTTGAAACCTGAACTATACAGCTAGATAATCATGCTAAAGAACTGCTGAGAGCTTTAAGTGATACTCGACCGTAAACATTGTGAAAAGGGGGTACCAAAGCGAAATGTACCCAAAATATTCTGAAAAGTTGCAGTTTTCAAAGATTTATACCATGAAGGACGGCAAGCAAGGGATTTTCGACCTATGTGACAGATAGCTACTGTCATAACCTACAAATGATTGTGCATCGCAAATTGATACTCGATCAATAAGACTAGTAAATTAACAGAAAATTATAAAATTAAGATTTTCTTACTTAAGTGGCTGATGAGAGCTACAAGTGCTGAAACGGCCAGCAAGAGATTTTTGAAACCTGAACTATACAGCTAGATAATCATGCTAAAGAACTGCTGAGAGCTTTAAGTGATACTCGACCGTAAACATTGTGAAAAGGGGGTACCAAAGCGAAATGAACCCAAAATATTCTGAAAAGTTGCAGTTTTCAAAGATTTATACCATGAAGGACGGCAAGCAAGGGATTTTCGACCTATGTGACAGATAGCTACTGTCATAACCTACAAACGATTGTGCGTCGCAAGTTGATACTCGATCGATAAGACTAGTCAATTAACAGAAAATTATAAAATTAAGATTTTCTTACTTAAGTGGCTGCTGAGAGCTACAAGTGCTGAAACGGCCAGCGAGAGATTTTTGAAACCTGAACTATACAGCTAGATAATCATGCTAAATAACTGCTGAGAGCTTTAAGTGATACTCGACCGCAAACATTGTGAAAAGGGGATACCAAAGCGAAATGTACCCAAAATATTCTGAAAAGTTGCAGTTTTCAAAGATTTTTACCATGAAGGACGGCAAGCAAGGGATTTTCGACCTATGTGACAGATAGCTACTGTCATAACCTACAAATGATTGTGCATCGCAAATTGATACTCGATCAATAAGACTAGTAAATTAACAGAAAATTATAAAATTAAGATTTTCTTACTTAAGTGGCTGATGAGAGCTACAAGTGCTGAAACGGCCAGCAAGAGATTTTTGAAACATGAACTATACAGCTAGATAATCACGCTAAAGAACTGCTGAGAGCTTTAAGTGATACTCGACCGTAAACATTGTGAAAAGGGGGTACCAAAGCGAAATGTACCCAAAATATTCTAATAAGTTGCAGTTTTCAAAGATTTGTAGCATGAAGGACGGCAGGCAAGGGATTTTCGACCTATGTGACAGATAGCTACTGTCATAACCTACAAAAGAATTTACACCGCAAGTTGATACTCGATCGATAAGACTAGTCAATTAACAGAAAATTATAAAATTAAGATTTTCTTACTTAAGTGGCTGATGAGAGCTACAAGTGCTGAAACGGCCAGCAAGAGATTTTTGAAACCTGAACTATACAGCTAGATAATCATGCTAAAGAACTGTTGAGAGCTTTATGTGATACTCTACCGCAAACAGTGTGAAAAGGGGATACCAAAGCGAAATGTACCCAAAATATTATGAAAAGTTGCAGTTTTCAAAGATTTTTACCATGAAGGACGGCAAGCAAGGGATTTTCGACCTATGTGACAGATAGCTACTGTCATAACCTACAAATGATTGTGCATCGCAAAATGATACTCGATCGATAAGACTAGTAAATTTACAGAAATTTATAAAATTAAGATTTTCTTACTTAAGTGGCTGATGAGAGCTACAAGTGCTGAAACGGCCAGCAAGAGATTTTTGAAACCTGAACTATACAGCTAGATAATCATGCTAAAGAACTGCTGAGAGCTTTAAGTGATACTCGACCGTAAACATTGTGAAAAGGGGGTACCAAAGCGAAATGTACCCAAAATATTCTGAAAAGTTGCAGTTTTCAAAGATTTATACCATGAAGGACGGCAAGCAAGGGATTTTCGACCTATGTGACAGATAGCTACTGTCATAACCTACAAATGATTGTGCATCGCAAATTGATACTCGATCAATAAGACTAGTAAATTAACAGAAAATTATAAAATTAAGATTTTCTTACTTAAGTGGCTGATGAGAGCTACAAGTGCTGAAACGGCCAGCAAGAGATTTTTGAAACATGAACTATACAGCTAGATAATCACGCTAAAGAACTGCTGAGAGCTTTAAGTGATAGTCGACCGCAAACATTGTGAAAAGGGAATACCAAAGCGAAATGTACCCAAAATATTCTGAAAAGTTGCAGTTTTCAAAGATTTTTACCATGAAGGACGGCAAGCAAGGGATTTTCGACCTATGTGACAGATAGCTACTGTCATAACCTACAAACAATTGTGCATCGCAAGTTGATACTCGATCGATAAGACTAGTCAATTAACAGAAAATTATAAAATTAAGATTTTCTTACTTAAGTGGCTGATGAGAGCTACAAGTGCTGAAACGGCCAGCAAGAGATTTTTGAAACCTGAACTATACAGCTAGATAATCACGCTAAAGAACTGCTGAGAGCTTTATGTGATACTCTACCGCAAACAGTGTGAAAAGGGGATACCAAAGCGAAATGTACCCAAAATATTCTGAAAAGTTGCAGTTTTCAAAGATTTTTACCATGAAGGACGGTAAGCAAGGGATTTTCGACCTATGTGACAGATAGCTACTGTCATAACCTACAAACGATTGTGCGTCGCAAGTTGATACTCGATCGATAAGACTAGTCAATTAACAGAAAATTATAAAATTAAGATTTTCTTACTTAAGTGGCTGCTGAGAGCTACAAGTGCTGAAACGGCCAGCAAGAGATTTTTGAAACCTGAACTATACAGCTAGATAATCATGCTAAATAACTGCTGAGAGCTTTAAGTGATACTCGACCGCAAACATTGTGAAAAGGGGATACCAAAGCGAAATGTACCCAAAATATTCTGAAAAGTTGCAGTTTTCAAAGATTTTTACCATGAAGGACGGTAAGCAAGGGATTTTCGACCTATGTGACAGATAGCTACTGTCATAACCTACAAACGATTGTGCGTCGCAAGTTGATACTCGATCAATAAGACTAGTAAATTAACAGAAAATTATAAAATTAAGATTTTCTTACTTAAGTGGCTGATGAGAGCTACAAGTGCTGAAACGGCCAGCAAGAGATTTTTGAAACCTGAACTATACAGCTAGATAATCATGCTAAAGAACTGCTGAGAGCTTTAAGTGATACTTGACCGTAAACATTGTGAAAAGGGGGTACCAAAGCGAAATGTACCCAAAATATTCTGAAAAGTTGCAGTTTTCAAAGATTTATACCATGAAGGACGGCAAGCAAGGGATTTTCGACCTATGTGACAGATAGCTACTGTCATAACCTACAAATGATTGTGCATCGCAAATTGATACTCGATCAATAAGACTAGTAAATTAACAGAAAATTATAAAATTAAGATTTTCTTACTTAAGTGGCTGATGAGAGCTACAAGTGCTGAAACGGCCAGCAAGAGATTTTTGAAACATGAACTATACAGCTAGATAATCACGCTAAAGAACTGCTGAGAGCTTTAAGTGATACTCGACCGGAAACATTGTGAAAAGGGGGTACCAAAGCGAAATGTACCCAAAATATTCTGAAAAGTTGCAGTTTTCAAAGATTTTTACCATGAAGGACGGCAAGCAAGGGATTTTCGACCTATGTGACAGATAGCTACTGTCATAACCTACAAATGATTGTGCATCGCAAATTGATACTCGATCAATAAGACTAGTAAATTAACAGAACATTATAAAATTAAGATTTTCTTACTTAAGTGGCTGATGAGAGCTACAAGTGCTGAAACGGCCAGCAAGAGATTTTTGAAACATGAACTATACAGCTAGATAATCACGCTAAAGAACTGCTGAGAGCTTTAAGTGATACTCGACCGTAAACATTGTGAAAAGGGGGTACCAAAGCGAAATGTACCCAAAATATTCTAAAAAGTTGCAGTTTTCAAAGATTTGTAGCATGAAGGACGGCAGGCAAGGGATTTTCGACCTATGTGACAGATAGCTACTGTCATAACCTACAAATGATTGTGCATCGCAAATTGATACTCGATCGATAAGACTAGTAAATTTACAGAAATTTATAAAATTAAGATTTTCTTACTTAAGTGGCTGATGAGAGCTACAAGTGCTGAAACGGCCAGCAAGAGATTTTTGAAACCTGAACTATACAGCTAGATAATCATGCTAAAGAACTGCTGAGAGCTGTAAGTGATACGCGACCGCAAACATTGTGAAAAGGGGATACCAAAGCGAAATGTACCCAAAATATTCTGAAAAGTTGCAGTTTTCAAAGATTTTTACCATGAAGGACGGCAAGCAAGGGATTTTCGACCTATGTGACAGATAGCTACTGTCATAACCTACAAACGATTGTGCGTCGCAAGTTGATACTCGATCGATAAGACTAGTCAATTAACAGAAAATTATAAAATTAAGATTTTCTTACTTAAGTGGCTGCTGAGAGCTACAAGTGCTGAAACGGCCAGCGAGAGATTTTTGAAACCTGAACTATACAGCTAGATAATCATGCTAAATAACTGCTGAGAGCTTTAAGTGATACTCGACCGCAAACATTGTGAAAAGGGGATACCAAAGCGAAATGTACCCAAAATATTCTGAAAAGTTGCAGTTTTCAAAGATTTTTACCATGAAGGACGGCAAGCAAGGGATTTTCGACCTATGTGACAGATAGCTACTGTCATAACCTACAAATGATTGTGCATCGCAAATTGATACTCGATCGATAAGACTAGTAAATTTACAGAAATTTATAAAATTAAGATTTTCTTACTTAAGTGGCTGATGAGAGCTACAAGTGCTGAAACGGCCAGCAAGAGATTTTTGAAACCTGAACTATACAGCTAGATAATCATGCTAAAGAACTGCTGAGAGCTTTAAGTGATACTCGACCGTGAACATTGTGAAAAGGGGGTACCAAAGCGAAATGTACCCAAAATATTCTGAAAAGTTGCAGTTTTCAAAGATTTATACCATGAAGGACGGCAAGCAAGGGATTTTCGACCTATGTGACAGATAGCTACTGTCATAACCTACAAATGATTGTGCGTCGCAAGTTGATACTCGATCGATAAGACTAGTAAATTTACAGAAATTTATAAAATTAAGATTTTCTTACTTAAGTGGCTGATGAGAGCTACAAGTGCTGAAACGGCCAGCAAGAGATTTTTGAAACCTGAACTATACAGCTAGATAATCATGCTAAAGAACTGCTGAGAGCTTTAAGTGATACTCGACCGTAAACAGTGTGAAAAGGGGATACCAAAGCGAAATGTACCCAAAATATTCAGAAAATTGCAGTTTTCAAAGATTTTTACCATGAAGGACGGCAAGCAAGGGATTTTCGACATATGTGACAGATAGCTACTGTCATAACCTACAAACAATTGTGCGTCGCAAGTTGATACTCGATAGATAAGACTAGTCAATTAACAGAAAATTATAAAATTAAGATTTTCTTACTTAAGTGGCTGATGAGAGCTACAAGTGCTGAAACGGCCAGCAAGAGATTTTTGAAACCTGAACTATACAGCTAGATAATCATGCTAAAGAACTGCTGAGAGCTTTAAGTGATACGCGACCGCAAACATTGTGAAAAGGGGATACCAAAGCGAAATGTACCCAAAATATTCTGAAAAGTTGCAGTTTTCAAAGATTTTTACCATGAAGGACGGCAAGCAAGGGATTTTCGACCTATGTGACAGATAGCTACTGTCATAACCTACAAACGATTGTGCGTCGCAAGTTGATACTCGATCGATAAGACTAGTCAATTAACAGAAAATTATAAAATTAAGATTTTCTTACTTAAGTGGCTGCTGAGAGCTACAAGTGCTGAAACGGCCAGCGAGAGATTTTTGAAACCTGAACTATACAGCTAGATAATCATGCTAAATAACTGCTGAGAGCTTTAAGTGATACTCGACCGCAAACATTGTGAAAAGGGGATACCAAAGCGAAATGTACCCAAAATATTCTGAAAAGTTGCAGTTTTCAAAGATTTTTACCATGAAGGACGGCAAGCAAGGGATTTTCGACCTATGTGACAGATAGCTACTGTCATAACCTACAAATGATTGTGCATCGCAAATTGATACTCGATCGATAAGACTAGTAAATTTACAGAAATTTATAAAATTAAGATTTTCTTACTTAAGTGGCTGATGAGAGCTACAAGTGCTGAAACGGCCAGCAAGAGATTTTTGAAACCTGAACTATACAGCTAGATAATCATGCTAAAGAACTGCTGAGAGCTTTAAGTGATACTCGACCGTAAACATTGTGAAAAGGGGGTACCAAAGCGAAATGTACCCAAAATATTCTGAAAAGTTGCAGTTTTCAAAGATTTATACCATGAAGGACGGCAAGCAAGGGATTTTCGACCTATGTGACAGATAGCTACTGTCATAACCTACAAATGATTGTGCATCGCAAATTGATACTCGATCAATAAGACTAGTAAATTAACAGAAAATTATAAAATTAAGATTTTCTTACTTAAGTGGCTGATGAGAGCTACAAGTGCTGAAACGGCCAGCAAGAGATTTTTGAAACCTGAACTATACAGCTAGATAATCATGCTAAAGAACTGCTGAGAGCTTTAAGTGATACTCGACCGTAAACATTGTGAAAAGGGGGTACCAAAGCGAAATGAACCCAAAATATTCTGAAAAGTTGCAGTTTTCAAAGATTTATACCATGAAGGACGGCAAGCAAGGGATTTTCGACCTATGTGACAGATAGCTACTGTCATAACCTACAAACGATTGTGCGTCGCAAGTTGATACTCGATCGATAAGACTAGTCAATTAACAGAAAATTATAAAATTAAGATTTTCTTACTTAAGTGGCTGCTGAGAGCTACAAGTGCTGAAACGGCCAGCGAGAGATTTTTGAAACCTGAACTATACAGCTAGATAATCATGCTAAATAACTGCTGAGAGCTTTAAGTGATACTCGACCGCAAACATTGTGAAAAGGGGATACCAAAGCGAAATGTACCCAAAATATTCTGAAAAGTTGCAGTTTTCAAAGATTTTTACCATGAAGGACGGCAAGCAAGGGATTTTCGACCTATGTGACAGATAGCTACTGTCATAACCTACAAATGATTGTGCATCGCAAATTGATACTCGATCAATAAGACTAGTAAATTAACAGAAAATTATAAAATTAAGATTTTCTTACTTAAGTGGCTGATGAGAGCTACAAGTGCTGAAACGGCCAGCAAGAGATTTTTGAAACATGAACTATACAGCTAGATAATCACGCTAAAGAACTGCTGAGAGCTTTAAGTGATACTCGACCGTAAACATTGTGAAAAGGGGGTACCAAAGCGAAATGTACCCAAAATATTCTAATAAGTTGCAGTTTTCAAAGATTTGTAGCATGAAGGACGGCAGGCAAGGGATTTTCGACCTATGTGACAGATAGCTACTGTCATAACCTACAAAAAAATTTACACCGCAAGTTGATACTCGATCGATAAGACTAGTAAATTTACAGAAATTTATAAAATTAAGATTTTCTTACTTAAGTGGCTGATGAGAGCTACAAGTGCTGAAACGGCCAGCAAGAGATTTTTGAAACCTGAACTATACAGCTACTTAGATAATCATGCTAAAGAACTGTTGAGAGCTTTATGTGATACTCTACCGCAAACAGTGTGAGAAGGGGATACCAAAGCGAAATGTACCCAAAATATTATGAAAAGTTGCAGTTTTCAAAGATTTTTACCATGAAGGACGGCAAGCAAGGGATTTTCGACCTATGTGACAGATAGCTACTGTCATAACCTACAAATGATTGTGCATCGCAAAATGATACTCGATCGATAAGACTAGTAAATTTACAGAAATTTATAAAATTAAGATTTTCTTACTTAAGTGGCTGATGAGAGCTACAAGTGCTGAAACGGCCAGCAAGAGATTTTTGAAACCTGAACTATACAGCTAGATAATCATGCTAAAGAACTGCTGAGAGCTTTAAGTGATACTCGACCGTAAACATTGTGAAAAGGGGGTACCAAAGCGAAATGTACCCAAAATATTCTGAAAAGTTGCAGTTTTCAAAGATTTATACCATGAAGGACGGCAAGCAAGGGATTTTCGACCTATGTGACAGATAGCTACTGTCATAACCTACAAATGATTGTGCATCGCAAATTGATACTCGATCAATAAGACTAGTAAATTAACAGAAAATTATAAAATTAAGATTTTCTTACTTAAGTGGCTGATGAGAGCTACAAGTGCTGAAACGGCCAGCAAGAGATTTTTGAAACATGAACTATACAGCTAGATAATCACGCTAAAGAACTGCTGAGAGCTTTAAGTGATAGTCGACCGCAAACATTGTGAAAAGGGAATACCAAAGCGAAATGTACCCAAAATATTCTGAAAAGTTGCAGTTTTCAAAGATTTTTACCATGAAGGACGGCAAGCAAGGGATTTTCGACCTATGTGACAGATAGCTACTGTCATAACCTACAAACAATTGTGCATCGCAAGTTGATACTCGATCGATAAGACTAGTCAATTAACAGAAAATTATAAAATTAAGATTTTCTTACTTAAGTGGCTGATGAGAGCTACAAGTGCTGAAACGGCCAGCAAGAGATTTTTGAAACCTGAACTATACAGCTAGATAATCACGCTAAAGAACTGCTGAGAGCTTTATGTGATACTCTACCGCAAACAGTGTGAAAAGGGGATACCAAAGCGAAATGTACCCAAAATATTCTGAAAAGTTGCAGTTTTCAAAGATTTTTACCATGAAGGACGGTAAGCAAGGGATTTTCGACCTATGTGACAGATAGCTACTGTCATAACCTACAAACGATTGTGCGTCGCAAGTTGATACTCGATCGATAAGACTAGTCAATTAACAGAAAATTATAAAATTAAGATTTTCTTAATTAAGTGGCTGCTGAGAGCTACAAGTGCTGAAACGGCCAGCAAGAGATTTTTGAAACCTGAACTATACAGCTAGATAATCATGCTAAATAACTGCTGAGAGCTTTAAGTGATACTCGACCGCAAACATTGTGAAAAGGGGATACCAAAGCGAAATGTACCCAAAATATTCTGAAAAGTTGCAGTTTTCAAAGATTTTTACCATGAAGGACGGTAAGCAAGGGATTTTCGACCTATGTGACAGATAGCTACTGTCATAACCTACAAACGATTGTGCGTCGCAAGTTGATACTCGATCAATAAGACTAGTAAATTAACAGAAAATTATAAAATTAAGATTTTCTTACTTAAGTGGCTGATGAGAGCTACAAGTGCTGAAACGGCCAGCAAGAGATTTTTGAAACCTGAACTATACAGCTAGATAATCATGCTAAAGAACTGCTGAGAGCTTTAAGTGATACTTGACCGTAAACATTGTGAAAAGGGGGTACCAAAGCGAAATGTACCCAAAATATTCTGAAAAGTTGCAGTTTTCAAAGATTTATACCATGAAGGACGGCAAGCAAGGGATTTTCGACCTATGTGACAGATAGCTACTGTCATAACCTACAAATGATTGTGCATCGCAAATTGATACTCGATCAATAAGACTAGTAAATTAACAGAAAATTATAAAATTAAGATTTTCTTACTTAAGTGGCTGATGAGAGCTACAAGTGCTGAAACGGCCAGCAAGAGATTTTTGAAACATGAACTATACAGCTAGATAATCACGCTAAAGAACTGCTGAGAGCTTTAAGTGATACTCGACCGTAAACATTGTGAAAAGGGGGTACCAAAGCGAAATGTACCCAAAATATTCTGAAAAGTTGCAGTTTTCAAAGATTTTTACCATGAAGGACGGCAAGCAAGGGATTTTCGACCTATGTGACAGATAGCTACTGTCATAACCTACAAATGATTGTGCATCGCAAATTGATACTCGATCAATAAGACTAGTAAATTAACAGAAAATTATAAAATTAAGATTTTCTTACTTAAGTGGCTGATGAGAGCTACAAGTGCTGAAACGGCCAGCAAGAGATTTTTGAAACATGAACTATACAGCTAGATAATCACGCTAAAGAACTGCTGAGAGCTTTAAGTGATACTCGACCGTAAACATTGTGAAAAGGGGGTACCAAAGCGAAATGTACCCAAAATATTCTAAAAAGTTGCAGTTTTCAAAGATTTGTAGCATGAAGGACGGCAGGCAAGGGATTTTCGACCTATGTGACAGATAGCTACTGTCATAACCTACAAATGATTGTGCATCGCAAATTGATACTCGATCGATAAGACTAGTAAATTTACAGAAATTTATAAAATTAAGATTTTCTTACTTAAGTGGCTGATGAGAGCTACAAGTGCTGAAACGGCCAGCAAGAGATTTTTGAAACCTGAACTATACAGCTAGATAATCATGCTAAAGAACTGCTGAGAGCTTTAAGTGATACTCGACCGTAAACAGTGTGAAAAGGGGATACCAAAGCGAAATGTACCCAAAATATTCAGAAAATTGCAGTTTTCAAAGATTTTTACCATGAAGGACGGCAAGCAAGGGATTTTCGACCTATGTGACAGATAGCTACTGTCATAACCTACAAACAATTGTGCGTCGCAAGTTGATACTCGATAGATAAGACTAGTCAATTAACAGAAAATTATAAAATTAAGATTTTCTTACTTAAGTGGCTGATGAGAGCTACAAGTGCTGAAACGGCCAGCAAGAGATTTTTGAAACCTGAACTATACAGCTAGATAATCATGCTAAAGAACTGCTGAGAGCTTTAAGTGATACGCGACCGCAAACATTGTGAAAAGGGGATACCAAAGCGAAATGTACCCAAAATATTCTGAAAAGTTGCAGTTTTCAAAGATTTTTACCATGAAGGACGGCAAGCAAGGGATTTTCGACCTATGTGACAGATAGCTACTGTCATAACCTACAAACGATTGTGCGTCGCAAGTTGATACTCGATCGATAAGACTAGTCAATTAACAGAAAATTATAAAATTAAGATTTTCTTACTTAAGTGGCTGCTGAGAGCTACAAGTGCTGAAACGGCCAGCGAGAGATTTTTGAAACCTGAACTATACAGCTAGATAATCATGCTAAATAACTGCTGAGAGCTTTAAGTGATACTCGACCGCAAACATTGTGAAAAGGGGATACCAAAGCGAAATGTACCCAAAATATTCTGAAAAGTTGCAGTTTTCAAAGATTTTTACCATGAAGGACGGCAAGCAAGGGATT
This sequence comes from Cydia fagiglandana, assembly GCF_963556715.1. Classification (NCBI taxonomy): domain Eukaryota; kingdom Metazoa; phylum Arthropoda; class Insecta; order Lepidoptera; family Tortricidae; genus Cydia; species Cydia fagiglandana. Next base: position 19,811,247 of record NC_085942.1, on the reverse strand, counting down.
TTCGACCTATGTGACAGATAGCTACTGTCATAACCTACAAATGATTGTGCATCGCAAATTGATACTCGATCGATAAGACTAGTAAATTTACAGAAATTTATAAAATTAAGATTTTCTTACTTAAGTGGCTGATGAGAGCTACAAGTGCTGAAACGGCCAGCAAGAGATTTTTGAAACCTGAACTATACAGCTAGATAATCATGCTAAAGAACTGCTGAGAGCTTTAAGTGATACTCGACCGTAAACATTGTGAAAAGGGGGTACCAAAGCGAAATGTACCCAAAATATTCTGAAAAGTTGCAGTTTTCAAAGATTTATACCATGAAGGACGGCAAGCAAGGGATTTTCGACCTATGTGACAGATAGCTACTGTCATAACCTACAAATGATTGTGCATCGCAAATTGATACTCGATCAATAAGACTAGTAAATTAACAGAAAATTATAAAATTAAGATTTTCTTACTTAAGTGGCTGATGAGAGCTACAAGTGCTGAAACGGCCAGCAAGAGATTTTTGAAACCTGAACTATACAGCTAGATAATCATGCTAAAGAACTGCTGAGAGCTTTAAGTGATACTCGACCGTAAACAGTGTGAAAAGGGGATACCAAAGCGAAATGTACCCAAAATATTCAGAAAATTGCAGTTTTCAAAGATTTTTACCATGAAGGACGGCAAGCAAGGGATTTTCGACCTATGTGACAGATAGCTACTGTCATAACCTACAAACAATTGTGCGTCGCAAGTTGATACTCGATCGATAAGACTAGTAAATTTACAGAAATTTATAAAATTAAGATTTTCTTACTTAAGTGGCTGATGAGAGCTACAAGTGCTGAAACGGCCAGCAAGAGATTTTTGAAACCTGAACTATACAGCTAGATAATCATGCTAAAGAACTGCTGAGAGCTTTAAGTGATACTCGACCGTAAACAGTGTGAAAAGGGGATACCAAAGCGAAATGTACCCAAAATATTCAGAAAATTGCAGTTTTCAAAGATTTTTACCATGAAGGACGGCAAGCAAGGGATTTTCGACATATGTGACAGATAGCTACTGTCATAACCTACAAACAATTGTGCGTCGCAAGTTGATACTCGATAGATAAGACTAGTCAATTAACAGAAAATTATAAAATTAAGATTTTCTTACTTAAGTGGCTGATGAGAGCTACAAGTGCTGAAACGGCCAGCAAGAGATTTTTGAAACCTGAACTATACAGCTAGATAATCATGCTAAAGAACTGCTGAGAGCTTTAAGTGATACGCGACCGCAAACATTGTGAAAAGGGGATACCAAAGCGAAATGTACCCAAAATATTCTGAAAAGTTGCAGTTTTCAAAGATTTTTACCATGAAGGACGGCAAGCAAGGGATTTTCGACCTATGTGACAGATAGCTACTGTCATAACCTACAAACGATTGTGCGTCGCAAGTTGATACTCGATCGATAAGACTAGTCAATTAACAGAAAATTATAAAATTAAGATTTTCTTACTTAAGTGGCTGCTGAGAGCTACAAGTGCTGAAACGGCCAGCGAGAGATTTTTGAAACCTGAACTATACAGCTAGATAATCATGCTAAATAACTGCTGAGAGCTTTAAGTGATACTCGACCGCAAACATTGTGAAAAGGGGATACCAAAGCGAAATGTACCCAAAATATTCTGAAAAGTTGCAGTTTTCAAAGATTTTTACCATGAAGGACGGCAAGCAAGGGATTTTCGACCTATGTGACAGATAGCTACTGTCATAACCTACAAATGATTGTGCATCGCAAATTGATACTCGATCGATAAGACTAGTAAATTTACAGAAATTTATAAAATTAAGATTTTCTTACTTAAGTGGCTGATGAGAGCTACAAGTGCTGAAACAGCCAGCAAGAGATTTTTGAAACCTGAACTATACAGCTAGATAATCATGCTAAAGAACTGCTGAGAGCTTTAAGTGATACTCGACCGTAAACATTGTGAAAAGGGGGTACCAAAGCGAAATGTACCCAAAATATTCTGAAAAGTTGCAGTTTTCAAAGATTTATACCATGAAGGACGGCAAGCAAGGGATTTTCGACCTATGTGACAGATAGCTACTGTCATAACCTACAAATGATTGTGCATCGCAAATTGATACTCGATCAATAAGACTAGTAAATTAACAGAAAATTATAAAATTAAGATTTTCTTACTTAAGTGGCTGATGAGAGCTACAAGTGCTGAAACGGCCAGCAAGAGATTTTTGAAACCTGAACTATACAGCTAGATAATCATGCTAAAGAACTGTTGAGAGCTTTATGTGATACTCTACCGCAAACAGTGTGAAAAGGGGATACCAAAGCGAAATATACCCAAAATTTTATGAAAAGTTGCAGTTTTCAAAGATTTTTACCATGAAGGACGGTAAGCAAGGGATTTTCGACCTATGTGACAGATAGCTACTGTCATAACCTACAAACGATTGTGCGTCGCAAGTTGATACTCGATCGATAAGACTAGTCAATTAACAGAAAATTATAAAATTAAGATTTTCTTACTTAAGTGGCTGCTGAGAGCTACAAGTGCTGAAACGGCCAGCAAGAGATTTTTGAAACCTGAACTATACAGCTAGATAATCATGCTAAATAACTGCTGAGAGCTTTAAGTGATACTCGACCGCAAACATTGTGAAAAGGGGATACCAAAGCGAAATGTACCCAAAATATTCTGAAAAGTTGCAGTTTTCAAAGATTTTTACCATGAAGGACGGCAAGCAAGGGATTTTCGACCTATGTGACAGATAGCTACTGTCATAACCTACAAATGATTGTGCATCGCAAATTGATACTCGATCGATAAGACTAGTAAATTTACAGAAATTTATAAAATTAAGATTTTCTTACTTAAGTGGCTGATGAGAGCTAAAAGTGCTGAAACGGCCAGCAAGAGATTTTTGAAACATGAACTATACAGCTAGATAATCACGCTAAAGAACTGCTGAGAGCTTTAAGTGATACTCGACCGCAAACATTGTGAAAAGGGGATACCAAAGCGAAATGTACCCAAAATATTCTGAAAAGTTGCAGTTTTCAAAGATTTTTACCATGAAGGACGGCAAGCAAGGGATTTTCGACCTATGTGACAGATAGCTACTGTCATAACCTACAAACGATTGTGCGTCGCAAGTTGATACTCGATCGATAAGACTAGTCAATTAACAGAAAATTATAAAATTAAGATTTTCTTACTTAAGTGGCTGATGAGAGCTACAAGTGCTGAAACGGCCAGCAAGAGATTTTTGAAACATGAACTATACAGCTAGATAATCTCGCTAAAGAACTGCTGAGAGCTTTAAGTGATAGTCGACCGCAAACATTGTGAAAAGGGAATACCAAAGCGAAATGTACCCAAAATATTCTGAAAAGTTGCAGTTTTCAAAGATTTTTACCATGAAGGACGGCAAGCAAGGGATTTTCGACCTATGTGACAGATAGCTACTGTCATAACCTACAAACAATTGTGCGTCGCAAGTTGATACTCGATCGATAAGACTAGTCAATTAACAGAAAATTATAAAATTAAGATTTTCTTACTTAAGTGGCTGATGAGAGCTACAAGTGCTGAAACGGCCAGCAAGAGATTTTTGAAACATGAACTATACAGCTAGATAATCACGCTAAAGAACTGCTGAGAGCTTTAAGTGATACTCGACCGCAAACATTGTGAAAAGGGGATACCAAAGCGAAATGTACCCAAAATATTCTGAAAAGTTGCAGTTTTCAAAGATTTTTACCATGAAGGACCGCAAGCAAGGGATTTTCGACCTATGTGACAGATAGCTACTGTCATAACATACAAAAGAATTTACACCGCAAGTTGATACTCGATCGATAAGACTAGTCAATTAACAGAAAATTATAAAATTAAGATTTTCTTACTTAAGTGGCTGCTGAGAGCTACAAGTTCTGAAACGGCCAGCAAGAGATTTTTGAAACCTGAACTATACAGCTAGATAATCATGCTAAAGAACTGCTGAGAGCTTTAAGTGATACTCGACCGCAAACTTTGTGAAATGGGGAGACAAAAGCGAAAAGTACCCTAAATATTCTGAAAACTTGCAGTTTTCAAAGATTTTTAGCATGAAGGACGGCAAGCAAGGGATTTTCGACCTATGTGACAGATAGCTACTGTCATAACCTACAGACGTAAACTATCAAATAACACTATTTCTAGAGTGATACCTACTCGACGGCATATTAACGGTGCATAGGGAATTAGTAAGAAAATCAGGTTTTATATGAACATTTACATTCAATGAAATTTTTCTGCATCTTAGACGGCAGGCGAGTAATCCACTAATCCACACCCACTGCATCGTGGAGTGCATTACATAAGCTATCAAATAACACTATTTCTAGAGTGATTCTCGACGGCGTATTAACGGTGCATATTCAATTACTTTTTCTATGAATAACTGCGTTAATTCAAGATTTGCAGCATCTTACACGGCAGGCGAGTAAACCACGCCCACTGTTTCTTGCAGTGGGTGCAACATTATTTTTTACTAGCTGTGCCCGCGGCTCCGCCCGCGTGGAATTCGGTCTGTGTCAGTAAGTGGCTTATTTCTAAGCCTAATTTCTCCCCCTCTCCCCTGAAGGCGGAACTTGAAGTAAAGTTGCCAGATGGATATGCTTTTTCGCCCTTATTCAAATTTTACAAGTGATTTAAACGACAGAGTAGTAGATGTACCTATATCGGACGATACAGTAAGGTATACGCGCCCGAGCGAAAGCGAAGCGGCCTGCCTGGCTAGAGCGCCACCCACCCACCGTGGTCTTCTTCAGACTCCTGAGGAAGATCACTTGCCCCTCGTAACCTCAATGCGTCGCGGAACTTTCGCGAATGATTCGATTTTTTTCGGGAAGGCATGGTAATGCGTATAAAATGCGAGTCCCAAATCGTTTCACTCCACAAACGACCAGTGCCGGATTAAGATATTTTGATGCGCTAAGCATTTCTAGACCATGGTGCCCCCTCTCCCTAGGGTCATCGAGATTACTTTGAATTTTTTTGGTAAGTTGAGTGACCGTTCATTGCCGCATTACAGCTGAGAATGGAAATCAGTCACATAATTTTATCACGAAAATTGACAGTGTTGCAGCAGTAACGTTCCAACAGAGTAATGCTGCTGCAATCGTCATATCTTAGAAAGTTATTGAAAACGCGAGCAAAGCGAGCGCGAAAAATTTTCGATATATAAACGCAATTTGATAGACAGTTGTACATTTCTACTTTTAGTATGGAAATCAGTCACATAATTTTATTACGAAAATTGTCAGTGCTGCAGCAGTAACTTTGCAACAGAGTAATGCTGCTGCAGTCGTCATAGCTTAGAAAGTTATTAATAACGCGAGCGAAGCGAGCACGAAAATTGTTCGATATAAAAACGCAATTTGATATACAGTTGTAGATTTTTTCTTTTAGTATGGAAATCAGTCACATAGTTTTATCACGAACATTGACAGTGCTGCAGCAGTAACGTTGCAACAGAGTAATGCTGCTGCAATCGTCATATCTTAGAAAGTGACTGAAAACGCGAGCGAAGCGAGCACGAAAATTTTTCGATATATGTATAAACGCAATTTGATAGACAGTTGTACATTTCTACTTTTAGTATGGAAATCAGTCACATCATTTTATCACGAAAATTGACAGTGCTGCAGCAGTAACGTTGCAACAGAGTAATGCTACTGCAGTCGCCATCCGAATGTCACCTATATCATATCTTATAATGTTATTGAAAACGAGAGCGAAGCGAGCGCGAAAATTTTTTGATATAAAAAATGCAATTTGACTTAAAAAGTTATTGAAAACGCGAGCGAAGCGAGCGCGAAAATTGTTCGATATAAAAACGCAACTTGATAGACAGTTGAAGTACATTTTTAATTTGGCAAAATCTTTCCTCGGTGGCTTATTCATGTCACAACGTATTAAATTCAGCGCCATCTGTTAGTTTACCAGGGTACTCAATAGTGGTAGCACATATTTGAAAAAAGTTTGCCCCTCCTTCCTAAGTAGCGCTATAAGATTCAGGGGCAAACTTAAGTCAATCGAGTTTTGTGGCTACCCCCCCTTTTAGGGGTTCAATTTTTATAACCTATAACCTGGCCGGGAATTATCTCGACAGATTAGTAAAGTTTTCATCAAACTCCGTTCAGCCGTTTTCACGTGATGCGCGTTCAAATAAACAGACAAACAGATAAACAGACAAAAATTCTAAAAAGTGTTGGAACGTGTTCTGTTATCGATTCTAAGTATCCCCAGCCAACTTTTTTTCAAATATCTTCCATGTACAGACTTTCGACCGTCTTCAGCTTTATTATATGTATAGATAGATAGATAGATAGATTATTATATTTTTTTGACAGTCCTTTATGCTAACATAACATTTTTTTTTTCTTTTTTTCATATCTGATTTTGCTTTTGTCATTGATTTTCTTTGATTTATTAACTATGGTGCATTGGTGCAACAATCTTTTTTATTATTTTTTTTGTCTGTCCCTTCGCTAACATAACATTCTTTTGCGTTTTATTTTTTTTAAACTAATTTTGTTTTATTAAATTTTTTTACGTTTCTTTATTGTAACGACACATTAGTTTAGTAGTTTGTACATCATATCGTTCTCGCTATCCTAAACTCTAACATATTGTTTTTTACATATTTATTTTAATCTGATTTTGTTTTTTTTTTCATTTATTTTCTTTGATTTACTTTACGTTTTTTATTGTAACGATACATTTGGTTTAGTTGTGATTTATTGTAATGACATGGGTCTCACAAGTTTTTCATTCCTTTTTTGTTTTGTACATCATACTTTTTTCGTTGTCCTAAACGCTAATTTTTTTTTAATACTATATTTAGGTATTTATTTTTAGTGTTCCGTACAAAACTTTGTTTACGGAACACTTATTTATCTTTCATTTATTTCAATCTGATTCTCTTGCTTGCCGTTTCAGTACTTGTAGCTCTCATCAGCCACTTAAGTAAGAAAATCTTAATTTTATAATTTTCTGTTCATTGACTAGTCTTATCGATCGAGTATCAATTTGCGATGCACAATCATTTGTAGGTTATGACAGTAGCTATCTGTCACATAGGTCGAAAATCCCTTGCTTGCCGTCCTTCATGGTAAAAATCTTTGAAAACTGCAACTTTTCAGAATATTTTGGGTACATTTCGCTTTGGTATCCCCTTTTCACAATGTTTGCGGTCGAGTATCACTTAAAGCTCTCGGCAGTTATTTAGCATGATTATCTAGCTGTATAGTTCATGTTTCAAAAATCTCTTGCTGGCCGTTTCAGCACTTGTAGCTCTCATCAGCCACTTAAGTAAGAAAATCTTAATTTTTTAATATTCTGTTAATTGACTAGTCTTATCGATCGAGTATCAACTTGCGACGCACAATCGTTTGTAGGTTGTGACAGTAGCTATCTGTCACATAGGTCGAAAATCCCTTGCTTGCCGTCCTTCATGGTAAAAATCTTTGAAAACTGCAACTTTTCAGAATATTTTGGGTACATTTCGCTTTGGTATCCCCTTTTCACACTGTTTGCGGTAGAGTATCACATAAAGCTCTCAGCAGTTCTTTAGCATGATTATCTAGCTGTATAGTTCAGGTTTCAAAAATCTCTTGCTGGCCGTTTCAGCACTTGTAGCTCTCATCAGCCACTTAAGTAAGAAAATCTTAATTTTATAATTTTCTGTTAATTGACTAGTCTTAACGATCGAGTATCAACTTGCGACGCACAATTGTTTGTAGGTTATGACAGTAGCTATCTGTCACATAGGTCGAAAATCCCTTGCTTGCCTTGCTTTCTGTAAATTTACTAGTCTTATCGATCGAGTATCAATTTGCGATGCACGATCATTTGTAGGTTATGACAGTAGCTATCTGTCACATAGGTCGAAAATCCCTTGCTTACCGTCCTTCATGGTAAAAATCTTTGAAAACTGCAACTTTTCAGAATATTTTGGGTAAAAGATAAGATAAAGATAAAAAATAGTTTATTCAAGTAGGCATATTACAATGCGCTTATGAACGTCAAATAAACCTTTACCGGCTCCAACCGTACACCTCTGCCCCGAGAAGATTTAAATCCCCCCTCAATTGGAGGAGGGTATCCCAATATGGGACCGGCAACAAACTCGGCGGGACACATCTTTTCAAAACATTATTACATCTTATAATTAACATGCATTACGAGTAATTAATACAATTTAAATTACTATAGAATTCATGCAATTATACTCAGTGAGTACATAACTTTATAGAATTTGATATAAAAAATAAACATATATGCACATGAAATCACAAATACGTAGCTCTTTCAGAAAACAAATCAAATCTTACAAAAGGAAAAGAAAATAAAATCAATAAAAGAAATGAGAATACATATTATATGAATCTAACTGATTGTTATGAGATGCTTTCATACAATTTGATGTGCTACATTTCGCTTTGGTATCCCCTTTTCACAATGTTTGCGGTCGAGTATCACTTAAAGCTCTCAGCAGTTATTTAGCATGATTATCTAGCTGTATAGTTCAGGTTTCAAAAATCTCTTGCTGGCCGTTTCAGCACTTGTAGCTCTCATCAGCCACTTAAGTAAGAAAATCTTAATTTTATAATTTTCTGTTAATTGACTAGTCTTATCGATCGAGTATCAACTTGCGACGCACAATCGTTTGTAGGTTATGACAGTAGCTATCTGTCACATAGGTCGAAAATCCCTTGCTTGCCGTCCTTCATGGTAAAAATCTTTGAAAACTGCATCTTTTCAGAATATTTTGGGTACATTTCGCTTTGGTATCCCCTTTTCACACTGTTTGCGGTAGAGTATCACATAAAGCTCTCAGCAGTTATTTAGCATGATTATCTAGCTGTATAGTTCAGGTTTCAAAAATCTCTTGCTGGCCGTTTCAGCACTTGTAGCTCTCATCAGCCACTTAAGTAAGAAAATCTTAATTTTATAAATTTCTGTAAATTTACTAGTCTTATCGATCGTGTATCAACTTGCGACGCACAATCGTTTGTAGGTTATGACAGTACGGCTGCCCTAAGCAGAAAACAAGTATCTCGGAAATTTTCAAAAACGGGTTTTTTGGATTTTCGGAATCTACAATTTCAGGCGCATCTTTCACCAAAAAAATAACTGTAAAATAATGCGTAGTTTTTAAAATATTCATGTTTTTAAAATCCAAGTATATTTTTTTGACCCTGTATTCTACGCTGAATTCAAGTATATGCCCCATTTCTACGCTAAATTCAAGTAACTAAACAGAGATACTTGTAATTCATATAGATGACTGAGATACTTGAGTTTAGCGTAGATGTTCGTAATTGCGAATCAGTTTATTACAATGGTAATACAAGTATCTCCCAACACAATCTGCAATTTAGGTTAGAAATTAGTTACATAGTTATACAGAAGGTACCTTGTTTAAACGTATACATAGAGAACAAATTTGTTTAGCAATATTCGTGTCAAAGGCTAACACGTGAGAGAGTCTGTGAGATTTAAGTATAAAGAAAAAGTGTTATTAAAACAATTAAAATTATCTGTATTGTTTACAGTAACGAAAACAGAACACTAGAATGCAAAGAAAGAGGAAATCATAATCATGCCGAAAAATAGAAACAAACAATAACTGACTTGATTCAATTGACCAAAAGGGAAATATTTAATCCAGATATTTATTTTTTATAAAGACATATATTTATTATGTGGTAAAGTGAATCATCTAAGATCAATCTCGAGGAGTCTATTAGTAGAGTTAGACCGAGAAAAGTCTGCAGAGATGTTGAGAGCACACTCAGTGCCAGTGTTATTTATATCATAATTTCATAGAAGTTTGACGTTTAAAATAACACCTGCACTGTGTGTGCTGTCAAAATCTCTGCAGTTTTTGGTTTAAATCTAGCCACTAAAGAGAACCACCAATTACTTGCCATATTAATAGGTAACATAGCCAAGAATCGACATTGCTTTATAAGAAATAGGGAAAACTGACTTGAAGGATTTAATTAGATTTTTACTTTGTTACATAAGTAAAGTTAAATAGTAAATAAAGTAACTATGTACCTAAGTATTTATCTATGCAAGTATGTATGTATATCGTCGGCATCGTCGCCTAGTACTCATAGTACAGTCAAGGAATTTAAATTCCGACCCATTTCGTACTTTGTCACAGTGACAATCAATATGAAAGCCGCTAGAGACCTCATACGGTTGTCACTGTGACAAAGTACGAAATGGGTCGGAATTTAAATTCCTTGACTGTACAAACTTTGCTTAATTTCCCCAAATTATTATTCCCTAGGTCAACGGACAGGGCAGTCACAAAAATCAAGATTGTTCCCAAATATTGATTTTTATGGACTGACCAGTTCTCACCATGCCATGCACCAGCCTCATTCCTATCAAAGACATCTGTCGAATAGGACTATAAAAAATGCAAGTGCAAGTCGAACTCGCCCACCTTACAAATTTAAATTATTTCTTTATTTGTAGGTACTTTAGAGTTTTCAGGTTTTTCCTTCTACTTATAGTGTAAGACAATATTACTTGCCACATTTCATAGTTCTAGGTCAACGGGACTTCCTTAAGCTACCTACTACCTACCAGTTTTAATTTTGATTCCCTTGAGACTGAAGACGACTTGAGACGAATACTTACGTATTTTGACATAAACTACCGTATCTTTTTTTACGTTAGAAGTTTAGAAGTTTAAAACCACCCATCCACGAAGACAGAGGGTTTGTTGAAGGAATGGGACATTGTATCACAAAATAATCACTGGCAATAAATAAAATCGATGAAATAGGTACCAATAACCATGTGTCAGAAGGTCTGAGGATGCCAACATCAATTACTAATAAAAAAAAAGTATATTTTCCAAGAGAAAATGAGTCTTAAATATATATAAAAAAAAAAAATCTTTTCAAGCGTTTTATTATGTAACAGAAATTTTGAAGTCGACAAACCAGAAAGAAACAAAAATGAGTTATCGGTAGCTTATGTCATTAGCTTTCATTTGATACCATTTCCTTCAGAATTGCATGAAAATTTGAAAAGTTATTGAGCGGAGAGCCAAATATGTTTAGTATTTAAGAAGCTAAAGTGCTTGCTATTTCAAAGCTAAACACGAGATACTTGAATTTGTGTAGAATGGTTCTGAGATTTTCCGGCAGTAAACTACACAGAAAACATTTTATGCCTGTACAAAGTTTTATATACAAGAATATAAAAAAATTAAGTCTGTATAAGCTTAATTTTATCGCCCTTAACATAATGGTATAAAAAGATGTTATATTTTAGACCAAATACCTAACAAAACAGACAAATTACGTTTTTTTGCTCTCCTCAAAAATTTGTCAAAACTGAGTTACTTGTTTTCTGCTTAGGGCAGCCGAGTAGCTATCTGTCACATAGGTCGAAAATCCCTTGCTTGCCGTCCTTCATGGTAAAAATCTTTGAAAACTGCATCTTTTCAGAATATTTTGGGTACATTTCGCTTTGGTATCCCCTTTTCACACTGTTTGCGGTAGAGTATCACATAAAGCTCTCAGCAGTTATTTAGCATGATTATCTAGCTGTATAGTTCAGGTTTCAAAAATCTCTTGCTGGCCGTTTCAGCACTTGTAGCTCTCAGCAGCCACTTAAGTAAGAAAATCTTAATTTTATAACTTTCTGTTAATTGACTAGTCTTATCGATCGAGTGTCAACTTGCGACGCACAATCGTTTGTAGGTTATGACAGTAGCTATCTGTCACATAGGTCGAAAATCCCTTGCTTGCCGTCCTTCATGGTAAAAATCTTTGAAAACTGCATCTTTTCAGAATATTTTGGGTACATTTCGCTTTGGTATCCCCTTTTCACACTGTTTGCGGTAGAGTATCACATAAAGCTCTCAGCAGTTATTTAGCATGATTATCTAGCTGTATAGTTCAGGTTTCAAAAATCTCTTGCTGGCCGTTTCAGCACTTGTAGCTCTCAGCAGCCACTTAAGTAAGAAAATCTTAATTTTATAACTTTCTGTTAATTGACTAGTCTTATCGATCGAGTATCAACTTGCGACGCACAATCGTTTGTAGGTTATGACAGTAGCTATCTGTCACATAGGTCGAAAATCCCTTGCTTGCCGTCCTTCATGGTAAAAATCTTTGAAAACTGCAACTTTTCAGAATATTTTGGGTACATTTCGCTTTGGTATCCCCTTTTCACACTGTTTGCGGTAGAGTATCACATAAAGCTCTCAGCAGTTCTTTAGCATGATTATCTAGCTGTATAGTTCATGTTTCAAAAATCTCTTGCTGGCCGTTTCAGCACTTGTAGCTCTCATCAGCCACTTAAGTAAGAAAATCTTAATTTTATAAATTTCTGTAAATTTACTAGTCTTATCGATCGAGTATCATTTTGCGATGCACAATCATTTGTAGGTTATGACAGTAGCTATCTGTCACATAGGTCGAAAATCCCTTGCTTGCCGTCCTTCATGGTAAAAATCTTTGAAAACTGCAACTTTTCAGAATATTTTGGGTACATTTCGCTATGGTATCCCCTTTTCACACTGTTTGCGGTAGAGTATCACATAAAGCTCTCAGCAGTTCTTTAGCATGATTATCTATCTGTATAGTTCAGGTTTCAAAAATCTCTTGCTGGCCGTTTCAGCACTTGTAGCTCTCATCAGCCTCTTAAGTAAGAAAATCTTAATTTTATAATTTTCTGTTAATTGACTAGTCTTATCGATCGAGTATCAACTTGCGACGCACAATCGTTTGTAGGTTATGACAGTAGCTATCTGTCACATAGGTCGAAAATCCCTTGCTTGCCGTCCTTCATGGTAAAAATCTTTGAAAACTGCAACTTTTCAGAATATTTTGGGTACATTTCGCTTTGGTATCCCCTTTTCACAATGTTTGCGGTCGAGTATCACTTAAAGCTCTCAGCAGTTATTTAGCATGATTATCTAGCTGTATAGTTCAGGTTTCAAAAATCTCTTGCTGGCCGTTTCAGCACTTGTAGCTCTCAGCAGCCACTTAAGTAAGAAAATCTTAATTTTATAACTTTCTGTTAATTGACTAGTCTTATCGATCGAGTATCAACTTGCGACGCACAATCGTTTGTAGGTTATGACAGTAGCTATCTGTCACATAGGTCGAAAATCCCTTGCTTGCCGTCCTTCATGGTAAAAATCTTTGAAAACTGCAACTTTTCAGAATATTTTGGGTACATTTCGCTTTGGTATCCCCTTTTCACACTGTTTGCGGTAGAGTATCACATAAAGCTCTCAGCAGTTCTTTAGCATGATTATCTAGCTGTATAGTTCATGTTTCAAAAATCTCTTGCTGGCCGTTTCAGCACTTGTAGCTCTCATCAGCCACTTAAGTAAGAAAATCTTAATTTTATAAATTTCTGTAAATTTACTAGTCTTATCGATCGAGTATCATTTTGCGATGCACAATCATTTGTAGGTTATGACAGTAGCTATCTGTCACATAGGTCGAAAATCCCTTGCTTGCCGTCCTTCATGGTAAAAATCTTTGAAAACTGCAACTTTTCAGAATATTTTGGGTACATTTCGCTTTGGTATCCCCTTTTCACACTGTTTGCGGTAGAGTATCACATAAAGCTCTCAGCAGTTCTTTAGCATGATTATCTATCTGTATAGTTCAGGTTTCAAAAATCTCTTGCTGGCCGTTTCAGCACTTGTAGCTCTCATCAGCCTCTTAAGTAAGAAAATCTTAATTTTATAATTTTCTGTTAATTGACTAGTCTTATCGATCGAGTATCAACTTGCGACGCACAATCGTTTGTAGGTTATGACAGTAGCTATCTGTCACATAGGTCGAAAATCCCTTGCTTGCCGTCCTTCATGGTAAAAATCTTTGAAAACTGCAACTTTTCAGAATATTTTGGGTACATTTCGCTTTGGTATCCCCTTTTCACAATGTTTGCGGTCGAGTATCACTTAAAGCTCTCAGCAGTTATTTAGCATGATTATCTAGCTGTATAGTTCAGGTTTCAAAAATCTCTTGCTGGCCGTTTCAGCACTTGTAGCTCTCAGCAGCCACTTAAGTAAGAAAATCTTAATTTTATAACTTTCTGTTAATTGACTAGTCTTATCGATCGAGTATCAACTTGCGACGCACAATCGTTTGTAGGTTATGACAGTAGCTATCTGTCACATAGGTCGAAAATCCCTTGCTTGCCGTCCTTCATGGTAAAAATCTTTGAAAACTGCAACTTTTCAGAATATTTTGGGTACATTTCGCTTTGGTATCCCCTTTTCACAATGTTTGCGGTCGAGTATCACTTAAAGCTCTCAGCAGTTATTTAGCATGATTATCTAGCTGTATAGTTCAGGTTTCAAAAATCTCTTGCTGGCCGTTTCAGCACTTGTAGCTCTCAGCAGCCACTTAAGTAAGAAAATCTTAATTTTATAACTTTCTGTTAATTGACTAGTCTTATCGATCGAGTATCAACTTGCGACGCACAATCGTTTGTAGGTTATGACAGTAGCTATCTGTCACATAGGTCGAAAATCCCTTGCTTGCCGTCCTTCATGGTAAAAATCTTTGAAAACTGCATCTTTTCAGAATATTTTGGGTACATTTCGCTTTGGTATCCCCTTTTCACACTGTTTGCGGTGGAGTATCACATAAAGCTCTCAGCAGTTATTTAGCATGATTATCTAGCTGTATAGTTCAGGTTTCAAAAATCTCTTGCTGGCCGTTTCAGCACTTGTAGCTCTCAGCAGCCACTTAAGTAAGAAAATCTTAATTTTATAACTTTCTGTTAATTGACTAGTCTTATCGATCGAGTGTCAACTTGCGACGCACAATCGTTTGTAGGTTATGACAGTAGCTATCTGTCACATAGGTCGAAAATCCCTTGCTTGCCGTCCTTCATGGTAAAAATCTTTGAAAACTGCATCTTTTCAGAATATTTTGGGTACATTTCGCTTTGGTATCCCCTTTTCACACTGTTTGCGGTAGAGTATCACTTAAAGCTCTCAGCAATTCTTTAGCATGATTATCTAGCTGTATAGTTCAGGTTTCAAAAATCTCTTGCTGGCCGTTTCAGCACTTGTAGCTCTCATCAGCCACTTAAGTAAGAAAATCTTAATTTTATAATTTTCTGTTAATTGACTAGTCTTATCGATCGAGTATCAACTTGCGACGCACAATCGTTTGTAGGTTATGACAGTAGCTATCTGTCACATAGGTCGAAAATCCCTTGCTTGCCGTCCTTCATGGTAAAAATCTTTGAAAACTGCATCTTTTCAGAATATTTTGGGTACATTTCGCTTTGGTATCCCCTTTTCACACTGTTTGCGGTAGAGTATCACTTAAAGCTCTCAGCAGTTCTTTAGCATGATTATCTAGCTGTATAGTTCAGGTTTCAAAAATCTCTTGCTGGCCGTTTCAGCACTTGTAGCTCTCATCAGCCACTTAAGTAAGAAAATCTTAATTTTATAATTTTCTGTTAATTGACTAGTCTTATCGATCGAGTATCAACTTGCGACGCACAATCGTTTGTAGGTTATGACAGTAGCTATCTGTCACATAGGTCGAAAATCCCTTGCTTGCCGTCCTTCATGGTAAAAATCTTTGAAAAATGCATCTTTTCAGAATATTTTGGGTACATTTCGCTTTGGTATCCCCTTTTCACACTGTTTGCGGTAGAGTATCACTTAAAGCTCTCAGCAGTTCTTTAGCATGATTATCTAGCTGTATAGTTCAGGTTTCAAAAATCTCTTGCTGGCCGTTTCAGCACTTGTAGCTCTCATCAGCCACTTAAGTAAGAAAATCTTAATTTTATAATTTTCTGTTAATTGACTAGTCTTATCGATCGAGTATCAACTTGCGACGCACAATCGTTTGTAGGTTATGACAGTAGCTATCTGTCACATAGGTCGAAAATCCCTTGCTTGCCGTCCTTCATGCTACAAATCTTTGAAAACTGCAACTTTTCAGAATATTTTGGGTACATTTCGCTTTGGTATCCCCTTTTCACAATGTTTGCGGTCGAGTATCACTTAAAGCTCTAAGCAGTTCTTTAGCATGATTATCTAGCTGTATAGTTCATGTTTCAAAAATCTCTTGCTGGCCGTTTCAGCACTTGTAGCTCTCATCAGCCACTTAAGTAAGAAAATCTTAATTTTATAAATTTCTGTAAATTTACTAGTCTTATCGATCGTGTATCAACTTGCGACGCACAATCGTTTGTAGGTTATGACAGTACGGCTGCCCTAAGCAGAAAACAAGTATCTCGGAAATTTTCAAAAACGGGTTTTTTGGATTTTCGGAATCTACAATTTCAGGCGCATCTTTCACCAAAAAAATAACTGTAAAATAATGCGTAGTTTTTAAAATATTCATGTTTTTAAAATCCAAGTATATTTTTTTGACCCTGTATTCTACGCTGAATTCAAGTATATGCCCCATTTCTACGCTAAATTCAAGTAACTAAACAGAGATACTTGTAATTCATATAGATGACTGAGATACTTGAGTTTAGCGTAGATGTTCGTAATTGCGAATCAGTTTATTACAATGGTAATACAAGTATCTCCCAACACAATCTGCAATTTAGGTTAGAAATTAGTTACATAGTTATACAGAAGGTACCTTGTTTAAACGTATACATAGAGAACAAATTTGTTTAGCAATATTCGTGTCAAAGGCTAACACGTGAGAGAGTCTGTGAGATTTAAGTATAAAGAAAAAGTGTTATTAAAACAATTAAAATTATCTGTATTGTTTACAGTAACGAAAACAGAACACTAGAATGCAAAGAAAGAGGAA
The DNA here is from genome assembly GCF_963556715.1 of Cydia fagiglandana. NCBI lineage: Eukaryota > Metazoa > Arthropoda > Insecta > Lepidoptera > Tortricidae > Cydia > Cydia fagiglandana. Next base: position 19,794,401 of record NC_085942.1, on the reverse strand, counting down.
ATCATAATCATGCCGAAAAATAGAAACAAACAATAACTGACTTGATTCAATTGACCAAAAGGGAAATATTTAATCCAGAAATTTATTTTTTATAAAGACATATATTTATTATGTGGTAAAGTGAATCATCTAAGATCAATCTCGAGGAGTCTATTAGTAGAGTTAGACCGAGAAAAGTCTGCAGAGATGTTGAGAGCACACTCAGTGCCAGTGTTATTTATATCATAATTTCATAGAAGTTTGACGTTTAAAATAACACCTGCACTGTGTGTGCTGTCAAAATCTCTGCAGTTTTTGGTTTAAATCTAGCCACTAAAGAGAACCACCAATTACTTGCCATATTAATAGGTAACATAGCCAAGAATCGACATTGCTTTATAAGAAATAGGGAAAACTGACTTGAAGGATTTAATTAGATTTTTACTTTGTTACATAAGTAAAGTTAAATAGTAAATAAAGTAACTATGTACCTAAGTATTTATCTATGCAAGTATGTATGTATATCGTCGGCATCGTCGCCTAGTACTCATAGTACAGTCAAGGAATTTAAATTCCGACCCATTTCGTACTTTGTCACAGTGACAATCAATATGAAAGCCGCTAGAGACCTCATACGGTTGTCACTGTGACAAAGTACGAAATGGGTCGGAATTTAAATTCCTTGACTGTACAAACTTTGCTTAATTTCCCCAAATTATTATTCCCTAGGTCAACGGACAGGGCAGTCACAAAAATCAAGATTGTTCCCAAATATTGATTTTTATGGACTGACCAGTTCTCACCATGCCATGCACCAGCCTCATTCCTATCAAAGACATCTGTCGAATAGGACTATAAAAAATGCAAGTGCAAGTCGAACTCGCCCACCTTACAAATTTAAATTATTTCTTTATTTGTAGGTACTTTAGAGTTTTCAGGTTTTTCCTTCTACTTATAGTGTAAGACAATATTACTTGCCACATTTCATAGTTCTAGGTCAACGGGACTTCCTTAAGCTACCTACTACCTACCAGTTTTAATTTTGATTCCCTTGAGACTGAAGACGACTTGAGACGAATACTTACGTATTTTGACATAAACTACCGTATCTTTTTTTACGTTAGAAGTTTAGAAGTTTAAAACCACCCATCCACGAAGACAGAGGGTTTGTTGAAGGAATGGGACATTGTATCACAAAATAATCACTGGCAATAAATAAAATCGATGAAATAGGTACCAATAACCATGTGTCAGAAGGTCTGAGGATGCCAACATCAATTACTAATAAAAAAAAAGTATATTTTCCAAGAGAAAATGAGTCTTAAATATATATAAAAAAAAAAAATCTTTTCAAGCGTTTTATTATGTAACAGAAATTTTGAAGTCGACAAACCAGAAAGAAACAAAAATGAGTTATCGGTAGCTTATGTCATTAGCTTTCATTTGATACCATTTCCTTCAGAATTGCATGAAAATTTGAAAAGTTATTGAGCGGAGAGCCAAATATGTTTAGTATTTAAGAAGCTAAAGTGCTTGCTATTTCAAAGCTAAACACGAGATACTTGAATTTGTGTAGAATGGTTCTGAGATTTTCCGGCAGTAAACTACACAGAAAACATTTTATGCCTGTACAAAGTTTTATATACAAGAATATAAAAAAATTAAGTCTGTATAAGCTTAATTTTATCGCCCTTAACATAATGGTATAAAAAGATGTTATATTTTAGACCAAATACCTAACAAAACAGACAAATTACGTTTTTTTGCTCTCCTCAAAAATTTGTCAAAACTGAGTTACTTGTTTTCTGCTTAGGGCAGCCGAGTAGCTATCTGTCACATAGGTCGAAAATCCCTTGCTTGCCGTCCTTCATGGTAAAAATCTTTGAAAACTGCATCTTTTCAGAATATTTTGGGTACATTTCGCTTTGGTATCCCCTTTTCACACTGTTTGCGGTAGAGTATCACATAAAGCTCTCAGCAGTTATTTAGCATGATTATCTAGCTGTATAGTTCAGGTTTCAAAAATCTCTTGCTGGCCGTTTCAGCACTTGTAGCTCTCAGCAGCCACTTAAGTAAGAAAATCTTAATTTTATAACTTTCTGTTAATTGACTAGTCTTATCGATCGAGTGTCAACTTGCGACGCACAATCGTTTGTAGGTTATGACAGTAGCTATCTGTCACATAGGTCGAAAATCCCTTGCTTGCCGTCCTTCATGGTAAAAATCTTTGAAAACTGCATCTTTTCAGAATATTTTGGGTACATTTCGCTTTGGTATCCCCTTTTCACACTGTTTGCGGTAGAGTATCACATAAAGCTCTCAGCAGTTATTTAGCATGATTATCTAGCTGTATAGTTCAGGTTTCAAAAATCTCTTGCTGGCCGTTTCAGCACTTGTAGCTCTCAGCAGCCACTTAAGTAAGAAAATCTTAATTTTATAACTTTCTGTTAATTGACTAGTCTTATCGATCGAGTATCAACTTGCGACGCACAATCGTTTGTAGGTTATGACAGTAGCTATCTGTCACATAGGTCGAAAATCCCTTGCTTGCCGTCCTTCATGGTAAAAATCTTTGAAAACTGCAACTTTTCAGAATATTTTGGGTACATTTCGCTTTGGTATCCCCTTTTCACACTGTTTGCGGTAGAGTATCACATAAAGCTCTCAGCAGTTCTTTAGCATGATTATCTAGCTGTATAGTTCATGTTTCAAAAATCTCTTGCTGGCCGTTTCAGCACTTGTAGCTCTCATCAGCCACTTAAGTAAGAAAATCTTAATTTTATAAATTTCTGTAAATTTACTAGTCTTATCGATCGAGTATCATTTTGCGATGCACAATCATTTGTAGGTTATGACAGTAGCTATCTGTCACATAGGTCGAAAATCCCTTGCTTGCCGTCCTTCATGGTAAAAATCTTTGAAAACTGCAACTTTTCAGAATATTTTGGGTACATTTCGCTATGGTATCCCCTTTTCACACTGTTTGCGGTAGAGTATCACATAAAGCTCTCAGCAGTTCTTTAGCATGATTATCTATCTGTATAGTTCAGGTTTCAAAAATCTCTTGCTGGCCGTTTCAGCACTTGTAGCTCTCATCAGCCTCTTAAGTAAGAAAATCTTAATTTTATAATTTTCTGTTAATTGACTAGTCTTATCGATCGAGTATCAACTTGCGACGCACAATCGTTTGTAGGTTATGACAGTAGCTATCTGTCACATAGGTCGAAAATCCCTTGCTTGCCGTCCTTCATGGTAAAAATCTTTGAAAACTGCAACTTTTCAGAATATTTTGGGTACATTTCGCTTTGGTATCCCCTTTTCACAATGTTTGCGGTCGAGTATCACTTAAAGCTCTCAGCAGTTATTTAGCATGATTATCTAGCTGTATAGTTCAGGTTTCAAAAATCTCTTGCTGGCCGTTTCAGCACTTGTAGCTCTCAGCAGCCACTTAAGTAAGAAAATCTTAATTTTATAACTTTCTGTTAATTGACTAGTCTTATCGATCGAGTATCAACTTGCGACGCACAATCGTTTGTAGGTTATGACAGTAGCTATCTGTCACATAGGTCGAAAATCCCTTGCTTGCCGTCCTTCATGGTAAAAATCTTTGAAAACTGCAACTTTTCAGAATATTTTGGGTACATTTCGCTTTGGTATCCCCTTTTCACACTGTTTGCGGTAGAGTATCACATAAAGCTCTCAGCAGTTCTTTAGCATGATTATCTAGCTGTATAGTTCATGTTTCAAAAATCTCTTGCTGGCCGTTTCAGCACTTGTAGCTCTCATCAGCCACTTAAGTAAGAAAATCTTAATTTTATAAATTTCTGTAAATTTACTAGTCTTATCGATCGAGTATCATTTTGCGATGCACAATCATTTGTAGGTTATGACAGTAGCTATCTGTCACATAGGTCGAAAATCCCTTGCTTGCCGTCCTTCATGGTAAAAATCTTTGAAAACTGCAACTTTTCAGAATATTTTGGGTACATTTCGCTTTGGTATCCCCTTTTCACACTGTTTGCGGTAGAGTATCACATAAAGCTCTCAGCAGTTCTTTAGCATGATTATCTATCTGTATAGTTCAGGTTTCAAAAATCTCTTGCTGGCCGTTTCAGCACTTGTAGCTCTCATCAGCCTCTTAAGTAAGAAAATCTTAATTTTATAATTTTCTGTTAATTGACTAGTCTTATCGATCGAGTATCAACTTGCGACGCACAATCGTTTGTAGGTTATGACAGTAGCTATCTGTCACATAGGTCGAAAATCCCTTGCTTGCCGTCCTTCATGGTAAAAATCTTTGAAAACTGCAACTTTTCAGAATATTTTGGGTACATTTCGCTTTGGTATCCCCTTTTCACAATGTTTGCGGTCGAGTATCACTTAAAGCTCTCAGCAGTTATTTAGCATGATTATCTAGCTGTATAGTTCAGGTTTCAAAAATCTCTTGCTGGCCGTTTCAGCACTTGTAGCTCTCAGCAGCCACTTAAGTAAGAAAATCTTAATTTTATAACTTTCTGTTAATTGACTAGTCTTATCGATCGAGTATCAACTTGCGACGCACAATCGTTTGTAGGTTATGACAGTAGCTATCTGTCACATAGGTCGAAAATCCCTTGCTTGCCGTCCTTCATGGTAAAAATCTTTGAAAACTGCAACTTTTCAGAATATTTTGGGTACATTTCGCTTTGGTATCCCCTTTTCACAATGTTTGCGGTCGAGTATCACTTAAAGCTCTCAGCAGTTATTTAGCATGATTATCTAGCTGTATAGTTCAGGTTTCAAAAATCTCTTGCTGGCCGTTTCAGCACTTGTAGCTCTCAGCAGCCACTTAAGTAAGAAAATCTTAATTTTATAACTTTCTGTTAATTGACTAGTCTTATCGATCGAGTATCAACTTGCGACGCACAATCGTTTGTAGGTTATGACAGTAGCTATCTGTCACATAGGTCGAAAATCCCTTGCTTGCCGTCCTTCATGGTAAAAATCTTTGAAAACTGCATCTTTTCAGAATATTTTGGGTACATTTCGCTTTGGTATCCCCTTTTCACACTGTTTGCGGTGGAGTATCACATAAAGCTCTCAGCAGTTATTTAGCATGATTATCTAGCTGTATAGTTCAGGTTTCAAAAATCTCTTGCTGGCCGTTTCAGCACTTGTAGCTCTCAGCAGCCACTTAAGTAAGAAAATCTTAATTTTATAACTTTCTGTTAATTGACTAGTCTTATCGATCGAGTGTCAACTTGCGACGCACAATCGTTTGTAGGTTATGACAGTAGCTATCTGTCACATAGGTCGAAAATCCCTTGCTTGCCGTCCTTCATGGTAAAAATCTTTGAAAACTGCATCTTTTCAGAATATTTTGGGTACATTTCGCTTTGGTATCCCCTTTTCACACTGTTTGCGGTAGAGTATCACTTAAAGCTCTCAGCAGTTCTTTAGCATGATTATCTAGCTGTATAGTTCAGGTTTCAAAAATCTCTTGCTGGCCGTTTCAGCACTTGTAGCTCTCATCAGCCACTTAAGTAAGAAAATCTTAATTTTATAATTTTCTGTTAATTGACTAGTCTTATCGATCGAGTATCAACTTGCGACGCACAATCGTTTGTAGGTTATGACAGTAGCTATCTGTCACATAGGTCGAAAATCCCTTGCTTGCCGTCCTTCATGGTAAAAATCTTTGAAAACTGCATCTTTTCAGAATATTTTGGGTACATTTCGCTTTGGTATCCCCTTTTCACACTGTTTGCGGTAGAGTATCACATAAAGCTCTCAGCAGTTATTTAGCATGATTATCTAGCTGTATAGTTCATGTTTCAAAAATCTCTTGCTGGCCGTTTCAGCACTTGTAGCTCTCAGCAGCCACTTAAGTAAGAAAATCTTAATTTTATAACTTTCTGTTAATTGACTAGTCTTATCGATCGAGTATCAACTTGCGACGCACAATCGTTTGTAGATTATGACAGTAGCTATCTGTCACATAGGTCGAAAATCCCTTGCTTGCCGTCCTTCATGGTAAAAATCTTTGAAAACTGCAACTTTTCAGAATATTTTGGGTACATTTCGCTTTGGTATCCCCTTTTCACACTGTTTGCGGTAGAGTATCACATAAAGCTCTCAGCAGTTCTTTAGCATGATTATCTAGCTGTATATTTCATGTTTCAAAAATCTCTTGCTGGCCGTTTCAGCACTTGTAGCTCTCATCAGCCACTTAAGTAAGAAAATCTTAATTTTATAATTTTCTGTTAATTGACTAGTCTTATCGATCGAGTATCAACTTGCGACGCACAATCGTTTGTAGGTTATGACAGTAGCTATCTGTCACATAGGTCGAAAATCCCTTGCTTGCCGTCCTTCATGGTAAAAATCTTTGAAAACTGCATCTTTTCAGAATATTTTGGGTACATTTCGCTTTGGTATCCCCTTTTCACACTGTTTGCGGTAGAGTATCACTTAAAGCTCTCAGCAGTTCTTTAGCATGATTATCTAGCTGTATAGTTCAGGTTTCAAAAATCTCTTGCTGGCCGTTTCAGCACTTGTAGCTCTCATCAGCCACTTAAGTAAGAAAATCTTAATTTTATAATTTTCTGTTAATTGACTAGTCTTATCGATCGAGTATCAACTTGCGACGCACAATCGTTTGTAGGTTATGACAGTAGCTATCTGTCACATAGGTCAAAAATCCCTTGCTTGCCGTCCTTCATGGTAAAAATCTTTGAAAACTGCATCTTTTCAGAATATTTTGGGTACATTTCGCTTTGGTATCCCCTTTTCACACTGTTTGCGGTAGAGTATCACTTAAAGCTCTCAGCAGTTCTTTAGCATGATTATCTAGCTGTATAGTTCAGGTTTCAAAAATCTCTTGCTGGCCGTTTCAGCACTTGTAGCTCTCATCAGCCACTTAAGTAAGAAAATCTTAATTTTATAATTTTCTGTTAATTGACTAGTCTTATCGATCGAGTATCAACTTGCGACGCACAATCGTTTGTAGGTTATGACAGTAGCTATCTGTCACATAGGTCGAAAATCCCTTGCTTGCCGTCCTTCATGCTACAAATCTTTGAAAACTGCAACTTTTCAGAATATTTTGGGTACATTTCGCTTTGGTATCCCCTTTTCACAATGTTTGCGGTCGAGTATCACTTAAAGCTCTAAGCAGTTCTTTAGCATGATTATCTAGCTGTATAGTTCATGTTTCAAAAATCTCTTGCTGGCCGTTTCAGCACTTGTAGCTCTCATCAGCCACTTAAGTAAGAAAATCTTAATTTTATAAATTTCTGTAAATTTACTAGTCTTATCGATCGAGTATCAATTTGCGATGCACGATCATTTGTAGGTTATGACAGTAGCTATCTGTCACATAGGTCGAAAATCCCTTGCTTGCCGTCCTTCATGGTAAAAATCTTTGAAAACTGCAACTTTTCAGAATATTTTGGGTACATTTCGCTTTGGTATCCCCTTTTCACAATGTTTGCGGTCGAGTATCACTTAAAGCTCTCAGCAGTTATTTAGCATGATTATCTAGCTGTATAGTTCAGGTTTCAAAAATCTCTTGCTGGCCGTTTCAGCACTTGTAGCTCTCAGCAGCCACTTAAGTAAGAAAATCTTAATTTTATAAATTTCTGTTAATTGACTAGTCTTATCGATCGAGTATCAACTTGCGACGCACAATCGTTTGTAGGTTATGATAGTAGCTATCTGTCACATAGGTCGAAAATCCCTTGCTTGCCGTCCTTCATGGTAAAAATCTTTGAAAACTGCAACTTTTCAGAATATTTTGGGTACATTTCGCTTTGGTATCCCCTTTTCACAATGTTTGCGGTAGAGTATCACATAAAGCTCTCAGCAGTTCTTTAGCATGATTATCTAGCTGTATAGTTCAGGTTTCAAAAATCTCTTGCTGGCCGTTTCAGCACTTGTAGCTCTCATCAGCCTCTTAAGTAAGAAAATCTTAATTTTATAATTTTCTGTTAATTGACTAGTCTTATCGATCGAGTATCAACTTGCGACGCACAATCGTTTGTAGGTTATGACAGTAGCTATCTGTCACATAGGTCGAAAATCCCTTGCTTGCCGTCCTTCATGGTAAAAATCTTTGAAAACTGCAACTTTTCAGAATATTTTGGGTACATTTCGCTTTGGTATCCCCTTTTCACAATGTTTGCGGTCGAGTATCACTTAAAGCTCTCAGCAGTTATTTAGCATGATTATCTAGCTGTATAGTTCAGGTTTCAAAAATCTCTTGCTGGCCGTTTCAGCACTTGTAGCTCTCAGCAGCCACTTAAGTAAGAAAATCTTAATTTTATAACTTTCTGTTAATTGACTAGTCTTATCGATCGAGTATCAACTTGCGACGCACAATCGTTTGTAGGTTATGACAGTAGCTATCTGTCACATAGGTCGAAAATCCCTTGCTTGCCGTCCTTCATGGTAAAAATCTTTGAAAACTGCATCTTTTCAGAATATTTTGGGTACATTTCGCTTTGGTATCCCCTTTTCACACTGTTTGCGGTAGAGTATCACTTAAAGCTCTCAGCAATTCTTTAGCATGATTATCTAGCTGTATAGTTCAGGTTTCAAAAATCTCTTGCTGGCCGTTTCAGCACTTGTAGCTCTCATCAGCCACTTAAGTAAGAAAATCTTAATTTTATAATTTTCTGTTAATTGACTAGTCTTATCGATCGAGTATCAACTTGCGACGCACAATCGTTTGTAGGTTATGACAGTAGCTATCTGTCACATAGGTCGAAAATCCCTTGCTTGCCGTCCTTCATGGTAAAAATCTTTGAAAACTGCATCTTTTCAGAATATTTTGGGTACATTTCGCTTTGGTATCCCCTTTTCACACTGTTTGCGGTAGAGTATCACATAAAGCTCTCAGCAGTTATTTAGCATGATTATCTAGCTGTATAGTTCAGGTTTCAAAAATCTCTTGCTGGCCGTTTCAGCACTTGTAGCTCTCATCAGCCACTTAAGTAAGAAAATCTTAATTTTATAAATTTCTGTAAATTTACTAGTCTTATCGATCGTGTATCAACTTGCGACGCACAATCGTTTGTAGGTTATGACAGTAGCTATCTGTCACATAGGTCGAAAATCCCTTGCTTGCCGTCCTTCATGGTAAAAATCTTTGAAAACTGCATCTTTTCAGAATATTTTGGGTACATTTCGCTTTGGTATCCCCTTTTCACACTGTTTGCGGTAGAGTATCACATAAAGCTCTCAGCAGTTATTTAGCATGATTATCTAGCTGTATAGTTCAGGTTTCAAAAATCTCTTGCTGGCCGTTTCAGCACTTGTAGCTCTCAGCAGCCACTTAAGTAAGAAAATCTTAATTTTATAACTTTCTGTTAATTGACTAGTCTTATCGATCGAGTATCAACTTGCGACGCACAATCGTTTGTAGGTTATGACAGTAGCTATCTGTCACATAGGTCGAAAATCCCTTGCTTGCCGTCCTTCATGGTAAAAATCTTTGAAAACTGCATCTTTTCAGAATATTTTGGGTACATTTCGCTTTGGTATCCCCTTTTCACACTGTTTGCGGTAGAGTATCACTTAAAGCTCTCAGCAGTTCTTTAGCATGATTATCTAGCTGTATAGTTCAGGTTTCAAAAATCTCTTGCTGGCCGTTTCAGCACTTGTAGCTCTCAGCAGCCACTTAAGTAAGAAAATCTTAATTTTATAACTTTCTGTTAATTGACTAGTCTTATCGATCGAGTATCAACTTGCGACGCACAATCGTTTGTAGGTTATGACAGTAGCTATCTGTCACATAGGTCGAAAATCCCTTGCTTGCCGTCCTTCATGGTAAAAATCTTTGAAAACTGCATCTTTTCAGAATATTTTGGGTACATTTCGCTTTGGTATCCCCTTTTCACACTGTTTGCGGTAGAGTATCACTTAAAGCTCTCAGCAATTCTTTAGCATGATTATCTAGCTGTATAGTTCAGGTTTCAAAAATCTCTTGCTGGCCGTTTCAGCACTTGTAGCTCTCATCAGCCACTTAAGTAAGAAAATCTTAATTTTATAATTTTCTGTTAATTGACTAGTCTTATCGATCGAGTATCAACTTGCGACGCACAATCGTTTGTAGGTTATGACAGTAGCTATCTGTCACATAGGTCGAAAATCCCTTGCTTGCCGTCCTTCATGGTAAAAATCTTTGAAAACTGCATCTTTTCAGAATATTTTGGGTACATTTCGCTTTGGTATCCCCTTTTCACACTGTTTGCGGTAGAGTATCACATAAAGCTCTCAGCAGTTATTTAGCATGATTATCTAGCTGTATAGTTCAGGTTTCAAAAATCTCTTGCTGGCCGTTTCAGCACTTGTAGCTCTCATCAGCCACTTAAGTAAGAAAATCTTAATTTTATAAATTTCTGTAAATTTACTAGTCTTATCGATCGTGTATCAACTTGCGACGCACAATCGTTTGTAGGTTATGACAGTAGCTATCTGTCACATAGGTCGAAAATCCCTTGCTTGCCGTCCTTCATGGTAAAAATCTTTGAAAACTGCATCTTTTCAGAATATTTTGGGTACATTTCGCTTTGGTATCCCCTTTTCACACTGTTTGCGGTAGAGTATCACATAAAGCTCTCAGCAGTTATTTAGCATGATTATCTAGCTGTATAGTTCAGGTTTCAAAAATCTCTTGCTGGCCGTTTCAGCACTTGTAGCTCTCAGCAGCCACTTAAGTAAGAAAATCTTAATTTTATAACTTTCTGTTAATTGACTAGTCTTATCGATCGAGTATCAACTTGCGACGCACAATCGTTTGTAGGTTATGACAGTAGCTATCTGTCACATAGGTCGAAAATCCCTTGCTTGCCGTCCTTCATGGTAAAAATCTTTGAAAACTGCATCTTTTCAGAATATTTTGGGTACATTTCGCTTTGGTATCCCCTTTTCACACTGTTTGCGGTAGAGTATCACTTAAAGCTCTCAGCAGTTCTTTAGCATGATTATCTAGCTGTATAGTTCAGGTTTCAAAAATCTCTTGCTGGCCGTTTCAGCACTTGTAGCTCTCAGCAGCCACTTAAGTAAGAAAATCTTAATTTTATAACTTTCTGTTAATTGACTAGTCTTATCGATCGAGTATCAACTTGCGACGCACAATCGTTTGTAGGTTATGACAGTAGCTATCTGTCACATAGGTCGAAAATCCCTTGCTTGCCGTCCTTCATGGTAAAAATCTTTGAAAACTGCAACTTTTCAGAATATTTTGGGTACATTTCGCTTTGGTATCCCCTTTTCACACTGTTTGCGGTAGAGTATCACATAAAGCTCTCAGCAGTTCTTTAGCATGATTATCTAGCTGTATAGTTCATGTTTCAAAAATCTCTTGCTGGCCGTTTCAGCACTTGTAGCTCTCATCAGCCACTTAAGTAAGAAAATCTTAATTTTATAAATTTCTGTAAATTTACTAGTCTTATCGATCGAGTATCATTTTGCGATGCACAATCATTTGTAGGTTATGACAGTAGCTATCTGTCACATAGGTCGAAAATCCCTTGCTTGCCGTCCTTCATGGTAAAAATCTTTGAAAACTGCAACTTTTCAGAATATTTTGGGTACATTTCGCTTTGGTATCCCCTTTTCACACTGTTTGCGGTAGAGTATCACATAAAGCTCTCAGCAGTTCTTTAGCATGATTATCTATCTGTATAGTTCAGGTTTCAAAAATCTCTTGCTGGCCGTTTCAGCACTTGTAGCTCTCATCAGCCTCTTAAGTAAGAAAATCTTAATTTTATAATTTTCTGTTAATTGACTAGTCTTATCGATCGAGTATCAACTTGCGACGCACAATCGTTTGTAGGTTATGACAGTAGCTATCTGTCACATAGGTCGAAAATCCCTTGCTTGCCGTCCTTCATGGTAAAAATCTTTGAAAACTGCAACTTTTCAGAATATTTTGGGTACATTTCGCTTTGGTATCCCCTTTTCACAATGTTTGCGGTCGAGTATCACTTAAAGCTCTCAGCAGTTATTTAGCATGATTATCTAGCTGTATAGTTCAGGTTTCAAAAATCTCTTGCTGGCCGTTTCAGCACTTGTAGCTCTCAGCAGCCACTTAAGTAAGAAAATCTTAATTTTATAACTTTCTGTTAATTGACTAGTCTTATCGATCGAGTGTCAACTTGCGACGCACAATCGTTTGTAGGTTATGGCAGTAGCTATCTGTCACATAGGTCGAAAATCCCTTGCCTGCCGTCCTTCATGCTACAAATCTTTGAAAACTGCAACTTTTTAGAATATTTTGGGTACATTTCGCTTTGGTACCCCCTTTTCACAATGTTTACGGTCGAGTATCACTTAAAGCTCTCAGCAGTTCTTTAGCGTGATTATCTAGCTGTATAGTTCATGTTTCAAAAATCTCTTGCTGGCCGTTTCAGCACTTGTAGCTCTCATCAGCCACTTAAGTAAGAAAATCTTAATTTTATAATTTTCTGTTAATTTACTAGTCTTATCGATCGAGTATCAATTTGCGATGCACAATCATTTGTAGGTTATGACAGTAGCTATCTGTCACATAGGTCGAAAATCCCTTGCTTGCCGTCCTTCATGCTACAAATCTTTGAAAACTGCAATTTTCAGAATATTTTGGGTACATTTCGCTTTGGTATCCCCTTTTCACAGTGTTTGCGGTAGAGTATCACTTAAAGCTCTCAGCAGTTCTTTAGCATGATTATCAGAGCTCGGATAGGGTGAGCTATTTGCCTTATAATTTGACATGTCTTATGTCATTTTCAAGGCAAATAGCTCACCCTATCCGAGCTCTGATGATTATCTAGCTGTATAGTTCCTGTTTCAAAAATCTCTTGCTGGCCGTTTCAGCACTTGTAGCTCTCATCAGCCACTTAAGTAAGAAAATCTTAATTTTATAAATTTCTGTAAATTTACTAGTCTTATCGATCGAGTATCATTTTGCGATGCACAATCATTTGTAGGTTATGACAGTAGCTATCTGTCACATAGGTCGAAAATCCCTTGCTTGCCGTCCTTCATGGTAAAAATCTTTGAAAACTGCAACTTTTCATAATATTTTGGGTACATTTCGCTTTGGTATCCCCTTTTCACACTGTTTGCGGTAGAGTATCACATAAAGCTCTCAGCAGTTCTTTAGCATGATTATCTAGCTGTATAGTTCAGGTTTCAAAAATCTCTTGCTGGCCGTTTCAGCACTTGTAGCTCTCATCAGCCACTTAAGTAAGAAAATCTTAATTTTATAATTTTCTGTTAATTGACTAGTCTTATCGATCGAGTATCAACTTGCGGTGTAAATTGTTTTGTAGGTTATGACAGTAGCTATCTGTCACATAGGTCGAAAATCCCTTGCCTGCCGTCCTTCATGCTACAAATCTTTGAAAACTGTAACTTTTTAGAATATTTTGGGTACATTTCGCTTTGGTACCCCCTTTTCACAATGTTTACGGTCGAGTATCACTTAAAGCTCTCAGCAGTTCTTTAGCGTGATTATCTAGCTGTATAGTTCATGTTTCAAAAATCTCTTGCTGGCCGTTTCAGCACTTGTAGCTCTCATCAGCCACTTAAGTAAGAAAATCTTAATTTTATAATTTTCTGTTAATTTTCTAGTCTTATCGATCGAGTATCAATTTGCGATGCACAATCATTTGTAGGTTATGACAGTAGCTATCTGTCACATAGGTCGAAAATCCTTTGCTTGCCGTCCTTCATAGGAAAAATCTTTGAAAACTGCAACTTTTCAGAATATTTTGGGTACATTTCGCTTTGCTATCCCCTTTTCACAATGTTTGCGGTCGAGTATCACTTAAAGCTCTCAGCAGTTCTTTAGCATGATTATCTAGCTGTATAGTTCAGGTTTCAAAAATCTCTTGCTGGCCGTTTCAGCACTTGTAGCTCTCAGCAGCCACTTAAGTAAGAAAATCTTAATTTTATAATTTTCTGTTAATTGACTAGTCTTATCGATCGAGTATCAACTTGCGACGCACAATCGTTTGTAGGTTATGACAGTAGCTATCTGTCACATAGGTCGAAAATCCCTTGCTTGCCGTCCTTCATGGTAAAAATCTTTGAATACTGCAACTATTTAGAATATTTTGGGTTCAGTTTGCCTTGGTCTCCCCTTTTCTCCAAGTTTATGGTCGAGTATCACTTATAGATCCCAGCAGCTTTTGCTGCATGCTGCATGGAACTGGTTTTAAAAACCTCTAGAGCTAGCTTGCCGTTTTATTAGGCGATATGACAGACAGCATGAGTTCTGTGACGAAAATGTACATATTTTAGTTTTTCATCACTTGTAGTCTTGTTCGGTCTGTTTACTTTGTAATTACATGTATCAGGTGCTCTTTTAGTGGTTTTCTATGACATTATTTACATTAAAAATTTTGACTTCTTAATTTGGTTGGGTTATCGGCGGCTGCTAACTTTGGCTGCTAACTTCACACCGGTAATTATTTAATTATTATTTTAGAACCCTTTGGCCATCTCTAAGGTAACAAAATGGTTTCAGTTCTATCCGAATCCACTCAAGCGATTTCGAAAAACAAATTAAAATATCCTCGTAAAATAATTTTCCTAAAAATATAAGATTTCATGAAATAAAACTATAGAAACGGATTATATCACGTATAATGAATTTATAATGGTACATCACGACGTTTCGAACCCTTTACAGCGTTCGTTGTCAACGGTTGTTTTTTTGTACCATAGCCCACACTGTTCACTGTCCATCGGTAAACCTTATTACAAAAGGCATAAGGTCCACCGATGGACAGTTAAGAGTGTTGCTGTTTATACGACTAAAACGACTTTGGACTACTTAATCTTGCTCTTGGCATCCCTTCATTCATATACCGATCATTGTGTCTCTTGACCTTTTTAAAAATCTGGCCGATTTATGATTCTATACTTACATTTCAATAGTTTCTGTTATTTAATAGGCATTCAGAAACTCTTTTAGGCTTCAAGTCGTTTCATGTATTGAAAAGATGACCTTTTTATAATGTTAATACGTAGGTACCTTTTGTATGAACATAATAAGAAAAAAACATTCGTGCAAAGCGAATTTAAATGTATAGAATACAACGAAAGGGATTTTGAAGGACTTATAGGACCTACATTGTAACATGGGCTAGAAAGAGGGCAATAGATTAACTTTTCAGGGTCGACCAGATAGGGGGAACTAGTACAAAGTAAGTTGTACAACTAAAACATTATTGGACTATTGCAAGTGTACAACTAAGAGCTACTTTCAAGTCAAGATTTTGACCATCCTTTGCCACATTTTATAGCAGGCCTAAACATACTTTTATATTACACTTTTCTACTATTAATACATACAAATAAAACTATCGTTTTCCACTATAACACAACTCAACAGTTCCTATTTAATGGGTATAATATATCGTGACTAATTTAGCAGTTTAACTGCTTAACTGCCCCATTAAAATGTCTGTATGTTGCGTGACGCCAACATGTAGTTATTTATTACTTGTGGAAAACTAAAAGTAGATATCTATTATTTAATAAACAGCTATCGGTATCGACAATAAATATGTTATAAAATTACCTACGGTTTTAAATTTATATTGGTGCAAGAAATGTTATATTTAAGTGGGACTTTCATACAATAAACGATACTTTTTTGGCAGTTTTTTTGCGTAATGGTACGGAACCCTTCGTGCGCAAGTTCGACGCGCACTTGGACGGTTTTTTTATATATATTTAGAACGACCTTTATTTTTTGCGACCATCTAGACTGCGAAATTTATTATGGCTATCAGTCTCCATGACGTGATTAAGACTTCTTATATTTCGGTCTTGAATAACAAACCAATCAATAATACCTACACCCTAAACATGATATTTGACTTGTTTGACTTTATAAATTATATTTACCTAAACGATACAGAGTTTACGGTTTTGACAAAAGTATATTGTCACATTAATACAAATGCATAAAAATTTTAAATTACCTTGCTTATTTTAAATAAACTTAAGGGAAATTAAAATATGTCACTTGATATGAAGATTCTAAATAATGCGACCCCATTCCATTAGTCCGAAAATAACTTTTTTATCACTTTATTAGTATCACGTCTACATGGCGGCCATATTCTCCGGGTCATCTTTAAACGTACTGATTTTATAGATTTTCCAGTTTATATCCGCCGTAAACTGACATAGACTTCCTCCCGATAGATATCGTAAAAACGTCTTTTCAGCTCAGTCACGCAGCCCACGCATAATATCCGTAATAATTATTGAAAAAGTCACGGCCTGATTCGAACTTTAAGATACTTTACAAATTTGCTAAAGATATGGATCGGATAATGTCAGTGTTATAAGTGACGTTATTGTTTGAAGAAAGAAAAAAGGCGGTCATTCAATTGTTTATCGCATTCTCGCGCAATGCGTAATAAAATCCAACATCTAATTGGTTATCTATTTATGACTGTTATGCGTATTGATGAATGTGACAATATTTAGTTTCCACTTACCTAGCGAATGGGATTGTCTTGCCTGTATCCAAAAGTAATATTGGTGATGCAAATGACATCAGATCTTCTATCCTAGAGCGGAATCTAGGTCTTTATAAAATTTGTCCTTTAAGTACGCTACAAATATTTCTGGTGCATTCTATTCCATTTTAAAACAGCACTATGGTACTTCTTCCGTGTTTTGCTTAAAAATTGAAGTTTGTCATTTTATTATAAACACGAGTACCTATACATCTATAGATTAGAAATTGAACTGATGTTGAATAATAATGGGTTAGACTGGAATTAATGATTGGGTTATCATAGTAATACCACCGCGAGTCGTCTTTTAACGCTCCATCTATTAAGTAATCTGTGGCAGCCACTGAGTGAAACTGAATAAAATCTTTCATAGCTCATAAACGACGCCATATTTTGTCATAACTGCTACACGTCAGAAAGAGTTCATTTCAATAAAAATGAGGAAAAGGAATCTTAGGAAAAGGATCCCAGTGGCAAGTATTCACGGCGATTTTTAAGATGTTCTAAGTTAATAGGGATAATAATTTACGCATTAGGTACTACATAATCAGTTTTTCGTTGATAATTACATATGAGAGATGTATTCATTTTAATTCTATAAATTCAAATGGTGAAGGTTAAATTCGAATGGTGACTGCAGCAGCATCACAGCGAGAAACCGAAGACGTGACTGACACTATGCTTAATAAACAGTATTACTGTCGTTACCGAAGTGTTGTCGCGATAAGAACCCTCCACTCGAGAGCAAGAAAATCGACAATGTGACATTTCCGCTGCTGCTACTATAAGGGTAACATTCCATTTCTGACCGCAGCTGCACTACTAGTACGAGCGCGTCGGTGTTATTGTCAATTTCCATAATAAAATGAATGGTAGTGCAGCTGCTGTCGTTGGAAATGGACTGTCACCTTAACACTACAGACACAAATGATACCTTTAAAGGTGACAGTCCATTTACAACGACAGCTGCACTACTGTTCATTTTACTATGGAAATTGACAATGACAGCGACGCGTTCAGTACCGGTAGTGCAGCTGCGGTTAGAAATTTATTTTTATTTATTTTATTTTATTAGTCAAATAATAAAATAAAATAAATAAAAATAAACACAGCATTACAGTAAAACCAAGGCACTGTGAAACTACAAAAAAAATACAATACAATGAAACTACAAATAAAAACAAATAAAAACCAAAGACAAATTAAACATTAGAGAAATGGAATGTTACCATAATGAGACGTTTGAATATCAACTTCAGCTACATTATTGATGCAGGTTGACACCCGAAGGTCACCTTTAAGTTGTCAGTCAGACGACAATGTCTGCATTGTGCATTCTAATAATTAAATGCAAATGGGTTCTGTTTAGAATTAAGCTAGTTATTAATTTCTTTTAATAATACTACTGTATACAGGGTGATTCATGAGACGTGAGCAGGACTAATCCCGCACACTCAGTAACTGATAATTGATCGATAACCGTCGTATTTAGGTGAAACAACCACATTTTTTCCTATTTTTTAACTTTTTGGTGAGGGCAAATTTAATTCTCTACAATCATGGTCACCCTACAAGACCTAATTAATAAACATAAAACCTCTTTTACGAAGAAAATAAAATGTCAAACCTGAGTGAGAATAGTGAGATACGAGTTTTCAAAAGTAACCAGACCGTGATGACAGTGATGACATTCAATTTGACACAGAATATCGGTAGTTTAGTATTCTAATGTTAGGGTGACCATCCTTGTCGTAAATAAATTAATAACTTTTTTTTCAACACGACTAGAAAATTAACGTTAACCTCACTAATACTGATAGGAAACAGTTGCTTATAATTTACGAAATGCGCAGTGTTAGTCCTGCTCACGTCTCCTGAGTCACCCTGTATATCTTGTTTGTAAATAATAATAAAAAATGCAACTCGCATATTTGACAATTTACAACGCAAGCGCCAGACGCATAATCATTCCTTTTTCTAAATAAAATAAGTCTGTATCCAATAGTAAGATATTTCTGTATCAAATGGTCTTATTTGAATACTTAAATTTAATATCTAGTTTTGAATGCAAAACAAACTCGTAAAACGTATTTAAGTATCTTTTTATTCTGCCCCACCACCATAACAACCGTAAGTCACGTTGACGCCAGTTTTAACTTGGAATTTATTGCGCGAGAATACGGTAAACAACTGAATGTTTGCAAATGACACTTACTGTTATTATGCATGGGTCAATGTTATACATATACACAGATGTAGTGCATAATTGTTTTTCATCGTGTTTTCTCGGAAACTTTCATACTTGTCTTGCTACTTCAGTCAACGTCAGTAGGTACTTTTCGTACCGAGACTGATGTTGCTATTTCAATAGCACGTTACGTTTCCGTATATATAATATATAATAAATAATTACTTATATTAAAATTTTGGCAAAAAATCGTCAATATAAAATTTAAGTTGAAAAATCCATGAAATATTTAATCTAAGAGAAGATTTTTCAAAATGTTATATTTGTAACAACCTGGATAATCTGCAACCTGCTAAATAAAAAGTAAAACTTATTTTATATAATAACAAATATAAAATTGAAGTTAATACTTGCAGTGAAAATATTTTGATGTCAGCGCTGTTTTATTACAGTAGGTATCTGAAACAAAATAATATTATAGGTAAGTTACTTGTATTTAAATATTAACAATAAAATACGTTAAATAATTACATTAATTACACAACAGTATAGCCACTAATGATTTACATATTTATGTAAATAAAATAACTAGAAACAAATTCAAAACCAACCACATAAGAAAATACTTTTTTTTTTTACATTAAATATGTATCCGAATAAATCTGGATTGAAGGTCGCACGCTCTTTATCTACCTAACACTACGCCACCAGTGCTTCTTTTCTTACTCAAGCTGGCCATACGAGCTTAACTATTTAGACATAGTTTAGCTCATATTATCATTTAAATATACGTAACAGTTACATAAGTCTTTCTAGAATAAAACACGACAGTTGTCGGTTCAAAGGCAATTCAACAGAATTTTATTCAATTGTCACCCAATTATGTACTGTATATGTCGGTGTCGTAACGAGACCCATTGTTGAAAAATATATTCATACAGCAAGCGTATGCATTCGAAAACCATCAGTAACGTTAAAAAAATCCAATTTAAGGACTCGCGCTAGACCGGGCCGAGCCCGGGCCGAGGCGTCCGACATGTCATTTTCTATAAGGGCTTATAGGTGAGCACGTGGTGCTTTTCATAGAAAACGAAGCGCCGGAAACTCCGGAGTTATCGCGTGAGTTATCCTTACAACTGATATTTCTAAGGAATAAAAAATTACAATTTATTGAAGTGAAAACTTCTTTAGCGGCGCTGAGCACTTTTTGAGGTGGGGAAAAAATGATAAACTCGATTCAGCGTAACGCGTAACGTAACGCTGACGTCATGTGTCACGGACAATGTTATTCACCAATGAACTTGAGTCATAACGTATATAATCAGGTCAATTATTTAAAACTGGACTTAAATTAAGCAATAAAGCTCAATGTTCTAATTTTGTACGGGCTGAAATACGAGGATCTCACAGTTACATTCTAACTTTATATCACTCAAATATAATTCAATAAAGCTACATCTTGATGAAATCGCTAATAAAAGTGAACTCTAGTACTGGTGAATAAAACTCAAAATATCATGACCAAATATATTTAGATACGAGATCTGCAAGGTAACATTACAATTTCTATTCGAATTTTAAACAATTAACGCTACAAATTTAAGCTCACTGGCCAGCAATTTCGGAACTAAAGTTTTTCAATGGAAAGAGGATGGGTCAATTATACATAGTGCTGCAGACATTTTGGACTAGTCATTGAGTTTTCACTTCTGTCGGCACTCCCGGAGTGCAACCCGTTGTTTTTTTATTATTTAACTGAAAGCGTTCTTTTTCAAAAACCGTCGTATTTTTCAGGGTCACAAAAGCTTCTATAGTGTCTTTTTCAAAAGCGAGAATCCGCTAATAGCATTGGTTGTATTCCAATCTCTTCGCTCCGCTGGATTATTAACTATAACCAAACTGTTTGATTCCCGCACGTTTCCTCTCATCTCCGCCTCAGTGGAAAGGCATTCTTACTCTACAATTCGCAAAATCTTTGCTCATACAATACGTCTATTTCGGGCATGGCCTCCAATGTCAAAACTTGCGTCGTACATCACAATAAATCATATAAATCCATCAGCACCAGCCGCCGATAACGAACTGAAGTTTTTCACGATCGAATGATGACGCATATTGATTACAAACTACAGATTTTGCTTTTTTAAAGTGTTTTATGGGCAAAGAACGCATTGCTGCATAAAGCAGGTAGTGCAACAACCCAAACACTATTTTGGGTTACACGAGTCTGTATATACATATTTGAAAAACACACGGAAAGGACATGTAATTTTTTTTTGAAAAATGAGATTGTAATCTCAAAATTCTGTTACGTCTGTAATCATAAATATTCCTCCTTTTTTCTCACTTTAAAAACAGCTATACACAAAAATAATATGGTTAGTTATGTACATCGTTCCTTTCAAACTGCGATAACTCAAAATGTTGTCACAGTGTCTGGAGATACATGTTCTTTCCGTATACCCTTCATTTGTAATTTACATATGTAATTCTGGGCTCAAATAAAATTAAATGGGTAGTCGCGCTTCATAAAGGATAATAGTTTTTTATTACTTATAGTTATTTCCTTTAATTAAACGAAAAATTGGCCATAATACAGATTAACCTGTTTTTACGCTTTCAATACTTTAAAAATCATTGAAATGACTCTGGTTAGCGCACTATCATATTACTAAGAGAACAGTAGGAGCTTCAATTGAGTCGACTGCTGCTAGTCTTTTATGCTCGATCTAGTAATAGCGATCTGTGATGACGCCACGCGCATACGTTGTGAATGAAATTCCAAGCAGTAATAACTGTAAATCTGTGCACGTTCGGATTGCCCTATTTTAATGAATAAAGCAATTTTAAAGTCGACCACTGCGACTGCGACCGCGGCTGCGACCGAGCCGGACGATATCGGCCTGTCAGTTAGAACAAAAATTTAACAGTTCCGAACAACTGATCGGCCGATATCGTCCGGCGGACTGTTGGTCAGTGGTCGGCTTAACGGATATTTTTTGAAACATTTTCAAAATGGTGGAGCCATGAGGTTTCGAATGGTCTACCTACCGGCGCTACAGCTCCCAGAATCACTTACTTTTATCAGTTACAATTTATTATCTTATTTCTAAGAGGTATGTTTAAAATTCAACCTAATCTTGGTTGTTTAGATGATTTTTCTAAGATGAATGCCTTCCCTAACGCCGCAGAGAGAAACGGTGACATTGGTGAACATTATCTGTGTAATTTATAGGCTTGGAGACTGTTCCCGACACTAGGCAGTGTGCTCGTTATTTATTAGTTTATTTGTGTTTAGAAGGAGGTTTTGTAACAAGAATTATTTAGGTAACTTCTATTAGAAAATATGGGTCAAAAACTTTTTAGGATGAATTAAGGTTATAGGTGCCCTGTGGCTATGCCATTATGTATACCGACCTACATTATTGCAGAGGCCGGAAAATAGCAATTCGTGTATGAGATTCGATTTCTATAGGACAATTTCTATATATTATCGTGATAAGTTATTGGTGAGCAGCTTTCATTATAATAATATACCTACGGATTTTTATCGTAGAATCAGCTTGTAGATTTTTTTAATTTTCATGAGGTCTGCAGCTCACCGAGCAGGGAATGCGGCTCGGAAATAAGACAATTAAAATAGATAAAACTCACTAGTTTTGTCCTATTTCTAAAAAGCAGGTGTACATTTTACATACTCTTGGTTATTTAAACGTTATTTCTAAGATGAATACCTTCCCCAGAAACAGTGATATAGGATATTTATAGCATTAGCGAGACTACTCCAGACACTATTAGATAGTGTTCCGGTGATAAGTTTTTTTCACGGATAAAAGGTGAACAATTTAACACTATTTTATTACAATTCTCATATTGTGATATTTGGCACACTTCTTAACCTCGCGAATCTTGCTAGAACCCAACCTTTTAAATAAAATCTTACGAACTCTGACGGCAGTTGCCAAAATACTAATGGAATTGGAAACTCGAATAATTTTATCATTTGTATCAAAGTGAAAAGTTTTCGGCGGCGAAATGAAAAAGGAACAAAAACATTTGTAATTTGTTCACATTAGCAAGGCCTAAAGAGATTGACGATTATTCTTTATTGTGTTGCCTAAAAAAACAATCTCAAATAATAAGTACGAACAACCGTTGGTAATCAGGAAATTGAATAGACTGCTTCCTATAGAAAAAATAATTGGTTTTAGAAAAGTCAGGATTTTTTACGGAATTACACAAAAAATAGGTCAAAGTTCATAGTTTCGAACTTTCAATTACTTTATTACAAAGAGTAAAGTAATTAAGTATAGGTGCTGTAGGTAAGTACTCGTTTTTTATCACATTCATTGCCAACCAGGCAAACAAGACACCCGCGCCAGGACATCACAATTTCGTCATATAAAGCTGTAGTACTACGATCCCGACTATCGGGTCGTCCGGCCTGGGAACGAAATCATAAAATACCCGATAATCGGATTCTAAGAACAGAATGTGTTCTTATACAGGAAATGTCAAATTTATTATGAACTTATTGATAGAAAACATTTTGTCATATCCCTGCAGTAATGCAGTCAGTATAATAAATGGCAGTTCATAATAAATGACTGCAACAATATTACAGCGCAACACTGCCGACTGAATTGCTGCCGCAAATGTCAAAATCAATGTCGCCGCCCGAAAGTTTCACGTTGGCGGCAGCAATACAGTCGACAGCAACGCCGCCCCGCAATAGGCACTACTTACAGCAGTAATGCTAATGCAGTCTGGCTCCGAACCGTACCTTTAAGGTTTTTATATACGCGGAAGGGCAGGGTAAGTTATGAATACAATTGTTATTATTCAATTCAGGAATAATTCAATTCGTTTATAAATGTTAAAAAAACAAATATTATATCCGGATGCCTTCTTATAATACATTAATTGGTATTACATTAGTATTGGTTTTTCGTTTCCAAACTCTGGTCAGGCATAAACGTCTCGCTTTGTTCGAAGTTGTTAATCGATTCCAAGACGATTGATTGCTTTCTCAAGTAACCGGGAAACTCGAAATGTATCGAAACGAGTCGGTTCATTAATGAAGATCGGTTTCCGTTAATGAGGCCCGTTTGTTTCTTACTTGATTACGCCAAATGTTATATTAAGACTGCGCTGACCGTCCAGTGGCACCCTCATTACCCCGGGATTGTTTTTTCTAATAAACAAGTCCTTTATGTATAATCCAGTACCTATATCATTAACCCTTAAATTGGCATTGTGCATCACAGTGTACGTTAGTTAGTAAAAATTCCTGTCGTAAACATATCTAATTTCCTAAGCTTTTATTAACAGAAACTACTTAATAATGATGTTATCAATAGTAATTAAATATGTGATATGGCATAAAATTAAAATTAACGTCGCTATCAAAAAATCTGTTCGAAGCGGCGACGCTCGCCAGTACCTCTAATAAGTTTTATTAAATTTTAACAACTTTTCTGTAGGCAAGTTATGATTATTATGTTTTGTGTTTCATAAGAAAGTGGTAAAGTATATGAATAATTGGTTATTTTGTGTGCATAAGGCATAATAATAAAGATAATCACTGGTAAATTGGAATGTACACCACGGTTACCGTTGACAAGTTTGTAAAGATGTACTTACATTCAACT
Source organism: Cydia fagiglandana (assembly GCF_963556715.1). Classification (NCBI taxonomy): domain Eukaryota; kingdom Metazoa; phylum Arthropoda; class Insecta; order Lepidoptera; family Tortricidae; genus Cydia; species Cydia fagiglandana. The sequence continues at coordinate 19,770,078 of NC_085942.1, read as the reverse complement.
ACGGTAACCACCGTGTACGTTGCCAACCTATCTGTACTTAACTTTTGTTTTTAATCTATCGATTTTACGTGTCCTTGTTTATTTAAAATATTTTTAAACAGAATGGTTTCCTTTCTTTGTCTGTAGTATTTAATACTATGTAGATCGCATAAGATTTTAGCTTTAATTCACGTAAAAAATGTATGTTCCGATTATGAATCAGATTCCGATGAGGAACCAACGCGCATTCAAACAATACTATTCTGACGATAGCCCTGATCCACCTTCTATAAATTCTTCTTTGGAGCGATTAAATTTGCTAGACAGCTTGTCGGACGAGGATGATGTCGATAAATATAATCAAGCACGATTTAATTCCGAAAGCACGTTGATTCTCTTTCGAGCGTATTAGAGTTCTGTAATCTCCATCTACAGTTATTTATGGTGCTTTGCCTACACTACACTTCAACACTCATCGCCATTAACTACATACTAGGGCAACAAGAGGTTCATATAAACACGTGAAATGTACCAGCCTGAAAAAAAAACAGAATTAGATACTGCTTTAGGTTACTTTTAGAACTTCCGGATTGAGCTAACTATTCGAAGGACATTGTAAAGCGACGAAGATTGGTAACCGATGAAATGAAAGTTGAGAAACTGTGCCATAAGAAAAAAAATACAAAAGGCTCTGAAATAGCGTCCTAGAGTTACAGACAGTCTTTGGTTTAACAACATGGGGCATTTTCCTGAGAGTGGACCGTAAAATGTACACTACTACAGGGATAGACAAAATTTTATAGCGTCAAATGCAACATGTTCCTTTGTTTAATTGTCGGAGAAACAAAAACACTAAATTGCTTTTAACAATTTCACACTAAATTATGTTTTTTCATAATAATTTACATTAATTTTTATATAATATTTTACTGGCTTCTTGGCAGCGGTAACCAGCGTGTACATAGAACAATGTTACTTTTCTTGTTATAAAATTGGCAACGTGCATGGTGATGTACATAGATTTTCTGAAAAACCGATAATACTGGATTTTTTCAAACATTTTTCTGTAGACCCCCAGACGGTATTAAATAAAGGTATGCTACTATATCACTTGTTTTTACAAATTTTTACTCTTGCCAATTTAAGGGTTAAACTTGTAGTCCTACTGATTCCCCAGCTTTTGGTCTTAGTCATATAGACTAAAACTATATAGTTTGTAGTTTTATTTTTGGCTTCTTTTAAAAACGGCAAATGGTGGCCGCTTTTTTCCGATTAGGTAATATATTAAAAATTGGGGAATAAGTAGGATAACAACTGAATACAGAAACGAATCGGTTTATTAGAAAACTCAATCCCCTAATGAGGGCGCCACTTGACGGTCGGTCGGTGCCACAAATGTCAAAATCGTGGATGCTGTCTGGAATTTCGACATCTGTGGGCGCATTACTGTAGCAGTAATACTAGTGTAGTCTGAATTCGAATGAAACCTTAAAGGGGCCCACTGATTAATAGTCCGCCGGACGGTATCGGCCTGTCAGTTAGACCAAAATTTTGACAGTTCCGAACAACTGACATGCCGTTACCGTCCGGCGGACTGTTAATCAGTGAGCCCCTTAAGGGTAACATACTATTACCATTTCCAACGACAGTTGCACTACTGTCAATTTTTCTATGGAAATTGACAATGACAGCGACGCGTTCAGTACCGGTAGTGCAGCTGCGGTTAGAAATGGAATGTTACCATAAGAATGACTAGTGTTTTCTAATAGCTTAGCTACTAGTGGAATATTTAGGTGTTCCATGTTTATCACTGCAGTCTAAAATCCTCCTAATCTTCCCCGAGATAGCGCTGATAAGATCCGCTTAAGCGGAGTTTAATGAAAAATATAGTAAAACGCTGATGATAAGCAAACTAAAAACACCACGCTTTAGTATGTAGTATGTACTTTAGTATGTATGTATGTATGTATGTATGTGTATGTGTGTGAATATGTGCATGGTACGGTCGGGTTCACTAACATCTTAACTAGCCAACGCTCCAATAATATTTCGGTAATATTTACCTAGTAACAAGAACTATATTGTACGAAACATGTGTGTTCATACAAATTAATGTAGGAACACATACAAAACTAACCTTAAAATAATAAGATTAACTGATAATAGGTACGTAGTAGCAGGTACCTTCCACATATTGGTCCCAAATAATGTAACGTCTTAGGTTTCTACTTCAGTACGTACGTATTGATTTGTCTTTATTAACTACTAGCTATTCCATCTGAGTGGAATTAAAATTATAATTGATACAAAATAATCTATGGCCTTCCCCGGAGATCTCAATCTATCTCCATACCTACATAAAACGGTGCAGCGGTTTAAGCGTGAAGTGGTAACATATACCTAATAAAATTAGAGACAGATTTGATATTTGATATTTATTGAAATTAAGTTTTACAGGGTAAATAAATAGAGGGTAGAAGGTTTTTTATGCCTGATGCTTATGATTTCAGTTAAAACGTTTGTTATTTTGTATTATTTTACAAAGAACAACTTGAAGAGTTTAGAGCGTCGTTAGTAATTCAATACTACGCAATTTGCTCAAGCCCGCGCTAAGTGGGGTTCAAGGACTGACCAAGAGCTAGTGAATCGTTGACAAAACAATTACCAAGATTAACGAAGCTTGTCCAATAACAGTTTAGAGGTCACATTACCTACTATTAGATAATAGTTAATTAATAGTTGGAAAGGGGACGATCGCTATTCCATACAAATGTAGTTCCCCCTCTGAATCTTCTTCTTCTTCTCCTTCCTGGTGTTATCCCGGCATTTTGCCACGGCTCATGGGAGCTTGACAACTAATCCCATTATTTGACGTAGGCACTAGTTTTTACGAAAGCGACTGCCATCTGACCTTCCAGTCCCCCCTCTGAATATTGACCGTATTATTAACCATTGCTCGGTCCCTTCCTGTGACTTTTATCGATTATTTTAACATTATATTTATTTATTTTAAACTTTATTGGACATAAAAAAGTACAACAAGCGGAATATTATACGAACTAGGAGCGAAAAACATTTTCTATACAAAACTTAAAATGTTTCGATACTCGTATAAAAAATACGCAGACCGGTATGCGCCACCAAAACAAAAAGTGTTTTATAGTTTTTTTATTTAAAGTTTGAGTCATGGATGTGTATCAATCGGTCCTCGCTAGAGATACGGAGACGGCCGGCCGGTTGCGGTTTGTTTATTAACTTTTTATTAATAGCTATATATTTTTTGTTTTGTAGTGACTTATTTGTGTTTGTTGGGTCAGGTCCCCCGCAACGATACGGGCGGCCTTGTCCCAAGTTTTCAATCACTCGACGTGAATTGCAGAAAAGTTAAATTAAAAGTTAGTCTTGTGATACTGCGAGGAAATGCTGCCAGCAGTTATAGCATCATCGCGAAGGGGCATAGTCTTTACAAATTTATTTTAAGATTAGTTATGTTTAGTGAAAATTCATACATTTTTATCTATTTCAGGAAACTCACTGGGCCGTACCGTGGCCGTACCAAAAGGACAGCGTCCGTCTCCGACCATTTCCTGCCTTTATCGGGTTAGGTTTACTCTTGCGTAGATATCTGACGACTCAACCGTGTGCGGATAAAAATGATTTGGGATGAACGTATGTTACGGGATATGAGGAAAAGAAAACACTTTTATAGAAAATAAATAAGATTTTGTCTAAATCATATTTCTAGCCCTCATAACGACAGGCAAGGGCAAGTTTAGTGACGAAACAGGAAGTATCATTGAATGGGGAAAGCTGATAAAATTTCTAGAGTACCTACGTCTAAGCTTTGCATCGATTTGAATATTGTAGAACGATTATGAGAAATGTTAATGCGACTTTGTGGACTACATGAAGTAAACGCACTTTAAATCCTAATTGTCTTGTCGGACCCTTAAGGGCATGTTTCAACATTCTACTATATATATATACGATTATATAGATAGATAGATATAAAGCCTCGGTAAAATGTACCCAAATAGTTAACTTTCGTATCGTCCACAGAAAAGACGCCAGTTTTCCCGAACGTTGATCCATCAATATCGATATAGGCATAAAAAATACCTACCCAGTACCTAAACACGCCTATCCTTCCGAATTATATTCCAAGCAGGAACGTGACAGTATTATGAGGCAAACCTGATAACACCCCTTAACTTTTGTCCCTAAGCCTAACAAACAGCAAACCCTATTAGTCATTCGACATGCTTGTTCTGCTGAGGTTGTGGCCGAGGGACAGCGGAGCGGAAAGCGGGGAGATTAGCGCAAGCGGTTTGACTCTGTGCTTCGCATCACTTAAAGTGATACCAAACGGTTCACTTGAATGAATGTTTAGTTTTTCTTTCATTCCATAATTCACAACTGGAATGATACAGAATCGAATGTTCATTGTTCACTTGTTATTTTTTTCTTAAAGCGAAAATGTGTCTCGAATTAATTAGGTAGACTGTAAATATGTACTTATAATTAATCTATAATAGTAAGTTTTCCTCCGAAAAAACAAAAACAGTTGTATCATCCTGTATGATGTTAGATTTCGATAGTCTCACTTTTATCATTTATTTTGGCGTGTAAGTACTAATTATTTACCTAATCTGACCTCAAAAACTATAGGTACTGTAAAGTAGAACTGAATTTGGAATTTTAGGGACTATAAATAGTGACCAATGGTCTACAGAGAGGCAATAAATAGTTGATAAATGGGTGATGGAAAAATATATTCAATAATCCCGAAGGCAGCTGTCCTACACCCCTTGGCAAGGGCCTTTCCTACATATTTTATTTCCGCTCCTCGGATCCAATAAGGCAGCCTTACCCACATGAGATAATGTTAATCCTATGACACGTCTGGAATCAAATGACAGGCGACGTGACAATGAGATCTAATTTGTTCGTGTATTGAATCCCGATTAGCGGCGGCAGTTTAGGTGTGATGCAGGCTTTATAGGATAGATAATAGTTTAGGGATTTCGTAATTCAGAGAGACGAAAATTGAAAACAAGACAATGAAAAAATTATACTAACTGGTTAAAAAGGATCTGGATCTGGACTTTTGAATTTTTTATCTGTAGGTTTTTAAGTTTTATTATACTTGTTTATTTCTTTCACTGTTTAAATATAACACTTTAAACTCTCTCGTTTTGTACACATAAGTATTTAATTACATAAACGGGTCTACCGCGATATAATTTCATTGTTTTTATTTACCTTTAATTCCGACGTTTCAGCTGAGTTGCACCAGGTAATTAAAGGTAAAAACAATGAAATTATATCGCGGTAGACCAGTTTTTGTGTAATTAAATACTGTTTAAATAGTCATGCATATTGCGTTTAGATACTGCGATATAGGTAGATCGAAAATATAACAACATAATTCGCTATGAACGTACCTTTTGTCTTAAGAAAGTACTAGGTACTTGTACTTACAAAATTTCTCGCAAATAACAATTTTCTCATTTTCCCCTTACACATTTTACAGGAGGCTTTGTAATAAGAATCCCTATTTTACGATCGTCTCTCTATTGGGGAAAAATTGGCTTCCCATTTATTACCAAAATTGGGAAGAGTCGCGAAAAATTGTCACGTTTTTGTATTTGTAAGGTCAAAGTAAAATTTATTTTTAAACGGTGAAAATTTCGAAGAGAAAATTTCTCATTTCATAGGGATATTTTTTATCATAACGTGTCTTGTTTCCCAATTAAAGATAATATTCAAGTAGGCATATTACAATGCACTTATGAACGTCAAATATAGCTACACCGACTCTAACCCTATAGTTAGTTCGTTTTTTTAGCATTTTTTTTGGCCGATCAAAGATTTTGTTGCCCAAAAGCTGAAGGAGCCCAGATCAATAGGTGATATTATTGCAATGTTCTGCCGCCAGAGTGCAGCACTACCGACTCTTGTAAATTCATAGACTAACTTAATACATACTGTGCCTTTAACTGTTTTTTGACAAGTTTTCACAGACAATAAAATATGACATTGATTCATCAAGGCGGTTTGTTAACAAGGGCCTACCGGTAAACGCGAAAATCAAAATTTAGTTATCTGCCTCTTCATCGCTCGAATATGCAAGAGTGATAGAGAAATTAGATAACGAAATTTCGATTTTCTTGTTTCGCGGTAGACCTCAGCCTCAGATTGTGACAAGGGATAGAGGCGCTACTTACGCAGAGTTTCGCGTAATATTCCCTATTTGAGAAACTTTTTGTTTGAAAGTGTATACCTCCCAGCCCAGTTAGTGCACTTAGCGCCAAGTCAGGGTTCGGATGATGGGATTATTAAGAAATCGAGGCCACTCAGAACAAGTTATGCGCTTTTTAATTTGGAACTTTTTAAAATGATCTATATGAGTTCAATACCTACTCGAACAAGTACACGAGGTTAATTGAGCTCAAGAGTGATTTCAGTATTTTGAAGTATCGACTTCATTTGCTCTCATAAAGCACTATTTAATGAAATGAAGTAAATTAATACATACACGACTGCATTATGGATGGGTTTTATTAAATCATTCGTTGTTTCGTTTGCAAAATAATGTTTGAACCTTATGGTTCTGCAGTATACTAATGAGATAATGAAATTGATAAAATTAATAGTATTATGTGAAAGGGCTTATAGTTAACCTAGTTTTTGGCCATAATTTCGTTCTGAGATTTTTATGTTTAGATTATTATGTTGTTTGTTGTGATTATTTAATAATTTCGAAAAAGAAGTAACCCATAGGTATTATATGTAAAAGAAATTATTTTAAGTACGGGACCACTCAAATCCCATCATTATGGAACTTTCATCTTGATTTTTCCTGCTAAGTTTCCGTTTAGCATCTTATGTTGTATTTACATATAAATCCGTTTTAGTTGGCTTCTCTTGTAGAGGCATACGCTTCAAGAATCAGGCTCGCCCGCTCGCAGAAAGCAGCAGCAAATAGTGTAGCCTATTCACTACTCAATTATTTAACATGCTAAATAAAAACAGCTGCGATCGTGGCCAACAAATGGATTCGCCGTAAGATCAGCGCTGACTCTCGAGTTAGCATTATGCTGAGGCGAGCTCATTTCGTGGTAAACAATATGTAATAATTATGCATAAAACTTTGCGGGCCTGATTTAGTTAAATTATGTGTATCCCTTTCTTACAAATACAATACAAGTCAAAATGACAGATAAAGACAAACGATTATTAGTTTCTTGAGGTTTATTTAATTATTTAAACTTTATTGCACAAAAGAAAACTTATTGTACAAAAGGCGGACTTAATGCCAAAGGCATTCTCTACCAGTCAACCTTAACGCGAGGTTTGTAGCGCGTTTATGAGAATAAGGGGGTAAGTTTTTTACGAAAAAATAAATGATTTATGGTTTAAATGTAGACACAGGTTGAGAAAACAACTAGAATATATATATATACACCGTGTTTTTTTTGTTTTCCGTTAATTTCAAGGGTGCATTCCTGAGCTTAAATCAAGTAACTTTCTCAAAGCCACCGATATTCTAATTAACTCCATTTCGGAGATAATCAATATTTTATTTTTTTCCTATAAGGCCTCTACAAGCGTGTACACTTGCCTTAGGGCCGGTTTACATATTGATTAGTGTTTAGAATGAGTTCATACATTTGCGAGTAAACTTAAGCACAATCTCGGTCGATCGATGTTCGAAATGACATTGATATGTCACAGATTTCAATTGTTTGGTTGAGTTAAATGTAATGCCCGTTTTACAACAACGCTATATGCTACATTTAACTACTTTTTAAACTTTTTTTTTTACTAAAATGCAAAAAGATTTTTTTTTTGAAAATTAACTATGCCATTTAGTTCTCTTTAACGTACTTAACCATACCCCGAAGTTAACGGAATTCAATAAAAACACGGTGTATATATATATATATATATATTTTTTTTTCATAATTCATGCTCTGAATGTGGGTCGTTGTTGTTCTAAAAGGTGCGCAGAAAGTGATACGTTTATGCTCTAGTGCAGAAAAGTGGTGTACTCCTCTGCGTCCCCGTCCCACGAACAACTGGGTGGAAACAAAATGGAAAAATAGTGTCTTTATTTCCTCGCCTGGAACAATTTGGTAATTGTTTAATTTTACTAATCCCACGTTGATCCTTTTTTTTATAAAAAATGATGTAGTGAATTGTTAAAAACAAATTATTCTTGATTTCTTTCGTTGAATTCTATTAACTCGATTTCATAAGGCGGGAACCAAAAGGAATATACCAAAAATATTTTTTTAAACCTTACACTTGCGTAAATGAGCAAAGGCAGAATCTTATACAGCCACAGTTAAACGTTTGTACGATATTAAATTGATTTTTAAAGTTATTTAGCACTATATTCATGAAAATAAAATAAAATACAAGATAAAAATTACTTATATTATTAATTAAATTGTTATTTAATATTTAAAATACTTTTATTATGTTATTACGTGGTGCGGCGAACCAAGGTCGCGGTGCGGTCCGGTAGTCTATTGCGGCTTTTAGAACGAAAAAGTATAAAATTAATAAAACCGGGCAAGTGCGAGTCGGGCTCGCGCACGAAGGGTTCCGTACCATAATGCAAAAAAAAAAAACAAAAAAAAGGAAAAAGGAAACGGTCACCCATCCAAGTACTGACTCCTCCCGACGTTGCTTAACTTTGGTCAAAAATCACGTTTGTTGTATGGGAGCCCCATTTAAATCTTTATTTTATTCTGTTTTTAGTATTTGTTGTTATAGCGGCAACAGAAATACATCATCTGTGAAAATTTCAACTGTCTAGCTACCACGGTTCGTGAGATACAGCCTGGTGACAGACGGACGGACGGACGGACGGACGGACGTACGGACAGCGAAGTCTTAGTAATAGGGTCCCGTTTTACCCTTTGGGTACGGAACCCTAAAAAGTAAGAGGCAATCCCGCTGATTTTCATACTATAATGAACAAATCATTTTAAAATAACTGCAATTTGTTGAAAAATGTGTGTTTTCGTAAATATTGCAATCTAAATGTTTTCGCTAGGGGTTATTAATCTTCACACATGTAAAGTCTCCGCTTGCAAGTAAGTCCTAAGGAAAATAAATCATGGCCATAGATCTATTAGGTACTTCCATTACTGATTTTGCGAAATTGCCTTGTCTTGTTTGGTTTCCTCGCATTCGATATGAAAAGTAGAGTGTTTAACTCGGGTGAAAGGCACCATTTCTGTCTAGGACTATTGGCGCTCTCACTGCGTTCGAGCGCCAAACTACCTCGACAGAAATGGGTGCCTTTCAACCCTTGGTTAACAATCTACTATTGTTCGTCCGAGTAGGCTGTTCTATCCGGCGTCAGGGGCTTAGAAGGCTTCTCGACGAAGTAGTTTATAAGGAAAAGAAAAATATTTTCTTTGGAAAGTGATTTTCTTTGTTACCGATAGTTTATTTTTAATCTAATTTATATAAATTCATTTTGATAATTTTAGAATCGCGTACACAGACGTTGTATTGGCATTTCTTTGAGTATCTAGGGCATCTAGGCATTTTTTAACTTATAAAATATAAATGTTAACTTTTTTTTATTTAATCATTTATTTACATACAATATATACAGGGCGTCCCACGGCGATGCCACATGGAGGGAAAGTACCTTAAATATCATAGATAGCATATTTTGTTGAAAGAAGACTTCATTTTATTTTTAAAACTTAGTTAAATCGCATTCATACTTTTTTAATTTTTTTTGAAAAAAAATGTATGGAAAAAAATTATCGCGTCATTGGAGGAAAAGTACCTTAATTATTGTAAATGAACATCTTACTAAAAGAAGACATTATTTCGATTTAAAAAAACAAGTTGAATTGCATTTTAAATAATTTCATGGTTAAACCGGGAAACGAACCCGCTACACGAGAAAAAAAATACCTTGTACCAAAAAAATAATTCTCACATTGAAGCCTTTCGATCGGTATGACAAAGCTACAAGGTATTTTTTTTTCTCGTGTAGCGGGTTCGATTCCCGGTTTAACCATGAAATTATTTAAAATGCAATTCAACTTGTTTTTTAAATCGAAATAATGTCTTCTTTCAGTAAGATGTTCATTTACAATAATTAAGGTACTTTTCCTCCAATGACGCGATAATTTTTTTCCATACATTTTTTTTCAAAAAAAATTAAAAAAGTATGAATGCGATTTAACTAAGTTTTAAAAATAAAATGAAGTCTTCTTTCAACGAAATATGCTATCTATGATATTTAAGGTACTTTCCCTCCATGTGGCATCGCCGTGGGACGCCCTGTATACAGTGGTACTACTAAACGAAATTAATAACTAGCTTAAATCTAAAATAGGCCCCTGAGGCATTGTACCAAGGATGCTGGCGGCATTTCCTCGCTGTATCGCAATGCTGATACGTTGTGCGAGGTAGCCGCCAGAAAATGTTAACACTTTCCACCCACAGCATTAAAATTGGCGGTTGGGCAAGGTAGAAATAACCTAAACATTTTGTGATATTGATAACTACTTTAAAGTGAGCTTACATTGATCTGTAGAAACGCCTCATTAAAAACTACTTTTTAAAGCTATTCAGTAGCTTTATGTTTCTTAGGATATATTTTTCACGTAAATGTTGCGAATATATTTAGGTTCTACCTACTGCCCTTAACAAGACTCAAGGTAGTTTATTTACTCAAGGTAGGGATAACTTGATAACCGCCCTCTAACACGGCTGGTAATTATAATCAGGCTCACGCCGGAGGCTGCAATAAGCTCGGTAAGACTGACAACACTTTTAACTACATTATTATTAATTTTACTCGTGTAAACCACGGAGGAATAACACTAAGTGTAAGTGCAAACGAATTTTCACATCATGTAACACAGTATTTTGTGTTGTGTGAACCTAGTGTGTGTGTACTGTCAATATTATTAGGTACATTGTTTTATGTTGAATCTAGCTCATTTGTAATAAGTTTTTGCTAATTATTAAATCATTGGATGACATAGCGTTCTGTCTGTAGTGTGTTAATGTATGGATTTATATTACGTAAATTTTACTGTAACAGTAGGTATATTTATGTAAATGAAACTAGTCAACTGGAATTTATGAGTTAAATATAACGAAATTGAATCTCACAATACTTCTTTTTTAATACAAAACTGGGATTTGATTTCAAAAATTCAAAGATGATCACATCACATATTATTTGTAAAAAATATTGTTTTTTTATCTTTCTAGAAACAGTATTTAGTAATTTGAAACATCATTTTATAACTCTACAAATGCACTGACATATTTAAGGTATTTCTCAAAATGTGTCCTCTACAATAATTATATTTCTTTTACTTTACTTTATCACTTTGGATTTCTCCTGAAAATAAGAACAAATACTTATCACGTCATGATAAATTCATTATCTCCTATTCGCACAAACAATAATAGTTGTGCTAACTATGACAATAATAACATTAGCGTAAACATGCGTAACAGCGGTAAACAAATTAGAGGCCGAGTCGAGCTCTCGCGATAATGGATCAGCAAATACGACATCGCGTCGATATCGCTAGATTTATTTTCTCTCGGTTGCTGACATATCGACTGTAGACCAAGCACATGATTGGCGCGACAGTATCTCACCGCGATAAAAAGATAAAAGATAAAAAATAGTTTAGCGAGATAACCTACCCGTCTTTTTCTAACTGTATTAATTAAAGAGGGTCGGGTAGTCTATTGGCGTGTCGCGGCGAGATACTGTCGCGCCAGTCATGTGCTAGCCCGGGTATAGAAGAGGACCTATATTTTTTCTGCTGGTGCCTGCGATTTGGCTTTGGTTCCGGAACACGATTCTAATTCAGCAACTTGTTTCAGTTTTGATCTTATTTTGATACATTGACGATCGTATGGCGCTTTGTCCGTGCCGTTATATACCTTGAATATACACCGTCTATCAAGAAAATGGTAACTTATATCAGATTCACGACAACGGTTCGGATGACAGTCGAAAAGCTCCTTAGCTCAATGAGTGTGTCTATTCAAGCTTGAGTAATTTGATCTTGATGAAGTAACGATTTGGCGTGAGATAATTTAAATTGTATAATAGCACACTTGTGTTGCTACAAAGGCATTTTGCACAGTTAAAATGAGCACTCGAAGAGATATCAAACTTCAGTCTATTGTTGCACAAATAATTATTTTTATACATTTAAGGTGGTTTTTTTTAAATAGGGCACTAAGGGCAGCTACTAGATCCCGTGTAACTAAACCAAAATGGTTCTAGAAGACCACCCCTAATTTTATAATTGATGATTATTGACCTTCGAGCAACACGGAAGGGAGGCGGCATTCGCACTATTTCCCCTCTGCCGAGGTACAAGATTAGCGCGTCAATCTAATCTAGCGCGGGTAATAAAACTAGTTGCACTTGGATTTTTCACTAGACCGAGTCCAGACGCGCGCGTGAACACTGCTGCACAAAAATGCCTGTTTGCTCGGTTTTTTGTTATAAAAAGAGGTCGGGGACATCAAATTTACAAAAAGAAAGTGTTACAACATTTCACATGTAATATTTTTTTTACATATCGTACGTTAAATTACATTTAAATACAATTATTATATTTTAGTCTCAAGTAATTGTTGGATTTATCGATTTTGCTCGCTCAGTACAAGTTGCGGATCGGTCGAGCGACAAATCCGACTTCTCATCTCTCAGAATACAATGACATACTTCAACGAAAATGTGTTAGTGTGCGTGTTGTGACACTAGTCACTCGTCCGTACACAAAAAGAGACGAGGTTTGCAAGGTTTGTCTTTGACGTGTGTCATTTTCTATGTATTTGTGTCGTCATTACAGATTGGATTTTGTATGTAAGTGTGTGAGAAATGCGACTGTGTGCACCTTTCCCCCCGCGTAAAATGGCAGAAAGATTTGTACGGCGAGACATCGCTTGGGCCCCTCCCTTCCGACGTGTCGGAAGCCGGTGTTGCTCGAAGTTATTGACACATGTGCAGATTTTAGGAAAAAAAAATGAAAGTCAGCGACAAAATCGTCAATTTTGTTTTTTTTTAAACCAAGCCATTTCTGTCCAGGATTAAAAGCTTCAGAGGGACAACCCTAACCTAGGTTAGATTAGGACACTATATAAAAGAAACAAATAAAAAAACGTACATTTAGCATCAATTTTTTTGGAATATTAACGATTTTGTCACAGACTGTATTTTTTTTAATCCAACCTGAATAGAGCTTTGTTATGCTGTTCACTGTCTCTTGAGACTACCTTAGCACGGAGCCAATGTGAATAAATGATGTGAACAAATCGCCCGTGTCAAATAATTTGTAACCAGAGTCAGAGACTTGCTAGTTTAATTCATATTGTCTGTAAATTGTTAATCCTTATAAATGTATGTGGATACCTACAAGTTGTGAAATTAAATAATTTTGGGGCGTATTTTTCAAATCACGGAAATAATATTCTTTATGAATTGTTAATCCCTATAATTTCACCACACCAAATACTCTAGTTTGAAAAAAATACCTACAAATCAAACTCAAATAAACTTTATGAAATAATTCAAAAAGATTACCCGCTAATTCTACCAGCTAACATGAGAGACAACTCAAGATTTGCATCAGATTACTTTAACACTCTTGTAGAGAATAAATACTAAAGGATCAAATAAATCCAGATATAAGAAAAAGGAAAAATAATAAATACGTTATTACGAAAGATAAAGTAAATTGCTTTCAGCGAATAAATACTAAAGTAAATAGACAACGTAAACATGAAATCGATTCCTACGGAAACGTTCAGTTCTCCCACGCTTCACAAATAAAACAACAATTTATTTTATTACAAAGTACACTTCAACAATATTCAGTTGACCAATTAGTAAACGGAATAAAGCCGCTGCCAGTTAAAATGCGTTTTTATCGGGTTATTCGCATTTTGCTTACCTTTTTTGCGACGTTTCGGGCAGGTTACGCCGTTTTTTTCGCAAATTACTCATGTCCCAGCAAAATGTCAAAACAGATACGGGTACGATAGTAAATAATGGATGATTTTGGGGTCGTGATTCCGAATAAGGTAAGGTCATCCTGGATCAGAATAAAGTCGTACTGAATAAGGTTTCCCATGGGATCGGCATGACAATCGTGAAAAAGAATTACCTGTGGTCACTGGTCATATACATTTCGTCTACTTAGATATACTCAAAGTGTCCAAATAATTTGGTTCACGATTTTATGGTCACTCCCATAGGGAAATTTGTTTAGCTTGACCATCTTGACACGTTTTAGATATGCAGGACGACGACCACAAAATCACCCATTTTAAATTTTGGACCACTGGTCACCAATAACAGTTTTGAATGATTCAAGTTTAGTTTCATTAGACTTGTATCAACCTACTTATCATTAAAGGTAATCACGGTTCATATCCCTGTCGACATGAGTCCACTGGTCACCAAGTTGGCCATTCTACATTATTATTATGAATTATTGTGTTAAAAGCGCGTAAGATTTAAATGCTATAACTAAGCAATAGTTTTCATAGCAAACAAAGGTAACCTTTGAGTGCTTCGGCTTAAGTTCAACTAAAAGCTTTGAACAACATTGAAGTATATTTTATGCTAAAGCTAAGTACTGCACTAGTGTAATTAGTCTAGATGGTAAATTATTCAGGAGTTTATGCACTTCCCTCTTCGCTGTTGTAAGTGTTTTTAATGAGATGGAGTTTCAGCTGTCCAACTTGTTCAAGATAATATTGTGCAATAATAGGTATTATAATGGTTACGTTTACTTACTTACTTGTTATGTTTTTAATGCTATTGAAGGTCATAAATATATCTAGGTTTTTATTAGTCTACCTATTCCTTACTGTTACACAAACATTAACATAGCTTAGTGTGATGATAAAATGAAACAAAACAAGAGTGTATAAGGGACTTCTATTTCGTTATAAATAAATAAATAAATATTGTTCTCGAAAATAATACGAAACATGTTTTTATTGACTACAAGCCAGTCGTATCGTGGTCGGGGTGACCCGAGACTCAGGTCCTTATAATTCATTGTTGTGTTTGTGTACAGTCTTAATTTAATTTAATCTTATATTGTATTATATAATTAGTTTTAAATGTATTAATCACAAAAGCTTAATGGTTCATAAATAATCATACAAAGTAACTTAAATATATCTAAATATTAAAATATTTTAATCAATATTATAGTAAATATTTTAGAAATAAATAAATTAATTAATTCATTGATTATAATATAATACCTATTGTTTCGACACAAACATGTAAAATGCGCTATTCGCAGTCGGAGGTAAGCCAACTAAAGAGGTTCACCACAATTTTTTTTCCGACGTTTCAACACAGGTTACATTTAAAACATGTACTGGTCATGGTCACATTTAAAACTGTTGCGTTTTGAACACAGGTTACAATGGTCGTGATCGAGGACAACACGACGAGTGTAACTTGTGTTCAAAACGCGAAAGTTTAAAATGTTATAAGAAACATATATCATAATTCATACATTTTCAAAATACATACTCAAGTTAAACTTTCTAAAAAACTCGACGCTGCAACCGCATCTCGCTTGTTACACCGAGTTGAGCATAACTGCCATACTTGTTAACTTGCCTCGATGCACAACTTACCAACTAGAACTCAACACAGTGAATGTTCAATGCATTCTAGGATTTAAGATCATAATTATTAAGAGCAGAATCGTGTGAGCAGTAAACTGTACTTAAATGTTTGAGAAATGCCTTGGGTTAGGATTATAGCTCTTACTTGTCATATTGCTCAACTGAACTGGATTGAAGTAGGAGTTGTTTAGTGTTAGGTATTTTAGCTTGGTCTTTAATTATTAATTATTATTTTTGTATAACTCAATAGGTAGGTGACATTTTGTTTTCTCAGATGTGTAACTCGGTACGTATCAGTGGCGGCGCATCAAACATATCCATAAGCAAGCCGGGGCTAATTTGGCTTATCTATTTCCTTTACAACTCCGCTCAAACGTCCAAAAACAGGCAAGCCGGTGGGAATCTGCTTTTATGGACGCGCCGCCACTGGTACGTATATGTGAGTTTCCAAGGTTTAAGTCCCCTGTGTAACCCTGTTCTTAGCAGTGTCCCGGAATTTTTCAATGGCTCACTTGATAGTCTGGGGTTTGCGCGGCAATTAACCCAATCTATGTAAATCATAGACATAAATAAACAGAAAAAGATACAGACTATAAGGTAATATAATGTTGGATACAAAATCAAAGGTAAATCTTTTTAACAGCCAAGGTTTTCCCAAAGTACATACTTGTTACATGGTTTTTCCTGTTAAAAGTTAACAGAAAATATACAGTAGAATTTTTTGTTATAAGTACGTAATAATATATAATTTAATACAGGACGTATAAAAACGCAAATAATTAAATTACTACACGTACCTACAATGCTCCCACACAAGCTTAAATGGCTATGCTTTATTAAATATAAGCGTATTCTGATTCTATAAAAAGTTATCAATTTGATCTGGATTCGTATAATCTGCCAGTGTCAAAAGCGACATCCCTTTCTTTAATCAGAAACGTCACTTTTGACACTGACGGGATATGAATCAACAAATCGTCGGGTGACAAGCAAAAGTCACTAACTAACACCATTGAAATTATTGAACAATAAATCGTCTTATGTACAAGTGTAATAAAGTGCATTGTTACTTTAATTTTTTGATAGTACTTAGTGACTTTTGCTTGTCACCCGACGAAATTCAGATCCAATTCATAACTTGTTATTACAGTCAGAATATGCCTCATCATGGTCTTAATCGTAATAAAACAACCTACATCTTGCACGTATGTACATAAAATATCATGAAAAATATAGCCCTCTCTGCTGTGGTTGTACGTGGTTCTTGATTACAACGTTGTAAAAGGAAGATAAAATAATACTCATTTTTAATAACCATTTTTGCAAAAATGACAACTTGAATCGTTTTAAGAGTCACCAACCCGCCAACAAAAAACGTGCAATCATTATTGACTATAATCAGGCTTCTGTAATTATTACTATACCTAATCATTCAATCATTTCACATCTTAGGCTAGGTGATTTATAAAATATTAATATAAAAGTAAAATATAAAACACTTACAAAAAATAAAAAAAATATAAACACATAATTAACCTAACCTAGGGTGCCGCCAGCAGCGGGGTAAGGCCCAAGCTGCCGGTGGTCAGGGCCGCAGAGGGAGGAACCGGCGGACTACCCGCGCCGTGTCCAAGATACTTCTGCGTATAACCCTTGATCCAACCACCTTCATTATAATTTTTAATTCTTTTATTTTAATTATTCGTTGTAATCTTACGACTTTTCATTCACTTTTTTACTTTTCCGATCGATAAAAGATTGGTTACGGCAGCATGTTTTATACACTACAACGCTCGAACTAAATATTCGCTCTAAATATCTAAATACAACGCTCGAATATCTAAAATTCGAGCGTTGTAGATTGTAGCGATGGCAAGTAGCTCGTGTCCCTCGGGCTGAGCTTCTCTAGCTAAATAAGGAATTTCATTATAAAACTTCAATGTTCGGGCGTTCACGTAAGATTAGCGGTGGAAGGAAGACTAGCATACAAATACGTTATTAACTGAAACCTTTTTAGATGAAAGCATTTAATACATATAACAACCCTATATAAATAAATATGACGGTATCGATTCTAAATGTCACCGAAGAGATGAATCGCGTCGATATCTACATGGAGGAAGTTTCAGAGATAAAGATTAAGATAATACCTAATCTAATTTTGCACATTGCACGATTGACTTTAAATATTATGACTAAACTTCAATTTAAAAAAGTTATACCTACTGTTGTTGTACTCATTTCTCAATAAAAAAGTAAATATTTAATAGTAGGTAGGTAGTTTAAGCTTAGTTCTGCGGAATAGGTTTCGTAAATCGTGCCTACTTTACTCCAGTACCTACCCAGTGTAAATTTCATTCGATAGCGTGACGTGCGCGTTTGAGTTGTGTCATTTTGAGTTTCCAAAACGTCCCGCTTGGCGCGCTGTTCAAAATTCCATACGAAAGGAGACTAAACCAAAGAATATAACACTCACTAGGAGAAGAACGATAACTCCATACAAAAAAATGTCCCCAAACGTTTATACGTTTATACTAGTATCGCCTTCGTTGTGTACCAAACACTAAAGTTGACAACCGGTTTAGCCTGGCGGGTATTGGTATTATAGGTATATAGTAATTCTGTTAATAAACATATTTGTTATCTTCATATCACGAAATATATGAAAGATGCAAATAAACCCTTGTTTGTGGTATTATCAATTGATTTAAATAAAAGGCATGTTTTTATTTATAATATTGTATTATTTATTAAAAAATGTTTTACTTATAGAAATATACACTGAAAACTGGCAACTGGCAACTTAATAAAAAATAGACATTAATAAAGCGCATTCACAAAGTTTTCAGTATTATACAAATAACATTAGGCATGCCTACCTATTACACTTTAAACACAGATACACTACACTTTACACACGGCATTTTACACAGATTTCTAACTTGTATTCATACATTTCTTCACGGTTAATTAATACGCTTTCCAGATGCGTTATGACTCGGTTCCTTCTGAACCCACTAAAGCTGTATAAATTTCACTCTGGCTGCTTCAACAGCCGTTGCTCCGCATTTAGCACATTTTCTATGTGCATTGCTGTAATCTATGTAGGTACAGACTTATAGTCTTAAGTGGTTGTACCGCTACGTTGTATTTATTATTTAAAGATTTAATAAATAAAATTTTCGTTATGAACTTTAACCACAGCAGTTGGACAGAGTCATTGACAAATATATTTTTTTATTATGGTGGGTAGACGTACCTACCCTCCATATATTTTATGAACATTGATAAAGACAGTTGGAAGCAAATATTCATTATAAAACTTAATCGCGTGTAATTAAGTTTTCAGCGTTTTAAGTCCCGTTTTATGATTAATTATGTATAAAATTCGTGATAATTTATCACCAGAGTTGGGAGCAATGTTGCTGTAGAAAAATGTTTTTATTTTTATTACTCGCAACTTTTTCTCGGAGGCCAACGCACACATAGAAGCTTCAGGCGCACACATGCGCAATTATTTGGGGACATAACTTTCTTAGGAAGTGAACAGGCCTTGGACTAAACGCAAACGAGTACGTCCGTCACGCTATCGAATGAAATTTACACTAGGGGTTTATTTGCTCCAAGAAGATTTTTTTTTAAATTTTATTGTGGTAAATTCATATTTATAATAAAGTTGTGATAGTTATAGTATTCAAAAACGCTCTTCAAACCTCAATTAATCCTCAGTTAGTAGTAGTAGTAGTTGACGACCGGTCTGGCCTAGTGGGTAGTGACCCTGCCTATGAAGCCGATGGTCCCGGGTTCGAATCCTGGTAAGGGCATTTATTTGTATTATGATACAGATATTTGTTTCTGAGTTCCAACCCTGGTTGTTTTCTATGTATTTAAGTATTTATATACATATTATATATATCGTTGTCTGAGTACCACAAGCCTTCTTGAGCTTACCGTGGGGCTTAGTCAATTTGTGTAAAAATGTCCTATAATATTTATGTACTTATTTATTTATTAGCTAATAATCGTTTGTCCTCATCTCACTTTTTTTATTTAAATTTTAGTATGTCATTATCTGTCATTATGACTCGTCATCTGTCATTATGACTTATGTATTTGTAAGAAAGGGATAGAACATAATGTATTATCATTATTGTTTTATCATTAAAGGAGTCAATATGCAAAAAAACTGTAGAACCACAACTACTTAATGGGAAGCAAAGTAGGCACATTTTATTGATACAAAAAACCTACCTTGGGCTCCTTTAGAATGCACCCGGAGTGCTAAAAATATAAGAAGGAAGTTTAACTTACTTCCATAAAAAAATACTTTTTAAATTTTTGCTCAACAACCTTGAAATACATAGATATAGATAAGTGATTTTAGGTAAATGCAATAAAAATACGTAACCTTTTGTTTGGTAATATGAACTGCACAACCTCTAAAATAATAAACACTAAAATTTAAATAAAAAAAGTAAGCAGTACGCAACGTAATGACGATCAGATATAAAGTTTAACTCGTACTAACTATTTGTAGTTCAAAAAGAAAAACGTCTTATACAAACAATAAACTTGAATCAATTTACTTCAGACTGATATGTATTCAGCATCGAAATGGATTTTTAAGAAGCTTAATAATCCATCAATAATTCTACAAAAAAAACCTTAATGTTAATATTTACAAACACTAAAACATACGCAAATGAACTTATTTATAAATCAAACGCAAAAAAAAACTAAGTCTAAACTCACCGAACAAAAACTTTCTATGCTGCAATTACATTCTCCAACGTCAAAACAATGCACAGGAAAAAACGAAGTTCGAAATTCAAAACTTTGCTACAGTTTACACTCGTACGTGCGTCCGCGACTACGCTCCGAGACTGACTGGGTTGACAACGTTGATATGGCTATCTTGACGGCAGATTGGATTTGATTGGATTGAATGACGTTGAATTGATCGCGTTAGCGAAATATGCAATTGAGTTTTTGACGTGAATTTCTTGATACAAGCGTAGGACTTACGGTAACATTCCATTTCTAACCGCAGCTGCACTACCGGTACTGAACGCGTCGCTATCATTGTCAATTTCCATAGTAAAATGAACAGTAGTGCAGCTGTCGTTGCATATGGGCTTTAGGAGGGTTTTTTGCAAAAATAATATTAAATAGTAAAGGAGGTACATAATTGTTGAAATTTTGCGTTATCAGCCGGGTGCTTTTATGTAGGAACCTATCAATAAATATGTCCTTTAGGAATCATAATGGACAGCCTCTTCCTGCCCATTGTGATTCCTATATCCTGGCATAAAAAAAATGACAAAAAAATGGTTTAAATTTTAATGGCTTAAACTAAGTGGGCAGGACGAGGCTAACGGCGGATAATTTGAAGGTATGTAAAATTGTTTGTTTTAATTGTAATTTTTATTTATTTATAACGTATACGTTTAAGCAAGAAAGAAAATCCAACCTGTGTAATGGCCTTGTATTTGTAACTACATGCATATTTTTTTATTGTTATTAATTAAATTATAAATTATAATACAAACTTAAAAATACAAAATTAAAATCTCCAATATCAAATAATTTATAAATAAGTACCTATCTAAAGTCTACTCCACATTAAATAGTTCATTCATTAACATTATTTAACTTCTAAAATTAAAATTATAAAGCCCTCAAGCCGCCTGTGTTAGCGTGGGTTAATGAAAGAAAATTAAGGATAAATATAATTATCCAAAGTTTCTCTAAAATCGATTAGTCTTCTACTTGTCTTTGTAAATTAAGTCTTTGCGTGAAGTTATGAAAATAAATTATGATTAATTGTAATGAAGCGTTCGTTTAACTTCGTTACGTGAAAAGTAATAATTTTATTACTTAATCTCATTTATTTTCATCTATCATTGTCATTTCATTCATTCATTACGTATTTATCTATGTACCTACAATTTATTGATATTAAACTGTTGTAAATAATGAAAATGAATACCAGATATATTATATATGTACTTATCTTACGTAAATGATCATGCCTCATGTACAGTGGGCTACGAAATTGCGTGGAGAAATTCAAAATGAATTTATTGATAAAGTAATAATATAAAGTCATGTGTATTTGTAAAATATTAATCTGTATGTTTGTCAATTGACATGTTTTTTCCATGTTCTTCTGGCGTTTGGTTTCCGCTGTAAGCCGAACATGATTGAAAATAAATAAATAATAAATAAATAATGCACTTTTGGGGCTGACAGTACCTACTACCTAGGTAATGTAAGTCGTTATAAAATGAGAGGTGACTTCGATTTTGTGGGAGCGGCTTTTTGGCATCGGGTTTCTGGGGGGCTACCGCGAAAACCGAAATTCGCAAATTGCGGGGATCTTTCTCTTTTGCTCCAATAAAGGCGTAATTAGAGTGACAGAGAAAGATGTCCGCAATTTGCGAACTTCGATTTTCGCGGTTACAGCCCCGTGACACTTGAACTGTCGTACGTCATAATAACATTAAACTTATTTTATACGGTTTAAATTACGTGGTGAGTGCATAAAACAGTTAAAATAAGACTAAACGCCAAATTGGTTAACTTATTTATGTAGTATTCACTATTTTAAAATCACTCCGTTTATTTAAAAATAATATATTTTTCAATTCTTGACGTGTTGTAAAAACGTGAGGCGTAAATTCATTCGTTATTCGCCGGATGATTTATTTCCGACAATTCAATTTGGCTTCGATTCAGCCGAGATTTATTAGCAACGTGATTAAATACACGCCCATACATTGGGTAGGTGAGACTACTTGCCCCACAATTGAAAATATTATTACACGATTTAAAGCACTTAAAACGAATTATATCTACTTAAACCTAAACAAGCTACAAATATGTAAATTAAAACTGAGACATAACTAAATGTAATGAAAATTCATAATGTTTTGTCGTTTACGTAACTGGAATTTAAAGGTTGACTCACGCTAGACCGGGCCGTGCCCGGACCGAGGCGTCCGACATATCTTTTTCTATGACGGCTGCTCGGTGATCACGTGGTGTTTTCCATAGAAAACGAAGCTCCGGAAGCTCCGGCCCCGCCCCGGCCCGGTCTAACGTTAGTCATCCCTAAGTCCAAAGTGCCTATTATTCTTTATTCTTTATTTCACTGTAGTCATGTTCATAATATATAAGGTGTCACAAGTATATAAAATGGTAGGTACATGACACCCTGTAAGGGCACACAATATTATTGTCCTTAAAACTAGAAACATAATATATATGTACATTAACTTAACTTATTTTATATTAGGTAAGTATCCCGTACCTTAAAAGTGCGAGTTAAATTTATTTATTTACTAGATGAAAACCCGGCTTCGCTCGGGTAAAATAAATAATAGTAATAGGTAATACTCATTATGAATTAAGTAATTATTTACTTTTAGACTTCAAACCTTCATCAAGGCGGTTACAAACCTATCTCATCTCAGAAAACTTTAAATCCGTAACATTAACTCGAAAAATTTACTATTCCGATATATCTAAAAACAAATATGTAATTTAAAAAATCTCATCTGCTTTTCTGGTAGCAGTTCGGTTCTGTAAGGGTCGCAGTTCTAACCTAACCTAACCCACTTCTGGTTGCAGTTTGGTTCTATAAGGATCACAGTTCTAACCTGACCCACTTTTCTGGTCGCAGATCGGTTCTGTGAAGGCCGCATTTATAACCTAGCCCACTTTCCAATCTCAAAAGAGGGAACCCTGTTGTACCTACCCTTCATGGCACTAAAGTGAAAGTATGGAAATTATGACTACTATTTCATTGCCTATCCGTTAATATTAAATTCGTTAAAAAAAAACTGGATAAGTGCGAGTCGGACTCACCCATCAAGAACGGAACACTTTTAAGTATTTGTTGTTATAGCGGCAACAGAAATACATCATGTGTGAAAATTTCAACTGTCTATCACGGTTCATGAGATACAGCCTGGTGACAGACGGACAGTGGAGTAAACTGAAATAAAGGTTCCGTCACACCGGCGCGTTTTCAGAGCCGGGCCTGAGCGTTTTATATGAAAAAGCGGCGCGCCCCGCTCACGCGCCGCACGCGAAACGCGCCTGTGACGGAGCCTGAAATATCAAACCGGTCAAGTGCGATTTGGACTCGCGCACGAAGGGTTCCATACTTTTTAGTATTTGTTGTTATAGCGGCAACAGAAATACATCATCTGTGAAAATTGCAACTGCCTATCACGGTTCATGAGATACAGCCTGGTGACAGACAGACAGACGGACAATGAAGTAAAACTGAAACAAATGTCATATACCTACTAAGAAAAACCGGCCAATGCGAGTCGGAATCGCTAATAGGTTCCCGTTTTTAGTTACCCTTCAGGTACGGTACCCTAGTATGGTACGGTACCCTAGTCAGGTATGGTACCCTAGTATGAGTGTAATAGATTTGTAACCGGTCAGTAATGTGAGTCCCTTGGAGAAGCAGAGGTCTAGTCTAAACTCCCACTTACCATCGGCATTAACAGCCTTATATGCTTGTTTGCCACCAATATGTCATATTAAAACATATTAATAAAAATTTACTCGGTCAACAATGTGAGTCCCTTGGAGAAGCAGAGGTCTAGTCTAAACTCCCACTTACCATCGGCATTAACAGCCTTGTATGCTTGTTTGCCACCAACATGTCATATTAAAACATTTTAATAAAAATTTACTCGTTCAGCAATGTAAGTCCCTTGGAGAAGCAGAGGTCTAGTCTAAACTCCCACTTACCATCGGCATTAACAGCCTTGTATGCTTGTTTGCCACCAACATGTCATATTAAAACATATTAATAAAAATTTACTCGGTCAGCAATGTGAGTCCCTTGGAGAAGCAGAGGTCTAGTCTAAACTCCCACTTACCATCGGCATTAACAGCCTTGTATCTTGTTTGCCACCAACATGTCATATTAAAACATATTAATAAAAATTTACTCATACATAAATTTACGCTTAAATATTTCTTTAATTTGTTTTTAGTATTTGTTGTTATAGCGGCAATAGAAATACATCATTTGTGAAAATGTAAACTGTCTAGTTAATCTAGTTATCACGGTTCATGAGATCTTGAGATACAGCCTGGTGACAGACAGACGGACAGCAGCCTTATGGCCTCCAGTGCCCCAGGCTGGAATCAAAGCAGCGTCCTCTGCTATTGCAGCAGGTGCCTGTGCCATTCTGCCACCGGGCCATCCACGGCGGCATAGGTCGGATTTTTCCAAGTATACTTATGCACTACGCTTAACTATGACTCTGAAATTTTAGCAGGAATTAATGTTTTTTTTGTTGTCACCTGTCAAATTAGAATAGAATAGGATAGAATAGCCTTTATTGCCCAAAAAATTAAATTTCAGTACATATTACATTTAAATAAATTCACATTTCATTTATATCAATTAGTTTTTCAATATTTTTTCCTTAGTAACTTTATTAAATAATTTTTATGTCATTGCTTTTTAATAATTATTTCAGTCTGCTTTCTTGGCATAGGCCTCCCCCAGCTCTCTATCCCTTGCCGTCCCTATCCAATTCGGCTCCGCATGCTTCTTTATGTCATCCGACCACCTCATTATTGGTTTCCTTCTCTCCTTTCTCCATCTCTAGGATACCATTCCGCTACCTCTCTATCCCACTTATCTTTACCTTCCCTTGCCATATGTCCAGCCCAACCTTTTGCAGTCAAAAGTGTGAACTGGTCAAAAGAACTTTTAACCGACAAAAACAGGCAAAACTGCTTTTGACTGAGCATGTTGGTCAAAAGTAGTTTTACCTGAAAATCATACCTATTTCTGGCAGCAGTTTCGTTTTTAGGGCGTAGCAAAAAAAAATAACCCTAACCTACCAAACTCTGGGACCAGTTTCATTTTTTGAGCGTAGCAAAAAAAAATAACCCGAACCTACCTATCTCTGAGAGTACATTTGACTGATAGTAACAGTCACAATTACTATTAATCAATGATTTTCAGGTAAAACTACTTTTGACCAACACGCTCAGTCAAAAGCAGTTTTGCCTGTTTTTGTCGGTTAAAAGTTCTTTTGACCAGATCACACTTTTGACTGCGACATATATACTATCTATATATCTTATTATATTTAATCTTATATTCAACTTACATTGACTCCGGAGATAACTTATTAGATTTTATTCACTTTCCAATTCACCGATACACCTCAAATTTGATTCATAGTCTAAACTAAAGCACAGTTATTAAATATGTCCACAATACACTGTAGCTTTTTCACTGTTTCGCACTGTTTACAGTCAGCTGGCACTTAAACTCAAAGTTTCTTTGAACAACGTCATTTTCATCTCGCTCACTTATTAGTTTATCACAGCTGCTTCAAGGTTGGTTGCTTTCACTTGCATTTCCAGGTAGCTAGTAGTGAATTGACATGTAAGAATATTTGGAACCATTCTGAAATATTAAAATACAACTGAGAGACCGATGTTTATACTAAACACAATACTCCCATGGAACGCTTTGAAGTTCAAATCTCGTTACGTTACGATGGCGTTTGCACTTTGCACTATGTTCGGTGACTATTTTTTATTGTTAACACACACAATACACTATTTATCAGGTTTTTATCACGTATTTTCGAATAAATTAGTAATTCAAAACACCCCAAAGCCGAATTTGACGGTTTGACGTCTAGGCAGTGTTGCAATCGTCTTAAAAGCCGTAACAGACTATCGCACGTTCTGGCTTAAAAAAAAATGTAATAATTATACCGGTATACATATCCATATGAAACGAAACTTAATGCAAATAATAACCATTATACATACCGGAGTCATCAAATAAACAGTAATATTCGTCTTGGTTTTTATTTAAAAAAAAAAACGACCGACCTAACTTGTAAGCATGTTTGCAGTTTCTAAACGCAACAAACGCTGTCAAATGACAATCAACAAATTGAACATTTGCATTCTTTGTCGAAATTTTTTCACATTTAAATGCAAAATACTCGACAATACGAATTTTGCGGATACATGTTCTCGATTCAAAAGTGATATTTTTTCAAGCTCTTTCGATTGAGCATAATTTCATTTACGTCTACCGTTAAACCGGTTCGCGATTATTTATATTAGATTATTCATTTATTATACTGGCAAATTAATAAGTTTCATTTAATTATAGCATGTATCATAGTATCATAAACATCAACATATCATTTTAGTCAAAGTTTCATTCTATTCATGTCAGTTATCATAATTATATTAAGTTAATGTCAGCATAGGAATTATAATAAGATTATAATTTCGCAATGTAAATTATAGGATTGAGTATACAAAATTAATCTATATACAAAATTAAACTACATTTACAATATTATTTCCATTTATTTATTTTTCTTCTTAGGCTAGGTCATTTATAACATGAATATAAAAGTGAAATACAAAAACACATAAAAAACAACAAAAAATAAGTATAAACACATTATAAAAAACCTAACCTAGGGTGCCGCCAGCAGCGGGGCAGGGCCCAAGCTGCCGGTGGTCAGGACCGCAGAGAGAGGAACCGGCGGACTATCCGCGCCGTGTCCAAGATCACCGCCTTCTGCATCTGACCCTTGATCCAACCACCTAGCGAGAGTCTCTCAAGATGTCGGTCGAGACTCTTCGCTATTAGACCGTTCACTGAAACGACTATCGGGACAATGATCGTCGAATCAACATCCCACATAGCGGTTATCTCGTGAGCCAAGTCTAGGTACTTACTGGACTTGTCCTTCTCGGCTTTCACGAGATTCTCATCATGGGGGATGGTGATGTCAACGAGCACGGCCCGACGTTGCGATCGATCTATTATCACGATGTCAGGCTTATTGGCTACAATAGTCCTGTCAGTGATGATAGATCGATCCCAATAGAGCGTGGCACGACCATTCTCGAGAACAGGCGCAGGTAAGTACTTGTAGTACGGTACTTCGCGGTCCACAAGGCCGTATAGAAGAGCAAGTTGCTGGTGAATATATCGGCTACGAGATTACATATGTCTGTGCAAGTACTCACCGTAAGCAAGATGAGAACAACCGGAAATGATATGCCTGAGTGATTCTCCGGGACGGCGGCATGCCCGACAAATCTCGACCGTACCGTCCTTCAGGATATATTTCCGATAGTTGTTCGTCATCATCACTTCGTCCGCAATTGCACAGGCAAAACCCTCGGTTTCTCCGAAGAGGTCCCCGAATCGTAACCAGTTCACCGACGCGAGCAGGTCCACATCGGGTCCCGTGAGGGTCTTGTAGAACCGCCCGTATAGCACCTTACTCTCCCATGCCGCCTTGCGATCCGCAGTACTTAGTACCACAGGTTTGCGCCAGTTCTCGTTTGCCAAGGAGAGCGGCGTGAGGTTCCTGTCTACTGCCACCACATCACGATGCATCCCACACTCGTTGTTAAGGAAATAATTCCTGAGATTGTACACCTCGCGGTTGTGGAGATCCTTGGCGTTTAGGAAGCCTCGGCCTCCACACTTCCGTGGGATGTACAATCTCATAACCGACGAGCGTGGGTGTAGCATGCGATGTGTGGTGAGCAGTGATCGGACCCTCCGATCCAGGGCGTCCAGCTCGGTCTGAGTCCACCTTAGTATGCCAAAGGAGTATGTGAGGAGGGGCATTACCCAGGCGTTTAAGGCGCGCACTTTGTTGCCTCCTGACAAAAGACTGTTAAGGACTTTTGTGAGCCGACTGAAAAAGCGCTCCTTCACCGACCGTCTAATACCCTCATCATCAATACCCAACGACTGTGACATACCAAGGTATTTATAGGTTTTAATATTATTATTATTAAGATCTCAGTGGGTAGGTACTTAAGGCGAGTTACTTATAATTATAATAGTGACTGATCGTTTAGAAATTCATCTATTTAGTAGTATGCTTTGTCAATCAGCATTTTCTTTAAAGTGGTTTTAAATTTCTTGTCATTGGGTTCTTGCATAATATGATCGGGTAGTTTGTTAGTTATTGTGATACATTGATAAAATGGGCCCTTCTTGCACATGTCTAACTTCGTGTTTGGTATGGCTAGCTTGTTTTTAGATCTATTCCTACTGTTGCAGGCTTGGCTTTTGGTTTTGAATAGTTCAGAATGCTTCCTGACAAAACGTGCTGCTTCTAAGATGTAAATACAGGGCAAGGTAAGTAATTTAAGTTGTATGAAGTGCGGAAGGCAATTGTTTGGTATTTGGGTATTAGTCAAGATACGGACACATCGCTTTTGCATGATAAACAAATCATAGGTATCTGTGCTGGGGAACCACAAGACCACACCATAGCGGAGCCACGTGTAGGCATATGCGAAATATGCTGTTATTGAAGATTCAAGGTCTGTATTTCTTTATATATTAATAATTGATATATGAAGAATGATATATTTTATTATTTTATTATATTTTATTTTACCTAAATAAAATATTCCCGTAAATAAATCATTCAGAGAACCAAATATTCATTTTCTGCACCGAGTATTTCCGTCGCTTATAATATATGCCTTGATTCTTATTCATGCATTAATATTTCATACATTAATAGGTTATTTGCATGAGCGAAGATGGAATTCTGTCTTGTATTTCATTGGAAATAAAAAGGACGTGTTATATTTTGATATTGTATACAATAAGAAAACGGAATATTTTTGTCACTTCTCATGGTCGTAAAGTTGGTGTTTAAGTCGCGTTTTATGCAGTAGCTATGCGCGCTTTAAGAAACTTTTTGCTCTAGTGCATAAAGAAAAATAAAACATGTAAAATATTTATTTATCTTTAAAAATGCTGGTTAATCATGTACAAATCACAATATAGTGATGAAGTATACAGGGTATAGAATTTGAAAGAGTAAGGTATGCCTTTCTTGTATTTAGTTAGCCCGGTCCCGATACCAGCTTACATCTGAGATACTTACAAATATAAATCATCTATTACGATATTTATTTATTTACTTTAGCGTTACCATCTCCTTTGAGGCAGTGACAGTCAGTGGCTTCGCTAAAAGCTAAATAAAAAAAACTGTCTCTGATGAAACATTAACTGGAAGGTAGGAAGATGTGTGCGGTTGAAATATTATGTATTTTATTCATTCATGTATTTATTTAAAGATATTAAATAAAGCATGTATCCATTTAAAATTACTTTAATGCACCTATAGATTATTAATAACTTTTTGTACATTAGCTGGAAAGATCTCTCATAGGAATAAGTTCGCCTTTGGACTTTCTGTTGTTCTAGATTCTTGTCTCGTATAATATAATTAATTACTCGTACTTAGGTAGGTACTTTTACTTCACTCCCAAATTTTGCCCGGGCAAATTTAATCCTAGGTGTCAACCTTTCAGCTAAATCATGAAGACATAATGCCGATCCAATTAGATCGACTCATTCCCATCCAACAAATGCAATTAATTTTGATCACGATGTATCAAATCATCTGTAAGACGGACGACATCAAATTTTGTACGCTAATGCCGTACTTATTTATTTATAAGTATAAGTATATGAGTGTGTACCACTAACAGAAATTGACAGAAATGTTTGAGAGAACAGTAGGACATCCAATATGAAATCCAGCCCTAAAGCCCTAAATACCGGTATTAATGCCGGAATTGATATTTACAATTGAAAAGTTTTTTTTTATATTTTAACCTGTTTTTTGTTTGTTAAAGTTTGCGTTTCATGAAATGCATAAAATTGACTTGTATTGGGCCTAGTTATTGGTTTAAATGTTTAAAAGTAATTTTTGATCGAAATCGCAATTTGCGCCGTAATTTCATGTTTTTATATGTATCTATAAAACGAAATTAAAATAATCCAGTTCTGGAATTTGACGTTTGTCAAATTCAAAAATTATTCTTGTTTGTTAAATACTTTAATACGTAAGAAACGTCCATTACAAAAATAATACTCGAACTCAGATAATTATTTTAGTAAATGATAAATGAATTAATTGAGTATTTGACAGTAGACACGTGTTCTTTATTGCTTTGCATTTGATGAGAAAAAATTGAGTGTTATTTAATAAAAACCGAACTAGACTGTCGATATAATACATTAAACATTTCTCATTTAATTTTGTAAATCTGTGCTCCGAACAGAGTCTATTAAATAACGAAGACTACAGACAGCCGCCCCCGTACAACGCCGCGAGAATCGTCAATGAAGTAAATTACATTAAATATTATCTATACATTTTAGTTAGTGGCATATTAAAACTGCCGCCTTACTGCTATTTATAGTTTCAAAATAAATTTCAAAGTAAAGTGGACTTGATTGGTCGAGTATCTCCAGTAGATCTTGATTTAAATATTTTAAAACTAACTACGTCTAGAATACTTTTATAATGCTTTAATTAAATTATTTTGTATATGACAGAGCGGCCAGAAAGGTCGGATTTTACGTTTAGAGCTCAGAAAAGCAGTAGATTGCAGATTTGATGAAGTATAGCGTAAATGAAATAATAATAAAAATGCACGCGGGGAACGTGGTATTGTGTGGAGGGTTGTTCTTCTGGTAAATTTACTTACTCGTCCCTGATTCGAGTTAATACTGTTACAATAGAGCAAGAACTCGACCCCGACATTGTTTATATTCGTAACTGAATAGACAAACCAAAACAAGAGACAAAGATATTCATTACGAAGGAGTGCTAGCAATTTGTTTAACCAATATTCCCTGGACAGAACTGGGTTTGCTTTTAATCCATCTCTGCCGAGAAAATCTGGGACACTAAAGAATACTGTAATTAATAATAGTGGTTCCGGCGAACTTGGTACCGTCAGTCGTTGAATATCATAATGTTTTAAATCCGTGCCGCCTACAATCTAGAAAACGATATCCTTGACGCTTTTACAAAAAAGTTTTCCTCAGCCATCTTGGATTCATAAATGGCAATAATTTTAGAAATATTTACCTCCTAGAACCTCGTAAACGATAGCCATAAGGACTTTAACGTGAGAGTAGGTACCTACATGTCCACAATGTTGGATTCCAAATAGTCATAATTTTCGAAATTCGCATCCTATACAACGTAGAAAACGATACCCGACTTTACGAAAAAGTATATGGTTGCCACCTTGGACTCTAAAATGGTAATAATTTTCGATATCTGCTGCCGTTAAATGGAGAAAACAATACTTATATGACAACTATGATAACTTGATAACTTTTACGAAAGTGCATTTATACGTAATTTTTTAGTGGATTTTGTAATATTTTAATAGCTATCTATTCTCCTAATCGGAACAGAGACAAATCTTGTTTTATGGTCATAACACTTAAGTTTGTCTCCTAAATCCTTCTCTCTCCTAAGTCCCTAATATCAAAATAGGTAATATTCGAAAAGATACCTGATATGTTTTGGATTAAATATCTCGGAATACCATAAAATATTTCCTCGAAAAACAGGTAATATCCTTAAATGTGTGTACCCCTGTCGGTCGAGATCAAAATGAATTCAATAAATCCTGGTTCCGATTACGTCAAAAATACATCACTCAATGCTGCTCAATGCTATGATGATGTTACGGAATTCATCACTCACTGCTATGTGAAGGGTATCATTAAAACAGTAATTCTAGGGAAAAACGGTAGTATAACTATGTTTCAAATTAAAAAATACATTTTCTGTGAAACTGGTATAATTTCATTGAAAACTGTTATTTTTCATGTGCATAATTATATTATGAAAAAAAAATTTAAACGTTTCTGGCATTGTACGTTTAAATTTAATGATTTTTTTAAGTTCAATTACATTTGGTATAGACATAGTTTGAGGCCCGAAGAAGGACATCATGGTATTATTAGTCAACAATCATCATCATTTCACGCAGATGAAGTTGCGGGCAGAAGGTAGTGCTATATAACTCATGCCGTTCATTTAAATGGTACATAAATATTATTTATGTCCATTTACCCAGGAGCCACTAAAAATGAGGCTGAGGTAAATATAAATCCGTATCAGATTGCGGCATGTCAAGGGTACAGCTGACATCTGTCAAATCGGAAACTGGGGCGCGGTTTACATCGCTATTTTATGTAACGGGCTATGTTTGAATATAATATTGTGTACCTATTTGTTTTAGTGCGGTAAAGTGGACATGTCATTTCTTACTATTATAGTATTATAATAATAGATTTTTTTATATATAAATTACATACTTGCCCATGGCAAAAGTTACCTAAAGTACCTTAAAAAGTGTGGACTCATAAAATTATTTTGAAATAATTCTTTTGAATGAATGCGTACATTAGTTAGATATTTTTGGCAATAAACTAATTTGTCGTTTATTGCCAAATCCATCAAAAAGCGAAAACAAAATAATTAAGCTAGGTACTGAGAATAAAACCACAAACACAAACCAGTAATTAGTATAATAATCACTGACTATGTATAATTTATAGTGGCATTGCGTTTATTTATTTATTTTATTTTATTTTATTAGAAGACCAACAGCGGTAACAAACAATATAAACTTATAACTAGGATACAATCATAAAGCCAATAACAGGTCTCCCTAAAAGATACAAAAGGAAATATTACGGATTTGCTTAAGTACTAGACTAGACTACGTTTATGTATGTGCGTGGCTGTGTGTGTGTGTGTGTGTGTGTGTGTGTGTGTGTGTGTGTGTGTGTGTGTGTGTGTGTGTGTGTGTGTGTGTGTGTGTGTGTGTGTGTGTGTGTGTGTATGTGTACGTGTGCGTGTGTTTGTTATTCATTCCTCCACTTGATTATGAATATCATTAATATATATTATAAACATAATCTCGAGGGAAATACGTGACATGTTTTCAAAACGGGAATTTGCATTTTTTGAGTTGATGTGTGATAGGTGCTAAAATACTGCGAATGATATATTTGTAGATGAAGAAAATTCAAAAATGTATTCTTTAAATAGGCCTTAAGGGCTCTTTTACAAGTCAATACATTATTTACTTACAGTGATATGAAAATACATAGCAAAAACAAGCCAATACCGGCGTAAACACTAAATTATAATACCTAATCTGAATAACTAATCATATAGAAAAAAACAATAATTAGGTATATTATACTTTTAGTCCTCTGATTTTAGATGCATACGGGAATTGGAAATAGTAAAAAGCGCAAAAATCTCGTAGAATTTTAGCAATTTTTGCGCTTTTTACTATTTCCAATTCCCGTATGCATCTAAAATCAGAGGACTAAAAGTATAATATAACTAATTTTTTTTTATATGATTAGTTATTCAGATTAGGTATTATAATTTTACGACCCAATCTCAAGAAAATACTGTCATTTAAGCGACATTTTCCTGAGTTCCTGACCCATCTGGCAATTTTCGCCTTGGGATCATGTCTTATGCAAAGCCAAGCGGCAGGATTCCTCTATTAAATATGAATCGCGCCCGAAACTTCCCCGTGTCTTGGCAGGTAGACCCACTTCTACATTCACTGCAGTTGGCTTATAAGATAATAAACAGTTGACTAAAGTAGTATTGACTGTTAATGTAAAATAGAGAGCTGTAGAAAGTTTCCCGTCTTGACTTCTGCTTGACTTAGTACCTAAGTAATATTTCATGCATATAATAATAATGTGTTACCTATTAGAAATAATTTGTTGACATGTAAAATAAGTACACATATTCTATCAATAAAATATTGATTGATTGATATTGGTGCGAGTGAAATGAATTTTATAGATGATATGGAATTTTAACATTCAAATGCCGCTCCTAACGTTTTTGTCAGGAAACAAAGAACGATTCTAATCCTAACAATTAGTAAAGTTATGAGTCTGAACCGATTTTGACACCGTCTACTTTCTCTTAAAGTAGTTGGATAATATTGGGTATAGTATAAATGGGTGAGGCTGATTCAAAATTAACAGTTTGTTGCGGTTTTGAATTTGTTTTGGTACCTCCTTGAAGATAACTCACACTGATCGGTGCATGCAAATCACAATGGAAATCGTGCGTGAAATAGGCACCGACACCAAACGATCGTCGAGATCGTATCAAAACCAGACAAACCCATAACAAATTGTTACATACGAATCGACCGTCGTAAGTGATTCTGCTCATAGCGAGTGAAAGATCTAGCTAATGTACCCGAACAGCCGGTGATCGTCTAAGAATGAGTACTCCATTAGGCTCCTATGGGCCTAATGTAGCAAATAAATCCTGCTGATGATAGTGCTAATTTGTAAGATTTTATGACCAATATAAAGAACCACGAGCTGATTGTGACATTTTGTGACCCCTATTATGAAGTTGAAGGTACTTTGAATCAAGATAAGGGCTGATAGTTTTAGGTTTAATTAGTTTTAGGTGTGTGTGTTTTTATTTTTTTATTTTTGACACTTACGTGTACACCGTATTAAACGATCTGAATCTGAATCGGAATCTGTATTAGCTCCTTACTCATTGAGAATCGATTTTCATATACAATATAGCCCGGGGTATAAAAATGTATGGGCAGTAAAGTCTCGTTTCGTTATGTTATGTTCTTATGTTTCGTGCGCATCTCCTAGCAACGGCTGCATAGAAATGTTAAATATTTATTCAATCGTAGTGCTTTTTGTATTTAATGTCTACAAATAACAAATTTAATAAGTACCTAGGTATATTATTATTAATAGGTATATGGATTTTAGATCTTAAATTTTATAATGTATTTTATCAGACTTTAATAAATTTGGTAAGTATGAAAAACTCTTCATTCTGGGCTGAATAAAGACGAAATTCCAATTCGGAGAAAAATAATCTATATGTATGTAATTTTCCCTTGAGTTACGATGTAGGACTTGTGAAATTGAATCGAGAATCCAAATTTTATTGCAATCTGACAAAAAAAAAACTAGGTTCAAAATTGCCTAGATACCAAATTTATAACCTTCACCATTACATAATATGTCTCTGCCAATACAGATGAAATAATAAAAATGTCATTAAGAAGACAAGTGGTGTAATCTATCAGTTCTCGGACTGAGACCTGCAAAAAACGGATTCCATTGAATCCAAGAAAAATCACTTAAAGAAAATCCGGAAAGTGAATCAAGGTTCGCTGGGCTAGTGACAATGCTGACATTATAAATTACTATAATGGTTTCTTAGAAAGCTGTGTGGGTAAAAGCTTTAAAGGTTTGAAAGTGAATTAAGTTTTAAGCACAGATATGCATATTGGCTTAAAAAACCGGGAAAATACTTTATAGAATTTGTTGTTATAGCGGCAACAGAAATATGTACATCATCTGTGAAAATTTCAACTTTCTAGCTTTCACGGTTCATGAGATTCAGCCTGGTGATAGATAAACAAACGGACAGTCAGTGGAGTCTTAGTAATAGGGTCCGTTTTTTTCCTTTGCATACGGAACCCTAAAAACGTACTTTTCTGGGTCGAATATCGTTTGGGAAAAAGGGCAGTAGATATGATCATTCAAGTACAAACAATTATTTGGGCGGGGATATTTTTCTGAGCTTTTAATTAAGATTAAGCTATACTATCCCCGCTTACTATGCTTTTAATTAAGATTAAGCTATAGGACCCGGGTATTAGGGTGGGCCGATTTTGTATGGAAGAAAATAAATATTCAAAACTCATATCGTAATAGGTATCAAAAGTTGCGTAATAATGCGTAGATTACAGTTCTAGCAAAAATAATCAAAATAGGTATTATTTTTAGCCCTCTCCAACTTTTTAGCCCTAACCAGCCGACGAAGAAAAAAAAATAGGGCAAAATTAAAAAAAAAAATATTGGATGGCTCTTATTTATTAAAATTATTATAATATAACATAAATAGACCATTAACTAACCTAATTCAGTAGTATTTAGCTCTTAATTTTCACTGAAATCATATAATATAACACCCCAACAGTTCATATAAAATACAATTATCACTTTATCGCATGAAATACGAGAAGGGTCGTTAATATATACAATACATTTTTAGTTTATATTGAATATGAAAGTAGAACTGCTTAAATATGATAAAAACAGTTTTTGGCATTTTTATTATGCATTTTTACAATTATTCCTATTTTTGTAAACTTAGGCAAAAGTTGCGTTTTATGCCAATTCAGGCATATTACGATGTGCTTTTTCTCATTGGTTTGCTATAAACAGTATATATTTTTATGATCTATTTTATTTTATTGTTCACTAATGGGCCTAGAATAGGATTCAAATACAAATTTGGGCGTCTGCCATATATTAAAAAGTTTTTTTCCGAAAAACGCAATTTACGCGTACTTTTTCGACTTCAGAAAAAAATGTTTAGGAGTGTAGTTGACGAACGTTAAAATCATGTCGGATGCTTAAGGCATTGCTTTCTTCAAACAAAAAATAAAAATGAAAAAAAATATAATGAAATTTTATTTAAAAAAATATATTTAATTTATACACTTAATCGTTGGTAGAGGGCTCAAAGTAAATAGCTAGATTTTTTAAATTATTTTTCTCGTTATCTACATAAAATTACGCATCTTTTAGGTGGTATTACATTGCTTATTTCCAATATTTACTCAAACGGCCCACCCTACCGGGTATGTCCTTAAACTGCGTCCAGGACCCGGGTATGTCCTTAAACCACGTACAAGACCACCGGTGGACGGGCAGCAGCGTCCCTCAAATTCGGTGTAAGTACTCGACTGCGATCGCCAACCCGCCTGCCAAGCGTGGCGATTATGGCATTCACCCCCCAAAAAAGGGGGAGGCCTATGTTCAGCAGTGGACGTCTTATGGCTGAGATGATGATGATGATGAAGCTATACTATGTAAGAAGTAGCTTACCACTTGTAGAAGAATAGAATGATGAAAAGAAAGAAGAAAAGAACGATATCTATCACAGTTCGTTTTTTATGGAGTAGCTGTCACGTAAAATGTGTGTACTTAGCTAGATATTTTCCGGAACTATTTATAGCACATTAATTTAACTTTAAACACACATAACATTAATTTAATTTTGGAAATGTATCTTCCAAGTAATAAAAATACGGTAAACAAACCTTTCTTTCATTAATTTTAAATGAAGACCAAGTAAAAAGGGGTGTACCCTTGTTTTGCCGACAAACTTTTCATCGAATATTATTTCATCGACAACGATTCATCGAAACGTTAGTACTAGTAATATTGTTTCGCGTTATTTTGTTTCATATACTATTTATTTCAATTTTTCTTACTGCGTAGAAATACTATTCAACGAATATTACTTGATCGCTGATTCGTTTCAAATTATTTTAATTGGCACAACTACTAAACATTGCAATTCATTTGTTCGACGTATTGCTTTAATATATTTTTAAATATGTCGTACTATACTCATTTATACATTTTTCTGTTGTAACAATTTTAGGTTTCGGTTAGGTTAGAACTGCGACCCCACACAGAAACGAACGGCTATCGAAGTCGGTTTAGGTTAGGTTAGAACTGCAACCCCATGCAGAAACGAACGGCTTTAAAAGTAGGTTTAGGTTAGGTTAGAACTGCGACCCCACACAGAAACGAACGGCTTTCAAAGTGGGTTTAGGTTAGGTTAGAACTGCGACCCCACACAGAAACGAACGGCTTTCAAAGTAGGTTTAGGTTAGGTTAGAACTGCGACCCCACACAGAAACGAACGGCTCTCAAAGTCAAATATTACATTTTGAAATAATTTTATGCGTAATAAATTGTATTAAATGCAATCCAAAATGAAATAAGAAAACCCGTAAAGAAATACCACGATATAAACTATATACGAAATAACTCGAGTGCCAATTAAAAGTCCTAGATTTAAATTTACTAGTATCAATTCTTCGACGCAATGACTTGTCGATGAAATGAAAATACTTGAAACGTTGTCTTCGAAATAACATTCGATGAAATGTCTGTCGGCAATTCAAGGGTAAACCGTAAGCCGGAAACATTGACCTGTTGTAAATTAATGCACTTTGTATAGACAGATCCAAAAGGTGGTAAGTTTTACTAATACAATCTACTTATAACATTTTAAATCTACCTACTACATGTAGAATTCGACCCGCATCCGACTCGCCAGACAAATGAAAACGGAATCAAAAAGAAGTACCGTAAAACGGGGTGAGTAGGTTTCGCGGGGAGAGTTGGGTTATGAATGGGGAGAGAAGGTTTGAGAGGGGGGTGAGAAGGGATTTTAAGGCTACTGCTACAAAAATAATGTATTCCAATTTAAAGTGAGGCTATAGTAATACGCATAATAAAAAAAAACGATCTAACAATCTTCCAAAATCACCTTTGTATGAAAAACCCTCTCACCCCAAATACGAGGCACTACGGGGTGAGGTGGGCTTTCCTCTTTATCGTCAAAGTTATAAAATGGAACTACCCAAAATAAAATACAAACTAAAATACAAACGTCCGAACCACTTATTATATACACCATTCAGTTTTCACATGTAAAAATAAAATTTTATCGAGGTTTGAAAGTCAAATTTCACTCAACTCACCCCATTTTACGGTATGTGACATTAAAAAGTTCAGGTTACTAGAAGACTGTTGAAAGTAAAGTACAGTCGACAGCAAAAGCTGGTTGTGATAAAAACGTATGATCTATTTCAATATGTATTTATAATCTGAAATAAGCCCAAAAACTGCGAACGTATTAAATACGATCCCCCGCTGTTCATATATATTTGTAAACACCCGAGCACTTAAAACATGTTTACACAATACGGGCTTGTTTATACAACACGGCACTTAAAAGTTCGTTTTAGTTTTTCACAATGAATCAGTTTCTGTCATACATATCACTATTATTTTATTTCAAATTAGGGCTCTATGGCAAAGTGAATAAAGTTAAAATTCCAGTGAATTATTTTAGTAAATATGCAATTTTAAAATTTTCCAGTGGGTATGGACTATTTTCGAAAGAATTAAGGAAGGAAGAAGTTAGTCTGCCGTTTTGGTTGTGTGTAGAAAACATGTCAATCAAAATCATAATGGAAATATGTGTAAAACTTTTTGTAGGTTTGTGTATCAATAAAAGTTAACGGACTTTTAATAGGTTCTAACCCCCTTATTCAAAGGGGCCCACTGATTAACAGTCCACCGGACGGTATCGGCCTGTCAGTTAGAACAAAATTTTGACAGTTCCCAACAACTGACAAGCCGATACCGTCCGGCGGACTGTTAATCAGTGGGCCCCTTAAACGCGTTACAAACCTCAATTAGTTAATAATCGTTTGTCTTTATCTGTCATTTTGACGTATGTATTTGTAAAAAAGGGATAAATCATAATATAACTAAATCAGGCCCGTAAAGTTTTATAAATAGGTACCATTACATGCCTAACTTATGTCAGTCTACCTACATGTGACAAAATAATACGTCTGACAAAGTCCTGTAACCAATTAATGTGACCTTAAACTAACTTCTAAGTGTATTTGCCAGCTTAACATTCCCGCGTCCCTTGATATATAATACCGTCTACATTTTATAGCAAAGTATCTACTTTAAACTCTATTTATTACTCATACCTACCAAACTTCACAAAGTTTGGTAGGCATGAGTATCTAATAAACTAACCTCAAAATCGTCAAACATTCTGAACACCTAAAAGCTCGTCTGTAGGGCAAATTATAAAGACGAATGTGTGGGTGTGCAGGCATTGAAGTAACCTGGCTAGAAACCTACTGTAGTTCAAAAAATATAACAAAGGGGATATATTTGTGCTTTCGTATTTCTTGAAATTAATAGCGCACAGTAATGCTTATCTGTAGATCTGATGATCGCTGTAAATAAGAAAATTCAATATATTTATATGTTAGGTAGAACCTAAGTTCGACAATTAATTTGCAACATTCGTAAGATTATCCGACCATGTCGCCATTAGTTAGAATTGACAAATCTTGAACAATTACAGTAGTGAGAATTCAAGCTTAGCTATTCAAACAATGCCGCGGTAAAATAATTGAAACAGTAAAGTAACTTCTATACCTACGAGATTAAAGTCGCGATTTCATCCTTTGGTAATACCAAATGGTAACCTACTAGATACTGCAACTTTAGAAGTGTTAAGATAAACGGCCGCTCTTTAGTTTAGGGCCATTTATTTGGTAAGAAACTCTAGATTTGAATAAAAAAATCACGTGGGATTCTCAAATCCAAGGGTCTAAGTTAGCCTGCCAAGACAAGATCGTGTAGTTTTAAATTACTATCACTACACCTTATAAAATAAAATCTCCCGTCGCGTCTGTCTGTTTGTGTGTTTGTATATTTGTTCGCGATAAACTCAAAAACTACTGAACGGATTTTCATGCAGTTTTCATCTATTAATAGAGTTTAGGTGTATAATTTTTTAACATGTGCGAAGCCGGGCGGGTTGCTAGTTTCTAATAAAATTGAAGTGTTAAAATCAAGAAAAATATACGATTATGAAATGAAATTATGAAAAACTTAAAACATTTACAACTAGTGGCAACTTATAGTCTGTAGATGAATACGTTAAAAACTAGCATAAATATTATATCATAAAATATACTTAACTTTAAACTAAAAACACTATTTTGGCGGCATAATCGCAGCACCACGATATTGACAACGATGTATCGCTATGCTGCCCACCACAGATTAAAGGCCTGTGGACACCCGTGACGTGCGCGTGCGCTAAAATATTGGAGCCGCACACGCACATGTGCCATCTCTCTTAAGTTCCTGTATACTACAACGCCGCACACGTACGTGCACGTCACGCACACGCAGCCGATGTGCACAGGCCTTTTAAATTTAGAACATGTTGCGCGGGAATACGGCCCGGTAAACAACTGAATGAGTTTTCCAAAGTCTGTTACGGTTATTGCGGGTGTAGGCCTCATGCTCTTGTAGCAAAGTGGCTGATGAGTTAATAAACTGGTAGCAGTATTTAGACTAGTTGTACAATTTGCTCAGTCCATCGTACAGCGGATATTGGCCACCAGATTGATGCTCCAATGTCGGTGTGGTGTGACGTGTCAATAGTTCGTAATTGCTTTGATGTCTTATATTTGCTCTGCGTATTACTGTGGCGCCACCTTGCGGATGTGGTTCATATCTCATCCAAACGTATAGTAGATGGCGCTTCATTTTCGTCTACATACGTAGTTCCAGATACCTAGTTCTTATTGTATAAATATTTGGCTTATGTTAAATAATTTCAGCTTATCTCTTACATTAGTCAAGCCCCTGAAATTATGTCTAAAATAAGAAATAAGTGGTTTTGATTTATTTAGTCGTAGTTGCTATACTTGCTATGCTGTTCCAAAATGTAGGCATTTAACCGATTTGCAAGACCAAAGTGATCCCATAACTCCGTGAACAAAGTTTTGTACGGAGCACTAAATACTGCATCCATACTGATGAAAACGTTTTCAATCGATAAGCATTTTATTTCCTGAATCTGTGTTGACATAACAGTTCATAGATTATCTCAAGTGTATGGTAGATAGTATGAGACTATGAGACGTACATGTAGATAACACGCGTGATAACAAAATATTGTTACATTTTGGTAAACACAGCCGTTGCACGAGGTCCGAGGTCCATTGTATAATCCAATATGACATACACACACACACACCCACACATATACACTTACTTTACTATCCTACTTTTTTGCCGAACCCTTTTTAACCACGAACTTTCTACTTCTTCAATGTTAGCTAGATATAATCAAAACCTTACTAAAATATAAATACCTACATCTTAAA
This sequence comes from Cydia fagiglandana, assembly GCF_963556715.1. Taxonomy (NCBI): domain Eukaryota; kingdom Metazoa; phylum Arthropoda; class Insecta; order Lepidoptera; family Tortricidae; genus Cydia; species Cydia fagiglandana. Next base: position 19,727,700 of record NC_085942.1, on the reverse strand, counting down.
ACTAAATATCTAAAAAATTAAAATTAAAATTGTCTACTACAGAAAAGAAGCCAGTTTTCCCGAACGTGTAGAACCAAGAAAAGTCTGCAGCGATTTTGATAGCCCACGCATTGAAAGTGTTATTTATTCGTCATAATTTCATGTAAATTTGACGTTTAAAAATAAAGTTGCATACTGCGTTGGGTATGTGATATGTGATATAATAGATGATGAATGGAAAACTTGTAATGTGAGATTTTATTGTTATAATTATTTTGTATAATTTTAATGATGTTATGATGTGGTTAATTTTTTAAAACTCTATTGATATATATATTAGTATAGGTAAGTAGTAGCAAGTGTACTTAGTATAAATACTGGAACCGTTCTTGTGATATTAATAAAAAATAAATAAATAAATAAATCAAAATCGCTGCAGACTTTTCTTGGTCTAACTCTAGGATCCACGCCACATTTCTCTTTTAATTCAGAACCATAATAAAATACTCGGTAACATGCATATTATATTTAATATCATTTGAATCTTATTTATTACTTCTAATGGGCAATATATTTCGGTGTAAATTAGCGGTTACAACAGTAATTCCAGTGTAAACTTTTAACTGATTGGGCCATAAATAAGGATGTGTTCGGATTCGCGCTGTTAGAACGGATAAAGTGGAATTTATGGGCGCTAATCATCATCATCATCATCATCTCAGCCATAAGACGTCCACTGCTGAACATAGGCCTCCCCCTTTTTTGGGGGGTGAATGCCATAATCGCCACGCTTGGCAGGCGGGTTGGCGATCGCAGTCGAGTACACCGAATTTGAGGGACGCTGCTGCCCGTCCACCGGTGGCCTTGGACGTAGTTTAAGGACATACCCGGGTCCTCCCTACTAGAATGCCATCATTTTATTATCTTCATCAGCAGTAAACTGCGCGCATGCTTCGAAAGCTAATTAATCCATGTGTGAAAGTCGGTTAATCGGTAAATAAGTCCGTGCATTACATAATTACATCATAATGCTTATAATATCGGATAATAAACGCAAATTATAAACATAAGGCGGTTTTCCGTTTTAATAGTTTCCTCCTGAATACCACATCCGTTTATCTTAAAAATCGTTTTGTAAAATATGAATTTGAGCCGAAATAACAAAACAAGTTTCCATTATTTTTTCATGTTCTCTAACATATATTCAAACCAGTAATTAACTAGAAATTTGCTTGAACAAAACTGTCTACAGAAGTTAGAGCGTTTTATCACTTTTCAGTACTTTGGAGGCCAATTTCTCCCAGGAAGTAGCAGCTAAAAAAAATACGTGTCCGTTATTCTATTCTATAACGTACATATAAAAATTAATCAAATCGGAGCCGGCCAGTTGGGTACCCTTCCTTCCTAGCTTTGCCCGATAGGCTGAAAGTCGCCCATCTAATACCTATACCTAATATACCTATGTAAAGAACATAATGGGCATTGACAACAGTTGGTCGTAATAGATAAAAGAAATATTCCACTCATAGACGACCTATTGAATTTTCCCTTATTAGTTATTACGTACTACGAATAGAGATAATATAACATAAAGCGACATCGTTATTTCGTAAGAGCATCTTGTGTTTCGCTTCCCGACCACCTGTTGGTAGCGGTTTCATGGTCTTAGTACCTAGTTCCACCATGGTAACACAGGTGGCGTTGAAATTAGTATTCCTGGAAAACTGTTTGGTGTCATTGTGAAATTTTTTTTGTCGTAGATCAACTAGATAATATAAGTAAAGCGTCTGATTACGACTGTATTAGATAATAATATATATGTCGCAGTACGATAGATAAAGCCGTTATATAGTTATAACCCTAGGGATATAATTATATGTCGTAACATAGTTATACGAAAGCGATTCATTACTATCTTACTAGCAATATAACTATAATACGTCTTTAGTTTAGTGATATAGTTATATTAAGTTTAGTGAAATAATTGTAGGTAGGGGTGCGGCCGTGCGGCGGAGGTATAGTTATATCCCTAGGGATATAGTTATATGCCGTATAACTATATCCCTAGGGATATAACTATATATAGGTATTATAATCATATTCCTAGTAAGATAGTAATACATAGATATATCGTCACTGCTTTGTAAAACTCTTATCTTGTTCTGTAAGTCGAAAGAAAAATGTGGTAACTAAGGTAAGGGATGCATGCACACGCGTTTCAACTTTGAATAACAGTATTACTTAGTTATTACGAGGATTTTCAAAATAGTGATGATACTTATATTATTTAGTAGTTTGCTTGTTTAAGTAGTTTAGTAGTAGTTTGCCAGCCATATCAGAGCTTATGCTCGTAATTAACTAGGGTCGCCGTTGCCGATTACGGCATGGATAACTACAGGGTGTTTGGTACATCGTTTGCCAAATTTAAATGGCATATAGGTTCAGCCAGTTGCTATCTTCTCATGCCTAGAAAAACAAAATTGGCCATGGTTTTTTTTTACTACTATGCAACAAAAAATTTGAAATTTTCGATAAACTGGCATAGAAGGGAAAAAAAATGTGCGCCAAATTAAAATTTCTAGGCCTGAGAAGATAGCAAATGACTCAACCTATCTGCCGTTTTAATTTGGCAAACGATGTACCAAACGGTCCAAACACCCTATATATATACATATATATATTTAGTAAGTCTTGACTACCTTACCAACACCTGGCACAAACGTAACTCAGTTAATTAAGTATTCTCTATATGACCTAAAAAACATCCATATTCATTTGTACCGTTAAAATACCCCTTGCCGGCTGAAATTCAAATGAGAAAACAATAATATTCTGAATAATAAATTGATGACGTCACCAATCCATTTCGGAGAATCCATTTCGTTTTCAACAATAATACAAACAAGTGTAAACTTTACAGCGCTTGAAATACAGAAGGAAATACGATGAAAAAATGCTTCTGTAACAAAAGTGGCTTTTAAGGCTTTTAATGTTGATTTTATATCAGTTCCGCGAATATGATATTTTATTTGTTATCATGCTGACATTAACAGTTGAAAGCCGTTAATTGACCAGAGTTTTTTAAAGTAACTCGTTAAATGTACCTTAAAAAAAGATAAAATCAGTTGTAGGTATTTACTATACGAGTAGTGGTACTAGTAAGAAAGAGAATAGATAGTAGAGAGGGGTCCTGTCATAGTAAATTTTGTAGTCACCGTAAAATGACTGCCATCTATTGACACACGACTAAAACTCAAAATAAACACGTATACAATTATCAAAAAAAATGTGTTTATATGGATAAATGATTTTATTATTTTTATATCATTTTTACCCATGTTCATTCCCTGATATCTGTGTTAAAATTGTTAAATATGAAACGGTGTCGTCACGCCATCTAGCCGAGGATAGGCCAAAGTTGTGTGCACCCTCTATCCGAGAATGACTTTTTCTTGATTTCCGGGGCCCGTTTTTTCTTAGACTTCATTCATCTTATGCGAGGTTATATATGTCTTTGCTAATAGGCAGGTTAATAGTCTTTATTAACGAATTAGTAGTATGTTTGCTTTATACCCTTTATTTTACTTCAGTCAACCCTAAAAGCGAGTAAATATTTTATTATATTAATTATTTAATTAATTTACTAAAATTTATTGTTTAATTAACATGCCACTTCGTAAATTAAGGTTACCTTTACAAAATAACGGTAGGTAAATAAACAGTAAACAATACATTTTCACCGACGATTTTAATTGGAGAAAATTATATAACACTTTATTTACCAAAAAGGAATTCTAATAACTTTTGATCACGGATGTACCTACCCTCCAACAAAAATACCTATTTCATGCTCTTAAAAATCTCATCGTAAATAGTTTATTATCCGAACTTAATTGGTTTTTTATGTATGGTTAATTCCCTGTATACCTATTTAAAGTATTTAAATTATTTTTAAGCCGACCACTGACTAACAGTCCGCCGGACGATATCGGCCGGTCAGTTGTTCGGCGCTGTCAAATTTTTGTTCTAACTGACAGGCCGATATCGTCCGGCGGACTGTTAGTCAGTGGTCGGCTTAAGGAGTAAGAATAAAAAATAAATGAGTAAAAAACTTTAGAATTACCTAATTGTATATAGTTCATTAAATTCCTTTTTACGTTAAATAAAGATATATATTTATAACGATATAGCATGGTTGATTCTATAGTTCGTTTTTTTAACATTAGAAAGAACTTGAAAGAAGGTAAGCGATTTTGGCATGTATTTTAATTGAAAAACGATTATTAAGAATCAGTAACTATCATTTATGAAAGCAGAAGAATATAAATGATCGTATTAGATTCATAATTGTTACATATTTGCCGTAACTTATTTTTAAAATGTGTTTTTCAATTAAAAGACACATCAAGATTGTTTACCTTATTTCTAATGCTAAAAAAAACGAACTATAACACTCACCAATAGTTCGTTTTTTAGCATTAGAAAGAACTTGAAAGAAGGTAAGCGATCTTGATATGTCTTTTAATTGAAAAACGCTTTTTAAAAATCAATAACTATTACTTATGAAAGCAGAAGAATATAAATAATTGTATTAGATTCCTAATTGTTACATATTTGCCGTAACTTATTTTTTATGTTTTTCAATTAAAAGACACATCTAGATTGTTTACCTTATTTCTAATGCTATAAAAACGAACTACATATAATGTTGGCCAAGATTGTAGTATGTTCTAAGACAATCATAAAGTCTGACCGTGAAAAGTCTGCAGCAATTTTGATAGCTCACGCAGTGCAAGTGTAATTTTAAACGTCAATCTTCTATAAAATAATGACGTATAAATAACACTTACACTGCGTGGGCTATCAAATCCGCTGCAGACTTTTCTTGGTGAACTATACATTGACAACGCCAAACGAAAAGTAAAATGTATCGGGATGACAGATTCTACGAAAAGTTACTGTTCATTTTACTATGGAAATTGACAATAACAGCGACGCGTTTAGTACTAGGATTGCAGCTGCGGTTAGAAATGAAATGTTACCATAAATCATCTTAGCTACGCCCCCGCCATCTGCGTTATTGAAGCAGTGTCAATTGTGTAAGAAACCTATATTTATATAATGGAAATAAAGGTTTCAACTCCTACAACAAATATGCAAAATACAATCAATGTCAGATAAAAATACTCGTCAATACGCTGACGTCAACGCGTGGCGCAGACATGTATTGTGTTTTATTTTGCTAAATACTTTGTGCGTGACATTAGTTTACGCACGAGGGCGCAAATTACAATTCCCTTTTACCTGTTAGGAGCAGAGACTTTTAAAATAATTAAAATTAAATAAACGTTATGTGCTCGGGCACCAAGCTTTCAAAGTTTTTGTTAACACCGTATTTAATTGTTTGTTGTTAGGCATTGACATAGATTAAAAATAGGTACAGAGTTATACGTTTACCTATACGTAAACATTTTAGAGAAGTAACAAAAAGAAGCAACCTACAAACTTAAGTTTTTTTCATAATTCATTTTAATTTTTATTGTCTTGTTTTAGCATTATAGGTAATTTTTATTTTATTTTATTTGAACAATAAATTATTGGTATAAATTTTTTAATGATTGTAAACAATACCAAAAATCACGTTTCATTATAAAGGCCATGGCAGGATAAGCTAAGTGAATCTGCCCCTAGCGAGTTTTGGCTTGTAATTTTTACGATTCTTTGTATTGGTAACAAGTATGCAAAATTTGCAACTTGATTACAGTTTCTACAAAGTAAAAATAAAAAATTAATCAGGCGAAATAAACTCTATGTGTACAGTTTTTTCTTCTACAGATCTGCAGGACAGTTTGTTGGCAGAAGGAACTATGTGCATGCACCTTAATAAAAGAAAATAGAAATGAATACAAACAGAGGTGAACAACAGGCGGTCTACATAGTCGCTAAAAAGCGATCTCTTAAAAAAATAATCATAATTTCTTATTAAATTTTCCCTTAAAATTTTAACATTACTTTTATTGTTTGTTGCTACACAGACAAAAGATTATGTTAAAACAGTCTGGTATTTAAAAAGTTTCAAAGTCAAGCATCGCTTCGCTACACGTTTCTTACAATTACGTCGACGAGAAAAATTTACTGAACTAAAGTTTTTAAACATTCTGCTCCAAGGAATAAGATGTTACTACGCTACGACAGACTAATTATAATTTATGTACCTACATCAAAGCTTGTCGATATTTCTAGTTCCGAGAAAAAAAAAACTCTCTTGACGCTCATGCAAAACGCTTAAATAGAATTGGTTTACCCAATAGCCTGGTAGATGGCGCTTTTATGAGCGGCGAATGTTCTACATCACGTGAACGCTGTCTCATCGTAGAATTCATAAGTTGTTAAACTTTTTTTGTATTAGGAGGGTGAGTGTAGTAGTGTGTCAATAGTTCAGCTAGATTTACAGATGTAGTGCTAGTGAATAATTGTTTTCCATCGTATTTTCTCGGAAACGTACGTATTTGTCATGGTACTTCAGTTAACCTCAGTACTTTTTGTACCGGGACTGACTGAAATGGCAAGACACGTTCGTGTTCGTACGTTTCCATGACAAAAAAGATGGAAAATAATTATACACTAATTGTACTATCTAGGTACCTACATAAACACACGTCAGTTTATATTTGACTCGGTGTTCTTTTTTGCTTTCCTAAACTTTAGTACAAAATTTTACTTTGTGGGCATTCTTGAAAGCAATGTGTTTAATCTTGCGTCTTTTATGGCTTACGAAACGGGTTATTTTTTGACAAAAAAGCGATATATTTAGACATGCCAACTTTTGTGACTCAAGTTTATTACTGTATGTAAGCATTTCAAAAATATTTCTGGTTTTTACTTTGTGCTATTCTAAGCCCAGAAGCAAAAGTAAAGTTTATTTTCATTGACGAATTAAAACTTTCTTCATTGACGAAGAGTTATTACGTCACGAAAATAACGAAAACGTTTCTTGTAAAATTCACGCAATTTCAAGTCGAGGAAATGAATACATACAATTTACAAATATTTCAATTTAATAAATTAATTGGACTCGGGAACTGTAAATGTAAAGCACGATATTAATTTACATAAAGTTATATTGTGTTACATAAATACAGTTGTTTAATAATTTAATAACAAGATATTTCCTAAATAAGATGAATTCCGCAAGTTGAACGTCTTAAGCAATTAATTTAAGTTCTCTGTACTTTTCCTTGTCGCTTTACGTATTTTAAATAGCGATGTCAAACTTTTGGAATGTCTACTTAAATTACGTAGGATGCGGTAGGCGTACCTATTCAGAAATCGGAAATATAATATAACTTAATTTATTTTAATCTGACTTTAATTATTGACTCTTGGAGACCCTATACATCTCTATGGATAAATTGATTAACTAGGTAGTTACTTATAAATATAATCTTTTCATTTTCAGTTCTGACACTTAGAGACATTTACATCTCTAAATAATTGCTTGCTTGCACTTAAATATCCAAGAGATATATTCTCTTGGATACTTATTATAATAAATATTAAAAAAACACCTAAGACTAAACTCAAGGTTACCTAAACACCTAGGGAATGTCAAATAAGGGCATACAGTATAAGTATACATATACATCACAACAATTTGGTTCGACTGTCGCCAAACTTGGCAGACACCGGTACATTTTGTGTCAGAAACTTAGGTACCTACAATATTTGAATCAGCGTCGTTAGAAACTTTAATTTAGATAGATTTTAGATTTCGTTATTTCAAGGTGAAAAATACACTATAAATTTGCTATTTTTGTCAAAATTATGTTTATCTTCTCATGACGATCGTCAAAAATTACATTATAATATTAAAATAATAAAATTAATTGTGTCTTCTAATAAGGATCGTCATGTTAGTACAAAGAAAAACCCGTAAAGCAATTGAATATAAACTAAGTTAAAATTAAAGACGATGTCAACGTAAATAATTTGAAATCGTCATTAAAATGTCAAATAAAGATAAAAATATCACAAAAAAACAAAATGTCATGTTTGTCTAAGCTGTCTGTAAAAATATACCGATCTACAAATTCTACACGGAGTTAAAAATAGTTCGTATTCCACATAGTTTTTCCAGCTCAAACTAATTACTTATCAAACAGCGTAATTAAATAAGTACTTGAAAGTCGTTTGATGCACGGTTGAAGAGTCCTCGATGTCCTTAATCTGTAAATGAGTCAAAGAGTTGCCAGCAGGATATTACTTCGGGCACTTAATTAACTCTAAAATCCGGTTTGAGTTGATTGGGTGGAAAACTGAGAAATAGTTCAATATAGTGCCGAGTTGGTAAATAATACGGGCTCATTTGTGACTGTAATGAGCTAAAGGATGACTCACACTAGAACGGTCCGAATCCGGGCCGAGGCATCCGATATATAGTTTTCTACAGAAAGCATCTCGTGATCACCGACAGACTAGGTTCCTACTTAAAGTGGGTACTAAGCCAATATTCCCGCGCTCAAGATTAAGGTTCTACACGGAAACATTTCTTGAATTTATTTCTGCTCAGAGAAAAGCACAAAAGATACTTTACCTCGAGAGTGCATTTCGTTTAGATGCAGAGCGCCATTTCTTATGCCAAAGAGTAAACGTAACACGCCGAGATGTAAACGTGGATTCTTTAATGTCAGAAGAACTGGAGGTTTTTGCAATGTTGAAGTGCATCTAGGAGTATTCTATGATTCCCAGGTATAAAAACGACATAATGTTTAAGTATTTAGGCTGCCTTTCTATTAAAGCGGAGATAAGAGAAAATGTGCTGGAATCAACTATTAGCATTGATAGAAATCTACATCTCTTCTCCGCTCCGCTGATTGATTTTTAGTATTGTATGTATACTAGTTTTTAGGATATGTGTCTGGGCTTAAGTTGTCTGGAAATAAATGACATTTGATTTTAATTTACAGATTCAAATATTAGACTGGCTACCTATTTTGAGAACGTTAAACTTTCTCAGTTGTACTCGTTTGCAAAACCGCTGGAGCTGTATTAAAAGGGTCAATATGTCTCAAGAGCATGTCTACACCGTCCTTCAGAAATGTAGTCAGCCTGCGTATAGTATTCGTGGACGATATGGCGAATACATTTGAATACGTAATACGAATCCAAAATAGCGACTTATGCACTAAACTGTTCGTATCGTTAAAGAGTTCGCTGAATTTTTATATATGGAAAGTTTCATAGTACAGCGCTGGGGCGCGCCGGCTGAAGTTGATCAGTCGGTCAAATGTGATTGGGCCTTAGAACGGTATTTGAGCTGTTTTTGATATTACTAAAGTCCGTCTAAGCTAACTTTGCACCGATTTGAATAGGTCGAAGGTGGGTCTAAGTGAGAACTCTAAGAACAAATTGAATTACTTTCTATGAGAATAGTTTAATATGTATTGTCAAAAAAACTGTATTTTAAACACAAACGTCCTGAGGCGCGCAAATGTCGGAGGCATTGAGGTGTATCTGATGAGGCGGCAGCTGCGGTGGTGTGGGCACGTGTCTCGGATGTCAGAAGACAGAGTGGCGAAGTGTATCTTCTTTTCAGAACTCCAGAATGGTAAGCGTAAAAGCGGTGGCCAGTACTTACGATATAAGGATGTTCTGAAAAGACATATGAAGAGATGCCAACTAGAGCCCTCTGACTGGGAGCGGAAGGCAGCGCAGCGACCCGAATGGCGGCGCCTCATTAATGATAGAGTTAACATTTTTGAGACGGAACGCCGCAGTGAGCTCGACAAAAAACGTGATGAGCTTAAGGCTCGGCCGCCAACCTCATTTTCCTACAACTATGTAGGTGGTGTGCTGACGTGCCCAAAATGTGCTCGAGTATTTAGTAAGAAGATAGGGTACGCGAGCCACCTATAAGAGCGCATCAGAGAGTGGATCAGCTACACTCTAATAACACGAGCTAAAAATTGCCTAGACCAGAGCACACAGTCGCTGGGGCCGAAATCGGTCAGGAGAGCATCATCATCATCATCATCATCATGTATTGTGTTTTTTCTAGTGGATAGTGAATTAATTTTAATTTAAAATATCATTTGCAATATTTGTTTGTATACTTTCGACGACCGGTCTGGCCTAGTGGGTAGTGACCCTGCCTGCAAAGCCGATGGTCCTGGATTCGAATCCCAGTAAGGGCATTTATTTGTGTGATGACACAGATATTTGTTCCTGAGTCATGGTTGTTTTCTATGTATTTAAATATTTATATATATATATGTCGCAGTAAGATAGATATAGCCGTTATATAGTTATAATCCTAGGGATATAATTATATGTCGTAACATAGTTATACGAAAGCGATTCATTACTATCTTACTAGGAATATAACTATAACTAGCTGACCCGGTGAACTTCGTATCACCTATCTATACTATGTCTCCTTTTGGCACGTCACGGATTAGCCTGGCCGCACACGCTCGGAATTTTATGTAGGTACTGATTGACATGGTGTGTAAGCGAGACAGCACCATGCATTTGTAGAGCGACGTCCCGTTCCCACCTGTCATTCCGTACGGAAACACAATGAACATTCCGAACGTCTGCAGCCAGGCCTGAAAAAATTGTTATCGATTAGTCCCTCTACTATACATATAGGGTGACTTCAAATTGGTAATACAAAATGAATGTTTTACATATATCTTCCCTTCATTAAGCCCCTCAATTAAGTCTCATGCTTTTAAAATAATTAAAAGTATTTTTTTTTTTGTTTCATCCAATTTTTTTAGGCTTCACATGGTTATCCCTCGGGTTATCCTAACATAATAATTAACAAAGAAGGTTAAATAATTTCAAATGAACACTTTCCTCTTTGGTTATCAATCACCTGTCACAGTATTTATGAAGTAAACGTGTTTTGATCAGTAATTGTCACTTGTCAATTGAATATTAGATTTTCCGCAAATTTTGATTTTACAATTTAAATAAAACAATACATTAGAAACGTGGTTTCTACAAAAGGTGCAGGAGCAAAATTTGGAGAACCTCCATTTCCAGCAAGATTGTGCACCAGCACAGTTAACTCTAAGTGTGCGATATTATTTAGACCAAGAGTTCCCTGGCAGATGGATTGGAGTTGGACGCAACGGCCCAGTCGCATAGCCCCCTCGAAGTCCCGATCTTCGCACGGGAATTAATTACCCTCGATGAACTTCGCCAAAAGCTAATTGAGGTGTTCAATTCTGTGAAACCAATGAATTTATTCTTGGCAGACTAAATAATCTCAAGAGTATTCATAAGAATCAGAGTTATGTGTCCAGAAAAGCGGTGGTCATTTTCAATACATATTAAAATACGTTTCGTTAAAGTAGGTGCACACTGATCTACTTATTGAAAGTGTTGAAACGTAGGTATTTTAAGATTGTGTTACATTCGGTAGATTACGTATATTAATAAATGATTTCATTTAAATTAATTCGCTTATTATTTACCATAAATTGTATCAGGGTACTTAAAACTAAACCGCTTAACTTAATGCCAGTCCAGACGGGAATAGTTTTACTCCAATCTGATTAAATTGTTTGATCAAATCGGGTGGTGTGGTGTGGTTGCATACTCCATTTTGCTCGCTGATTCCCTTTTATTCGATTGTAAGATTATGACCGATAAAATGGAGGTGCTAACTTCAAAATCTGTTCTTATTTCTTGTACACATTACAAATGTAACCTGTAATGGTGTACTGATGTCAACTTTCTAGCATTAATTGTAGTTTCGGCTCTGCGTGATGATGATGAGTCAGTCAGCCAGTCATCCAGGACACGTAAATTTAACGCTGTTTTTTAGGGTTCCGTACCCGAAGGGTAAAAACGGGACCCTATTACTAAGACTTCGCTGTCCGTCTGTCTGTCTGTCACCTGGCTGTATCTCATGAACCGTGATAGCTAGACAGCTGAGATTTTCACAGATGATGTATTTCTGTTGCCGCTATGACAACAAAAACAGAATAACATAAATTATGTAAGTAAGGTCCTATACAACAAACGTGATTTTTGATGGTTTTTGCGTATTGGAACGGAACCCTTCGTGCGGGAGTCCGACTCGCACTTGGCTGGTTTTTTTAATCCTGTTGGCACCTCAGACAGTGGAGAGACACTCCTGACTTCGGGCAAACTCGGCTCCGTTCGGCTCAGCATTGCTGCGAGCAGTTATAAGGGTTGCTACCATTTGACGTCCTTTTGCATGCACGACCACAGATAAGATAATGACTTGAATTTTGACAACCCTAAATAGCCGAACGGGATAGTACCATACATTAAAAAGGGATAGCAAGATTCATCCCTGAATCGCTATCAAACTTCGGTTTTGTAGGAAGTGTCCATTATGGTACTTACGGTAGTACCAAAGAGTAAGGTAGTACTATTATTTAGTATGTATATATTTGTTGGTTGTCATTTTGTTTATGGCTGCGTTCAAAACTGTTTGCATATTGCTGGCTTTAACAGACTACCGCACCGGACCGCGAACTTGGTGTGTCCCGGCGTACTTTCAATCGTGTGTCAGAGGACCTACCGCGAACAACGTAGTTCGCAAATTTTACTCCTATTCGCGGTAGACCCGCAGTACGTTCGTTAAAACCATACCGCCGGGCGCGGTGCGGTAGTCTGTTACGGCTTCATGACGTCGGCAGGGGTGCGAAGCTCCTGACTTCGGTCAAACTCGGCTCCGCTCGGCTCAGCATTGCTCCGAGCAATTATTAGGGTTGGCACCACTTGACTTCCTTTTGCGTGCACGACCACAGATAAGATAATCACTTGATTTTTGACAACCCTAGATAGCCGAAAGGGATAGTGCAATATATTAGAAAGGGACAGCATGATTCGACCCTGAACCGCTGTCAAACTTCGGTTTTGTAGGAAGCTTCCTTTCTGTACGGTAGTACTATTAATTATTCTGTGACGTCGGGCAGTTATATTCCGTTTCTGAACGCATCTATAAAGCTTGACAACCAACAATGACAATCTTTTGTGACAGGGACACTATTTAGTGTCATTTATGTGTCATTGCTCGCAATAATGTGGACATGACTCCAAATTTGATTAAATAATTAATCATTTAATTATTTTTTTACCTGAGATTTGATTTTGTTCTCTATTCAATAAATAGCACTGAAATATATTTTTGATATAAAAAAATGAGTACCTACAAAAAATTTGAAAAACATACTGATTTTTTAAAAATAAATTTGCATTATAAGAAATCTTTGTGTTATTTATTGATTAGAAATCAAAATTAAACCTCAGGTAAGAAATTAATTAAATGATTAATTATTTAATCAAGTTTGGAGTCATGTCCACATTATGCTAGCAATGACGCCAATCTGTCCGATTTCTGTTATTTAAAAAGCATTGTTAAAATCTAAATACGCGATAATTCGAATGTTGTGGATCTATGTTATCGACTCAAAACCCTTGATTTAATATAATCTTCAATTTGCGGAACTCCAGTGTACCGTACCGACAGGACAGCCATCATGTTTGACAGGTACGTTGGTAGGAACATTTTGTATGGGAATGATCATTCTTTCATTATTTTGTTTTCGTAAATTTTTCAATGTTTTTAATAGTTATTCTGCTATTCTAGGCCGAGACTAATCCAACAAATCAAAAACCATGAAAATCGGTCCAGCCGTTCTCGAGTTATGGATGCTGGAACAAACACGACTTTGTTTTATATATATAGATACGTCTTTAGTTTAGTGATATAGTTATATTACTGGATTAAGTTTAGTGAAATAATTGTAGGTACCTAGGAGTGCAGCGGTGCGGCGGAGGTATAGTTATATCCCTAGGGATATAGTTATATACCGTATATTACGTATTATAATCATATTCCTAGTATGATAGTAATATCTTACTAGGAATATGATTATAATACGGTATTTGACTAAACTAATGTGGTTAAATGGTTATAAATCTGCCAGGGAATCAAAGAAAACGGTAAGTATATTCGTTTTTATTTTTATTACAAAATCAACTTTGTTGGTTGCAACTAGTTGTAATACTTTTTAGCAATATTACCTAAAATATTATATATTACTAAACTAGAAACCTATTATAGTTGATTATAATACGTACTATACGGCATATAACTATATCCCTAGGGATATAACTATACCTCCGCCGCACCGCCGCACTCCTAGGTACCTACAATTATTTCACTAAACTTAATCCAGTAATATAACTATATCACTAAACTAAAGACGTATTATAATTATATTCCTAGTAAGATAGTAATGAATCGCTTTCGTATAACTATGTTACGACATATAATTATATCCCTAGGGTTATAACTATATAACGGCTTTATCTATCTTACTGCGACATATATATATATATATATATATATATATATATATATATATATATATATATATATATATATATATATATATCGTTGTCTGATGAGTACCCACAACACAAGCCTTCTTGAGCTTACTATGGGACTTAGTCAATCTGTGTAAGAATATCCTATAATATTTATTAATATTTATGTTTACTTTAATACTTATATCTGTATTAGAGTTGAGTTGAGAGTTGTTATCGAACCGTCTCGCCACGTTGGCTCTCTAATGAACGACCTGAGTTATACGACGGTGCTTACTGAGAGAACTTCCTATGACTTGACTCATTCAGTTTGGTCTTTACATGTACGGGGTGCTTGACTTATGTATGAGTCCAGATTTATACTGAAATCGCGGAAAAAATTGGGCTGTACTATAAAAATCACATTAGCCAGAGTAAATGAATCAGCCAATTTTTTTATGTATAAAACATCTTCCGCGGCATTACAATATTTGTTTGAGGTTGTCAAGCTGCGCGCAGAGTGCCTACTGCGGACCACATTTGACGTGTTGCCTCTTTGTCGCCCTTATAAATTCGTATGTAAGTGTGACAGGGAGACAACGCATCGAACATGGTTCGTGGTAGGCCCCCAGTACAGTTGTGTCGCTCGCGCGGCACAATACACTTGGGGTCATTTTTCAGCTCAAATCAGACTTTTGTATTTATTTTAGTTCGTTGCTGAACATAGAACCTAGGTACAACAAAACCACTCTTGCAATAAAAATAGATGACAAAAGAAACTCGCTAAAACTATGCTAAAACGAAAAACGCTTTCTGCCTGGCCCGAGCGCCGTCCAAAAATACCGCTCCCCCGTGGCGACATTGTTTCGCGACGAAAATCCGACGCCGGGTTGACGTATAGTTTGCCACTTTAATCGTACGACAGCTGGACTTGCTTTTTATACCTAGAGGTCCATTCTGATTTGACAATTTGTTAACGCTTTGATCTTGTTATGATACGACCCTAACTAAGGGTTGATTTAGACGGCGCGCGAATTCGCATTCGATTTTAGTTACGTTGCGGACTTTTGGTTACGTTCAACCGACCGATCAAAAACGTCGTCGTCTAATGGTACTTAACATTCTATTTCTAACCGCAGCTGCACTACCGGTATTGAACGCGTCGCTGTCATTGTCAATTTCCATAGTAAAATGAACAGTAGTGCAGCTGTCGTTGGAAATGGACTGTCACCTTTAATCAGCCCTAAAAGTGACGTTTGGCAGACTGCACAAGGAAATTACAAAATTCCGGGCAGAAAAATTTTGACATAAGCGGCAGTCGCAGTTTGCAGTTGGCAGTAATGTAGCAATATTCCTGGTGCAACCGGAATCCGAAAATCACCTATGGCGCGCACTAAATGCAATTAGCGAGATGTCTAATGATATATGTACGACTCTGATTGCATTTAGCGCGTACTAATCAATCGATCTTTGATCGTATCTTAACCAGATCAAAACGTAAATAAATTTTCAAATCAGAATCGTGCTCTTGAAGTATAGTTTGCCACATTCATGAAACGACAGCTGGACTCGGCTCCTTGCATTTAATTTTTGATTGGATGGATGAAACTTTGGTGCCTAAGGTTGAATTATTTGAATACTGAAAACTTTGTTTTTACCTGCTTTTCTGTTGAATTTTACAACTGTTTTGTATAATTAAGTGGCAGAATAAATTAGAATTTTTATATTTTGTAGCAATGGCATTTTAAAGAACGGCACTGTAAATACGCAGGTAAATAAACACACAGACAAGGCACTAAATTGCCTGAACGAAACAATGCTTCATTAGTTGGCGTCATTAATTTCACGTTTAATTTTCATGGCGATCATGTATCCTCATTATTGTATTTTGTTTTACTGCGACCACGCAATCATTCTCGAGCACTGTTCGACTTTTATTATTAATAGTTCATAATATCTACATTGGCTTCGAATTCTTAATAATTATCTGATTTGAATGAATAACTTGATGCATTAAAACAGCCAGTGGGGATAAAAAAGTACGTGATAGAATCGATTGAAAGCGACCCCACAAGATGAATCATCAACATCAACGATTGGTGAGAACCACAGGGAACTGTTTCTTAACACATTCAACACCAAGAACCCGACTGTCGGGTACACTGTTCGTAGCGACTACGCGCTACATACGGCGAAACCGTGGCTACGCGCTACGAGCGTAACCCGTAGCACTTAGTGGTAATGAATGTGTAAGGCAGTAAACAAACGGTTGATGGCCCAGATGATGATCGACGTTTTTCAGCTAATGACTACAATGAATGTATTGAATAAATAACTAGTTTGCTCAAGCCATGTGAACAAACGATATCGAATAGCGCCTTTTCTCCCTTCTTTTATTGCCATGGGAGACATTAAACATGTTTTCAGGAAAAGTAATCTCCAAAAGTCCGTTGTAAATTATAATTTAGGAGAAAATTACATTATGGTCCAGTCCGGAATTAGAAACAAAATTAGGTCGAATTAATAATTAATTTGGTATTAATTAAACAACATGAAAATTGAAAAGTTTTTACTGCCAAAAATAAGGTAGGTGTGAGTGCACAGTTTTCGTAATTGAAAATTAAAATGTCCGGAGTCCCAAATTGAATTTGGAATAGCGTGCGGGTAAATGACCCAAAAGGAGGTTTGTACAGGCTGACCCAAAAATACGTTCACACTTTTTTTGCATATTGTTGATAAATTTAACAAACGTTTGCGCTTGTGTACCAAAATTATCTCTCTCTACTATCTGTCTCAGGAGAATACTCGGCTTCTTTGCGCACTTGGCCCGGCGGGAACCCGACAGTCTAGAGAAATTTATGATCGGTGGCCAGGTTGAGGGCAGAAGAGGCAGAGGCAGAATACCCACACGTTGGTTTGATGCCATCGAGGAAGTCACACGTGTCAAGTTCCAGGGCTCTATGCGGAAGGCAGAAGATCGGCCAGGTTGGAGAGCAATCCAAGTTAAAGTGACTTATGGTGGTCACGACCCTCAGTCATGAGGTTTCGACGAAGAAGAGAGACCAAAATTATGAAATGAATACCTACGTCGTGTTTTAGGTAATTGATTATCGTTTTAATTTTAGTCAAATTTTTGAAAATACGTTTACTTAAGATAAGGAAGAATAAAATAAAAATGCACATAATAATCAACATATTTTTCGGCCACCCACAACAGTGTGAATAAAGAGTCAAAGAAATGGTAAAGTGAAGAGAGTTTAAGAAAATAACACATTCATGTCATTTATACAACAAGAACCTTCGTGCACTCAAACTTAACGAGTGCAGTAACACTGCAAGTTCCAATCAGGTTTTAATAGCGCTGGTGAATCGTTGCATCGCAAACTGATGAGAGCTCGAGACAACGACGGCGCCGCTACTTTTATTTAATTTGCGCTTTATTAATGGGAATACGGACGATAAATTGGATCATTATTTATTTAACATTCAATAATAACATTCGATAACGATACAAACTGATAAAAGTACTACAAATTAATTAGAATTAATACTTCTGGTACTTATAGCACAGGTTTATACCTAATTTAAGTACCAACGAAAGATCCTAGACAGATATACCTATGTAACATAACTTATGAAATTATGTATGAATGTAACCTTTTGAGCTTAATAAACTTTATCTTATCTTATCTTATTAATTATATAAACTTAAGTAGGTAGGTACCTGGGAAGACCGACTGGTGGCCGCCCGGTAGGTCGGCCCAGATACCGCTGGGCAGTCAGTGTGGAAGCGGATCTGCGTCAGCTTCAAGCCGATAATTGGCCGAAAATGGCGCAGGATCGGGAAAAGTGGCGTCCTCTCGTTTCGGAGACTAAGATCCTCTTTGGATCGCTGAGCTATATTAGTTAGTTAGATAGTTATATAAACTTAAAATAAATGTCTTAAAAATAGAAAACGTCCTTCAAATCGCTGCCGATGGCAAGAATGCTTTCTGGGTAGTACACGTTCGAATTGACCTGGTTATATAAACCCACAACAAACAACGTAGTAAATTTAACTACGTTTCCGTTCCCATATGCGATAAAAGTCGGAATATTTTTAAACAGACCGAGATTTATACTGATTATTGGATACGTTGACGTTACTAAGATATATTTACTACTAGCTACAGTAGCTACCGTTGACTAGTATCGCTTTAGTAGTGTGCTTCAAAAAAAGAGCTTACGTACTTTACTCGATTTTTTTTTTGTATTAGTACTTGTAGAGCCCAGTAAAACTTCCATACTTGGTTCTGAGTACGCTCCTGATTCGCCAGATACCGTTGAGTGAAACTTTACAGATATTCTGATCAAATTATCTCATCCTACCCTACCTAGTGACAGAACCTCAGCGAGCGATCAAATTTTTCATAATAAACTTAAAAAAATGATGATTGACTTGTGTTGCTACAGTGTGAATGAATTTTTTTAAGTGGGATAATAACACTAGATAAAAAACTGAGAACTTCATCATCATCATCATCTCAGCCATAGACGTCCACTGCTTAACATAGGCCTCCCCCTTGGACCTCCATACGTGCCGGTTGGAAGCGACCCGCATCCAGCGTCTTCCGGCGACCTTAACAAGGTCATGATGGGGGGGGGGGGTGAATGCCATAATCGCCACGCTTGGCAGGCGGATTGGCGATCGCAGTCGAGTACACCGAATTTGAGGGACGCTGCTGCCCGTCCACCGGTGGTTTAAGTACGACGTGGTTTAAGGACATGCCCGGGTCCTGGACGTAGTTATAAGGACATACCCGGGTCCCTTAAATGACTGAACTGAGAACTTAAATGAGAATATAATAATTGTATTAATGATAATTAAAATTGTAATTAACAGAACTAAGAAGACAAATCGAACATTGTAATGTTACCTATATACTTAAATCTATTTATAATAATATGGTTGGCATTGTATAGCATAGTAAATATTATGGTAAAGGAATCCACATTGAATTGACGTGTAGAATTTGTACAATTTTATCAATAAATATATCTTAAATATCTTATCTTATTTTAATTTCAATGTCACTAGCCAGCGTTAATTCTGTCTAAGCTAACTTTGCATCGGCTTCAACAGAACAAAGTGTATATGTGTGTGTGTGTGTGTGTGTGTGTGTGTGTGTGTGTGTGTGTGTGTGTGTGTGTGTGTGTGTGTCTAGCTCTGCCCGCGACTTAGTCTGCGTAGAATAACATTCCATTTCTAACCGCAGCTGCACTACCGGTACTGAACGCGTCGCTGTCATTGTCAATTTCCATAGTAAAATGAACAGTAGTGCAGCTGTCGTTGGAAATGGACTATCACCTTAAGTATGTACTCGTACTTCCATATCCCATTTTCATGGTGAGTTCCTCTCCCCTTCTTACCATTATGATTTCCGGGATAAAAACTATCCTATGTCCTTTTCCGAGCCTCACACTATCTCTATACTTACTTAGGTACCTACCAAATTTCATCTAAATTGGTCCAGCAGTTTAAGTGTGAAAGAGATAACAGACAGACAGGGTTACTTTTGCATTTATAACATTGGTATAGTCGGTCAAACAAGTTTGTCAGTAGAAAAAGGTGCGAAATTAAAAGAAAGAAAAAAAAAAGAAGAAAGAAGGGGTTTTATTGTTAATATAAAATAGACATAAGATGTTAATATTTATAATAAAACTGACATGTAACTTACGTTATTTTTTATTTATTTATTTAGATATTTAATTCAGGCAACAAGGCCCATATTAAAAATACCTTACAGACTAACATACATATGTATTTTATAAACTTAAAACTAAACACTATTTAGACGACAAAACGGCGTGGCTCCGTGGTGTCGGCTGCAGTTATGAATAAAGAAATTGAAATTGAATTTAAATTAAAATTTTCCAAGGGAAGATAACCCATCGCGAATACATTTTTTAAATAGCCGCTCTTTTCTACTGACGGAAATTGTCTGACAGAGTATATCAACTGCATCTTCCAGTGTATAATCAGAAACACACAAGCGTTTCTAAAACGTTTTTGCCCCGAGGGTATGTGTGTATACCCTTTGCCCAAAATGTCAGACAACTGTCCTTTGGGCGTGTCTCGGTGACGCAGAATGTTTGCAAAGGAATCGGCATATTTGATGTTAGGATCGGCACATGGACAGAAACATCAATAAATATCGGATGAGACTATGTCAAAAGTGTGTAATAGCTTTAGAAACAAGACTGAAGTGATCCCATAAGAGCACCGTGAACAAAGTTTTTTACGGTGCTCTAAAAATGGATAATATATGAATGTGTATCGTAATTCTGAACACCAAATGCGACTTCGCTTGCGTGAAATGATGATGATGATTGATTAAAACCACCCTATGTCCTTTCTCGGACCTTAAGCTATCTATGTAATTTCATTTGAATTAGGTAAGCGGTTTAAGCGTGAAGAGGTAGGTAACAGAGAAACAGAGACAGAGATTTGTAAAACTATAAGAGCGTGGCAAATACTTTACGCGCAGTTTTCTGTTTTCTACCACTAGCTCGATGGCTGCTGCTTCCATTATAAATGCTAAAAAAACATTAAGGATGACTCACGCTAGACCGGGCCGGGGCCGGGCCGGAGCTTTCAACATGTCATTTTCTATGACGGCTGAGTGACCACGTCGTGCTTTCCATAGAAAACGAAGCATCGGAAGGTCCGGCCCCAGCTCGCGCGGTCCAGCGTGAGTCATCCTTTATCTTCTTCAGTCGGAAAAATCGTTTAGTTTTGAAGCTTCGACAAAGGGATTTAGAGCAGAAGATTAAAGGCGGCGGTGGTTTGTCTAAACATTCGGCAAGTTCGGAAAGCTGTTAAAAGCCGTTAAGAGCACTCAGACGTTTCCAAGCCATTGCTTGCAAGATACCTAATAGGTTCATTGCTTTGTTTTTGGAAACATTGTTTAGTGAAGTATTGACTAGTGTTGGCAGGAACTAAAGTCTATTGAGACTAAAATTTAAAAATATTGCGCTAAAAAAAAATCCGAGTCTCTTAAGTCCCGAGTTGAGTTCTTTATTGGCCCTGTTTTACTGCAAATCAAAAGGACTGGAGTCTCCGAATAAAGACTCCGTCAACAATTTTGTAGGTTACATCTAAACAAGCAGTCGACATAATAATCGTTATTGTATGGTGTAGGTACGTTGTATTGGTGATGCTTACGTCAAATCATGGGATTAGTTGTCAAGCGGACACCAGGCTCCTATGAGCCGTGGCCAAATGTCGGGATAACGCGAGGAAGAAGAAGAAAGTACGAAGACAATGCATTTAAATTTTTTTCAAATCAAATATTATTTATTGTCAGGCAACTAAGACCCAGCAGAGCTTAAGAGAGAGAGAGCTTAAGAGACGAAGCAGTGGTGGCCGAGTGGATATGACGCCCGACTTTCAATCCGGAGGTCGCGGGTTCAAATCCCGGCTCGTACCAATGAGTTTTTCGGAACTTATGTACGAAATATCATTTGATATTTACCACTAGCTTTTCGGTGAAGGAAAACATCGTGAGGAAACCTGCATACATCTGCGAAGAAATTCAAAGGTGTATGTGAAGTCCCCAATCCGCATTGGGCTAGCGTGGGGACTATAGCCCAAGCCCTCTCGCGCATGAGAGGAGGCCTGTGCTCAGCAGTGGGACGTATATAGGCTGAAATGATGATGATGATGAACTAAGACCCGTAGATAATACTATACAAACGAACATACATACAATAAAAATATAAAAACTTCATCATCATCATCTCAGGCATAAGACGTCCACTGCTGAACATAGGCCTCCCCCTTGGACCTCCATACGTGCCGGTTAGAAGCGACCCGCATCTAGCGTCTTCCGGCGACCTTAACAAGGTCGTCTGTCCATCTTGTGGGTGGGCGTCCTAAGCTGCGCTTGCTAGTCCGTGGTCTCCACTCGAGCATTTCCACACCCTTCGGCCAGAAGTACGCGCTCGCAATGGCTTCCAGCAGCAACCGCGGCACGCGCACCACAAATGAGCTGAAGTGCACGTAATGGCGCGATCGCAGCTGGAACACTTTCAACTCGTAACGGCTGAAACAGCATTTTTGTAAAAAAATCAGAGTTTTTTTAAAAGGACTCAAGTCTTAAAAAGTCTTAAAAGGTTTAAAAGACTTTGACTTCGACATTTGACTTGAATCTGAAAACTATACGAGTCTGAAAACTTGAGTCTTAACCAACACTAGTATGGACTACGAATTCTCATTTAGCAATGACTTAGCTAATTTGTACCTACTTGTAGACACTGAAAAACAGAACTATAACATTTCAGCAAAACATACAATACATATACATAATATATTACATACGATTTCCAACAAACATGGGGATTTACAGCGCCACTTATTTATATCAGTCGAGTTAGTTAGCATTGAATTTTTTTTTCTTGTATTAAATACTTTTATAATTTGTATCCTACCTTCCTATTTGTATCCGGATTGAGAACTGGCGCGGAACGGCACAGGACCGGGATCAGTGGCGAGCAGTCGTGTTGGAGGCCAAGATACACTTTGGGTCGCTGCGCCAGAGAAGTAAGTAAGTAAGTAGTATCCTACCTGATAAAAACGCTATTTCCATGGCCCCACGCTAATAAAAAGCACTTACGGTTCGAGATTAATATAAGAGCGGCCACCCGCTGCGCCCGGCCGCCGTGATTGCAAATAAACTTTACCCGCTAATTTAGAAGCCCGCTTTATCGCCGGTTTAATGAATGTACTGTCGTTTATCATTTTCTGCTCAAATAGTTTCGTGTGGGGTATTTTGAGATAAGGATGTGGTGCTTATGATGTACCTTTTTCCACGTATAAACTATCTTCTTTTCTATTTTTTTTTCCTTCTTAGTAAATATTTTCTTTATAACATTACTATTCTCGGTACATTTTATTTACTGTCGTCTGAGCATTCTGCTCCAAATGTTTCTACTACTTCGCAAAATCTGACAATGAACCAAACTTGATTAAAGATGTTACAATCTTGTCCACGATTTATTTGTCTGCTTTAAATTCTGTGCCATTGGTAAAAGGGCGTAGGTGCAAACAAAATCACATCGGTACCTATGTCTTAATTCGTTGTAATAAGGTCGACAAATAAAGTCAGTTGTGTCGACGTTGATACATACGATCTTCTAGATTTGATAGGGAAAATGCAATCCAACGTCTTGCTTGAATAACTGCGTGTTACTGTTTTATTTACACGACATTGTATACCTACTATACATATATTTGAGCAACCAGAGTAACGTATTTATGTGTGGCAAATGTGGAAATGTCAAATTTCAATGGAAATATGATAATGACACTCTTACACTTGTTCTGTTCAAGTCGGTGCATGCTAAGAATATTGAATAATGCGCTACAGGTTGTCTTTTTACAAGCTTTTATTTAGTTTCACCTGACCGTTGTCTGTCTGTCTGTCTGTCTGTAATCAAATCTTGTAAGTTAAATTTGATCCACTTCCCGGTTTCCGATTGAGCTGAAATTTTGCATGTATGTATAAATCGGATGACAATGCAATATTATGGTCTCTGTTGATATCTGATGATGATGGAGACAGGAGGTGGCCATAGGAACTCTGTGATAAAACAACGAAAGCTAATTGTGTTTGGGGTTTATAGGATTGTCTCGATGAGTATTAGTTGTCTGTCATAAGAAAAGTACAGTCAGCGATAAAAGCTTGTACCAAAAATGAAATTTTTGCCAAAAACTTATTAGCGATAAGATAGCTTGTTGTTTTCCTCTGCTTGTATTTCTATTTTCTTTTGTATTGTTTTCTTGTATCGAGGTGTGCAATAAAGAGTATTGTACTGTAATAAAGTGCCTGCTTTGTATTGTTTTAATAGGGTCATATGAACACCATTTTATTAAAAAAACTACAGTAAAAGCATTACACAGTCCTTCATTCAGGTAAATACACGTATTCAAAAAAATAATAGGACTTTCTCTAATCTAATCAGGATTCTAATTTGGAGTTGAAACTCTGTCCATGGGGTCCCAGCGCGCATAAGTTGTTCGCAGAAATCGCGAAGCGTCTGGTTGACGTAACTGGTGACCGAAGAGCTGGCGGCTACCTCGCACAACGTATCAGCATTGCGATACAGCGGGAAATGCCGCCAGCATCCTTGGTGCAATGCCTCAGGGGCCTATTTTAGATTCAAGCTAGTTATTAATTTCGTTTAGTGGTACCGCTGTATATGTATTGTGTGTAAATAAATGATATAAATAAATAAAAAAAAATATCAGTATTCTATGTAATTTATTGTCTTGTATTTTTAACTGTCTGTGTATCTTTGTCTTTTGTATGTATATATATTGTATTAATTTTTTTGTTATATTCATGTTACCTGTCGTGATTGTTTCACCGGATGGTCTCATCGGAAGATCAGCGATGGAAGTCGCCAGCAACATGCTGAGGTGAGACCATTTCGTGGCACTTTCTCCTTTCTTATGTTTCTCTGTTTGTGAAAGAAAATTTCTTTTTTGTGTTTGTGCTCACGAACAAAAATATTTCTATTCTATTCCATTCTATACTTAGTAGTAAGCATAACAATATCCAATGATAACCGTCCTATTTTCCCTGAATGAGATCTACGCAAATACTGGGCGAACAATATCGTTATATTAGTCATAAACGAAGTATTTCCAGCACAAAAGCAGTAACCCCGCCGCTAAGTGGGTGTCCGCTATTATGTTTATATAAACAATTAACGTTCTTCGAAATCTAATCGAGAGTACGTCCCATGGAATCGAGACTATCTTAGTTATAAGGGTAATACTCGTACAAGCACAATGATTATCTGTGTAGTTATAGCTGAGAACAGAGACTAGTAAAAAGACGGACAACCTTGTATGGGCGTTGTCAGTCTTCTTTATTTACAAGACTTGAAAATGAATTTATTATTTATTTACGAGTATAGCATACAACGTCGGATGTTATACCGTACCATTAAAAAATGGAATCCTGTGATTTTTAACAGTACACCACGAACTTTTTCAGATTTTTCTGAATCATAAATATAAATCCAGCCCAAATTGGTAATCGAAAGTAAATAGAAAGCCTTATTTTGTTTTACTATATTTTAAATTAAAACTGGAATGTAGTTTATGACATGAGGAATTTAATTCTCATAACTGTGTGCTACGCGAGGTGCATTCCATACATTAATGCAAAATGATTAAATATTAATTCGAAAACTTTACTCTATATAAAAGATACTTTTATAACAGTTATTTTTTGCTGTATGTTTTAATATTTCGCAGGTCATGTTTTCTTGTTTGAGGTTGGCTACATTTGAAGGGTGAACGAAGCAGCATAACCGTTGTAATATTACTGCTGGAGTATTGGCGCGAGGGATGTCCCGACCCTGGCAATTTCCTTGGCAATATGTCACGATGAAAACGTTTAAACTGTTACTAATTTTGTCAAGCAGATTAACAGTGACATGGCCAGCGTCAACGTAGTCACAACCCGGAATATCACCTTTAGACTACTTTTCCCTATTAGATAATATCAGTTTTTATTTACTTTCACCTGTCCCTGCGTACATATGTAAGTTGAGTGACAAAGCAATATTACGGTACCATCGAGTTGATCATGATGAAGACAGGAGGTGGCCATAGGAACTCTGTGATACAACAACGCAACCTAACGTGCTTGAGGTTGTAAGATATATGTCGTTGAGTCTGTCGAAAGAAAAATAGGTACAGTCAGCAATAAAAGCTTGTACCAAAAATGAATTTTTGCTCGTAACTTATTTTCATTAATCAAAAAATTGTTCCCATTTGAATTCCGTATCTTTCGCCTGCTATTATTAAGACGAAAAAAGTCACAAAGTAATACAAGTTAAGCATTTCTAACAAAGTCGGTCACGTTCACAATGTCACCGCATACTTAATCCTGCAAGATCCTCATTTTGTTTCGCGAAAAACAAAACACGCATACTCCGGGTCGCGACACCCCGGGGTAGTACTAGACACAGCCCCGCCGAGCGCGTCGCGTGCCGAACCAGCTTACATTAGAGCTCCCGATTACCGGCTCGATTCGGAAAATGAATTAGAGACTCACTAGATATGAAATAGTAAAGATATGTGACGTTCCACTGCTAAAGGTACCTAATGGCGGCTGACGCCGCGATTCGGGAAATGAATTAGATATTCACTAGATATGAAATAGTGTAGTGAGTCTCGTGCTTGAGAGGAGGCCTGTGCCCAGCAGTGGGACGTATATAGGCTAAATTATTTATTTATTTATTTTATGAAATAGTGAAGATATGTGACGTTCCACAGAAAAAGGTACCTTATGGCGGCCGGTGCTTACGTTGCATAGCGCCGCAATAATATTGGAGTGGCGTTAATGATAGCGTAAGCGTCAACCGCCATAAGGTACCTTTACCCGTGGGACGTCACATATCTTTACTATATCGTTTCTAGTTAATCTCTAATTCATTTCCCGAATCGCTTCGTAACTCTGCTAGGTTATCTTATCATCATAATTTCAACCTTTTACTACAGTGCTGAGTATAGACCTGTCTTCGAGGACGTTACTTTTTCATGAGTTCGTCTAAAGTCTAAAGAAGCGCCTGGCGTCCGTTGGCTCGTTGGGTGGATGACATTCGGAAAATTGCGGGGCACTTTTGGATGAGACTAGCCCAGGACCGGGATAAGTGGCATACACGAAGAGAGGCCTATGCTCAGCAGTGGGCGACTGAAGGCTAAAATGATGATGATGATGAGTTAGTTTAAATCACAATTAATTAACTCGTCTACATAAAGAAGTAGAAAAATATCTATTCTGTTAGTACTCCCGTCCTTACCCACGGTTAAGCGGTTAAACCGTTAACCCAGTGTCAAATTGTACTGGTAGTCATGGTAACTCCAGGTTTAACTGGTTGACCCGGTTTAGTGTGATGGAGCACGTGGCGCTTAGGAGATGATGATATATAGTATCGATTGAGCATTGCGACTTGTATCAGGCGTGGCTCACTCCGCGATTTCGTCGCTTTGCTACAGGTAGCTAAAAGTACATTTCGTTCGACCCCAATTTTGGGGTTTGCCATAAGCCGCGTGTGGCGCTGTCGCCACCTAGCGGCCATATCTGTGCTGATCGTGACAGACGCGTTTTGTTAGAGAGTGAGTCTTCTGTACCTAGTACTATTATTTATTCTGTGCCTGTATGTAGAGGATAACATCCAGTCATATGAAATTTTCACCCAAGTTGAAACTTAGACCTTCGCTAACGCTCCGTTAAAATAATATTTATAATTATAAGTAAGATACAAAGTAGACAATCAGAAGCACAGAACAAATAATAGTACTAGGTACAGAAGACTCACTCTCTAACAAAACGCGTCTGTCACGATCAGCACAGATATGGCCGCTAGGTGGCGACAGCGCCACGCGCGGCTTATGGCAAACCCCAAAATTGGGGCCGAACGGATGTACTTTTAGCTACCTGTAGCTCTATTATGAGTTCCGTGAATGACAGTCGATAGTGAGAAAGTTAAGGAAAATGTATGGAGAAATTGTACAGAGCCTCTACCGGTCACCTAAAGAACTAAAAATTTCAATTGGTACCATGAGTTATAGACGTTTTTACGCGAGTTTTCCATACTTGCCTAACTTCACACCTAAAACGCTCTCTTTCTAATTATATAATGAAAACTGAGCCAGAATTATTCTGCGTAAATACTTTACGCGAGTAAACGTGACAGATGTTATCGAAAAATACGTGCGTTTCCAACGTGACATTTGTGTCAACTTGTCATCATCATCATCATCATCTCAGCCATAAGACGTCCACTGCTGAACATAGGCCTCCCCCTTTTTTGGGGGGTGAATGCCATAATCGCCACGCTTGGCAGGCGGGTTGGCGATCGCAGTTAGTACACCGAATTTGAGGGACGCTGCTGCCCGTCCACCGGTGGTCTTGGACGTGGTTTAAGGACATACCCGGGTCCTGGACGTAGTTTAAGGACATACCCGGGTCCAACTTGTAAACACAACAAATACGCAGATTTTTCACGAGTATTAATGCAATTTTCAACGTAATATATATGTATAAATTTATAACAGTACGTGAACTTCAAGCAAAACTTTAAGGGGTAAATCAATTAATAGCTCGATAAAAGGCTGATTTAGTACAAAGGACACTTGACATCATATTTTCCTGTTTCTACTGCTACATTTGCGAAGATCACATTGCTTACGAGCAGTTTTTGGTTTTAGGCAAGAACCAACATTTCCATGAAAATCCGGATGGCATCATGTATGCATGCGTATGCATGTATGCAATAAGAATTAAGGCTCATTACAAGGAGCGGTAAGATATGTTGCTGCTTTTGTTGCTGGGTGCACACTGCACATAACACATAGTAAGAATACCGCAAGACCTATTATAATATGTACGCAAGAATTCCTACGTATTTTATTAAGTATTATCATCTTACATAAAATAAAACATACAAATGTTCTGTGAGTTTATTTATTTTTCTTTAGTAAGTAAGTAAAGTTATTTATTTTCCAATGTTCAAATTCTTATGTTTGGTACCTAGGTAATCGTTTTTCATGTCAAAAAACTTTTCGTGGTGGTTTAGAATCTGAAAATTTAAATAAGGTTTAAACACATTTATTGCCAAAAACCCGCTGCGTGGGTTCATTTTGTATTGGAAATGGGGCGCTTGGCACTGAAATATACTCGAGATCATTTACTATAAAATTAAGATCGCTATTAAGGTCAGGGTCTGTGCGGAAAGAGAAGAGTCGTAGGTATAATGTATGGGCTCCCCTACATTTCACAACTCTTCTCTTTCCGCACACTCTATTTGATAATGGTACTTAGCAGTAGGAGACGGCCGCTGTTATGATGCGGACTGAAGCGGACCATAATATAATATAATACCTATTTTAGTATTTTAAGATTTCTTCTCATGTGTGTACTATTTTCATCATAGGTAATAAATATGTAGCCAAAAGTAGCCTGTATAATTGCGCCATATACTTTGCTTCCTATTTTTTAACACGCAAAGTTATAATTTTAACTCGTTAATTAATGATGTTTACGTAATTATCATATTTTGCAATTTTTTTCTTGAATACATGTTGAATACAATATATTTTATTTTATACATTGTTTACTAATATTGATGTGTTTATTATTTTCGTAACTATGGCAACGTCAAATCTTAAAAAGATTTAGAATGAAGGTTGAGTCAAAATTGGTCTTAGAGCATTTAATAACTGGAGTGGTCATTGAGTGCTTACTGTTAGGATTAGGGTTCCAAGCAGGAAAAAAAGCTTGTTTTAACACCAAATAATGTTTCTTAATCTCAAGCAAGACTACATAGTAATGGCGTCTCATACAAGAAGAAAGAACAACTACATTTGTTTTATATTGACAACCGAATAAATCAAATATCATAGGGCCCGATTCGGATTTTGAAATAGATATCTATTAGATATCTTTTAGATATCACCATCAAGATACTCGTAGGATAACGATATGTTTAAGATCTAACCTGTCAAATTTGACATTGGCGTGATTCTGGAGAAACTCTTGAACGACTTCCTCGGGATTTGACTTAGAGATCCAATTCACATCTAATAGATATCTTACGCTATCTAACGTAAAAGTGACGTTGGTTGCCCGAATTGCGCTGCAAAAGAGAACTAGTTGATATCTAAACTATAACGTATCTAGAATGGTTATTTTGTTATTTATACGTCATAATTTCATAGAAGTTTGACGTTTAAAATGACACTTGCACTGCGTGGGCTATCAAAGTCGCTGCAGACTTTTTACGGTCTGACTATACGTCGTAATCGTCCATACAAAAAGAGAAAACGTTTTTCCACTTGTAAATACGAGTATCATCCATTCTCCATGATTTTTAGTACGGTATCAATGATACAATGAAAAACTAGGTTTATGGGTTTTCTTTTTTTCGCTATTCTGGAGATATTTAGAAAAATTATAATAGCTGACAGCGTGCCCAGTTTTTGCAAATATTCTCCCATAAAGGAGTTTTCTCATAAAGTCATAAAGGATTCTCCTTACCTCTACCCTCCATATTCACGGCTACCATCAGTATATGTAACATTACTTTCTGTGCATCTCACTTGCACTAATATGCGAGAGCGAGATGCATAGATAGTAAATTACGTAGATGTGAGAAAATGTGTCAATTTTGTTATTTAGTTCTTTAGGTGAATCCTAGAGGCGCTGTATAAAACTCCGATATAACTCTTGCTCTGTTTTTTAGTATACTTAGAAAGGGACAGCATCGTTTGGAGTGGAGTGAAGTTAGGTACATAAGACCGCAAAGAAACGTAAAACGTGACACACAGCACGTTTATTCACCGAGTGTAAGTGAAAAATACTCTGCCAACTGATGGTAGAGGCACTGTAGCAAAGCGACGAAATCGCGGAGTGAGACACGCCTGTCAGAAGGAGGTTTTGTGAATAGGGCTGTTGTAGAAAAGCTGAGATTTGCGTCAGTGGCATAACATTTGCACACAAATCGTAATTTTATGATAGTCTGTTTCCACAGCTAGCGTTTGATAAGATTATGCATAAAATTCGCGTTTGTATTATCTAAGGTCGTGACTGAGTTTATAAATACAATACTTTGCGAAAGTTCGCCGATTTTCACGAGATTTTACTTCAGTCCAATCTTGCAAGCTATAAGTGCAACTGCAAGTCAGCATAAGTATCACATATAAACACGATTTAAAGGTTTAAATCCGTAAAAAAATTAATAATAAATTATCTTTTTTTTTATGTTAAACAGGTTAAGTCTCACATTTTCAATCCTTTGCTTTGGTACATGTTTTGCTACAAAACAAAGGGTTTTACTACCAGTATTGTTGCCATATTTTCTGTAGAAGTGGCAATATATTTTATGGCATTTCAGGAACAGAAGTTTAAGGAACAAAGTTACAGGTACCTATTTCTAATTTTTATGCCAATTCGTAAAAATGGTTTCATGGTATGGTAGTCGAAATGTTCTAACACTGATCCTTTTAAAGGGTTTATGAAGGCTATATCCTACATAACAAGGGATAAAACCGAAGATTAAATAAATTGATAAAAAATTAACAAAACACGACTGCGAAAAAGCGAACTGAAAAGACAAAACTATTTTTTAGTTCTGTTAGATACTCAACTTAATGAATGTAAATTAGAATATAAGTGTTTAGTGAAGGTTATTAACAGCAAACGCAAAAGTTTAATGTTCATTTGGGATCGTGACTGTACTGTGTATTTTATTTATAACTATACTGTGTATTTTATTTGACGTATTGACATTTTCCCATTTAAAAGGTCTCCGACTGCAATTGAAATAAAATACACAGGTACACTAGGTACAGTCACGATTTTAAATGAGCATTAAACTTTTATACTTAAATAAGACACAACCTGCTCCAGCTATTGTATATTTCGAACAGCATTAATTTAATTATATTCTTGAATTACAATTTGGTCTGTAATAATACACCCAAGACATAATTGAATCAATTTGAGACCGATTGCTCTATTTACGTAGTAATGTTTTGATTCGTTAAGGCATATTGTGCGTTCATACTCGTTGGTTAGTCCAGTAAATATACGGTTTCGTAAAACATTAAATTAATAGGATCCTTATTATTTTTTAATTTCGTTGTAATTTGATCCTTTTGGATAAAATATTATTATGCAGAAATCCTTTAAAAGTTTCATTCGGAAATTGGTTTATAGCCATTTTTTGCACAAAAAATGTCCAATTTTTTCGTTATAGTAAATATTTTTATTAGAGCACATTCCTGACATTTTAATCCGTAAAAAGTATCGTAGCGATATTGAAAACAATATGTTCAAGGCCACTAAAGTTTATGGCGGGGTTGATGGGTGTCCTATGTTGCTAGAAATACACGTTTAAAAAATAAATAAATAAACGTTTGTATTACGTGTGCACTGTATATATTTATGCCGCACGACATAGCGATATTTTGTTGGATTCTGTACGTAATACTGTATTCAATATGTAGGTATCCAATAAACTATATGATTATTTACATTCAGTTAGTATGAGCTGGCAGTAAAATGACTGGAGTAAATATAGAAGTTAGACAATATTGCGGGTAAAGAGGACAAATATAATGTCTGTTAATGA
The DNA here is from genome assembly GCF_963556715.1 of Cydia fagiglandana. NCBI lineage: Eukaryota > Metazoa > Arthropoda > Insecta > Lepidoptera > Tortricidae > Cydia > Cydia fagiglandana. Next base: position 19,695,174 of record NC_085942.1, on the reverse strand, counting down.
ATAAATACGTCAGAGATTATATTATACCGGGTGTGGCCTGTAATATGAGCAAAAAATTTAACCGTAGGCTGTACTCCTCATATTGACCAACATTTGTTCAGCGACTTTTAAAAATTACTTGTGGTTTGATTTTTAATACACTTAAATGTATATATATATTTTTTTTAGGTATTAGTTTTAGTTTTGTAGGTAGTTTTAATTTTAGGTTACTTTTTATTCTAAGTTTGTTTTTAAGTATGTTTATGGTTTTAAAAAATAAAAAATTCATAAAAGTTTATTCTAAGACGCAATGTATTGCGAATTTTGTTATGTTTAAGGCGTGACAAGCAACGTCAATCACAATGATATGACGTGGCGATGGCGTCCATTGAAGATAATATTTATTTTGTATGAAAAATAGGGAGTCTAAATAATTCATAATTTTTAAAAGTTGTTGAACAAAAGTGTCACCGTTTGAGGAGTACAATCTATGTTTTAATTATTTGCTCGTGATACAGGCTACACCCGGTATAGGTGGGTGCAAACCCTGCCCAATAGTTGATAACTATAGAAGAAAATATCGTGAGAAAGCATAAGTATTACTATCGTGAAGAAAAGTACCTAATTATGTGAAGACCCCAATTCGCATTAGGATAAGTGGTAATAAATGATTCCGACCCGAGAAAAGTGATACAATATGTATTTAGTACCTACGTCGTCGGGTGAAAATACGTTTTTGCCATACGCCACTTACATGGTTTCAAAACAAAACAAGAACGTTTCGTAGGCATACAAATTAATAAATGTAAACTAAAAAAAAATAACAGGGGCGGCATTCTAACTATAAAAACGGTCTCATTGATAGGATAGGTTATCATTTAGGTACCTACAGCGCTTATCGCTTGCACCAAAAAGATGCAAGTTACTTCAGCAAAAGATGACAAGATAAAAAATTTCTGTAAATCTAAACAAAAAATTAAAAGAACACCAGCAAAAAAATATCATAAACTAAATCTTAAATAACCTATCTGAATCGTATTAAGCTCAAAGCAGCCCTTTCCCCGCTGAATTGCAATGGATACCTCATAACTAGATACAACCCAGAGTGAGGATCACAGCGGATCAACATTGACATCAATTTGCATGTTCGAATCTGCCTCCACGTGCAAATACGTTGTCTACGCTACGGAGCGAGCCGTGTTGCTTTTGCGTATAAAAAAGTATTTAATCATCCATCTGTACAAAAATAACTACATTTTCATGCTTTTCTTCACCATTTAACACCTATTCATGCAAACCCGTACCAACTGTAGTTTAATTAATTCCAAAGGCTGTTTTGAAAGGGCCCGAGCAACCTTCGTTTCAGTCTGTATTCAGCAAGCGAGCGAAACGCACGGCTCCATTGCTAAAGTTTTTCGAGCGCACGTAAATTCTGAAATATATTTATTTGACAAGAAATAACAGTAAAAAAGTTTGTAGGTGTTTGAAGAAAGTATTTTATGACTTTTTAGTATGCGAATTTATATTTAATAGTTTATAAAAAGTGGGTTTTTTAGATAAGTTACGATTTTCCAAAAGTTTGTTAACTGTAAGCAGGAAAGGATTTTAAAGTGTGCTCTTTTGTTGTTTATAAACTTTGCGAGTTTTAGAACTTTGTTTTTGTTTTGGTATTTATTATCATCGTGAATTAATTAAGGTAAGTTTTATGTTAGATATCATAGTATAATTGAATACAGTTTAACACATTTACATTATCATTCTCTTAGTATTATTGAATTGAGAAAATACAGCTCATTAAAATAATAATTATTATGCAGGTTTACTTGAAAATATTACTGCATTTTTAAGATTTTTTAAGTGTAGGTACTTAAAATTTTACAATATAATATAAATAATTTCTAAAGACATCTTTAAATACTTTTTAAAGGCACAGTTTAGCCCCTATATTGACCGAATTTCTAGTCATCTTTTTGATTTTTTTTTTCAAGAATGTTTTTTTATTGCATTATATAGCAAAACGAAGGTTCTAACCCACAATTGTTGACCACATAATGATAGGTTTATTTAATATGTTTTACGGAAGTATGCCTAGTCGTAGAACAAAACGCTATCACAGCGCTCGTAATCTGATATGGAACCGGGGCAGTACTTTAGCTGTCAGCGAGTGACGAGTGGTCACTATATTTAATGTTTGCTATTGTCTCTGTAAGTATTGATCGTTCGCGCGTTGGAAAACAATTGTATTACAAATACTTCAGCTATATAAATTTTAAATATACTAAATTAAAAAAAAAATGAAAATCTAGCTGAGAAAGTTTAAGTTTTCGACTATTTGATTTATTTAATATGGAATTTTACTATTTTTATGTAGTTGGATTATAAAGTATAATATGTATATGTACAAACACAATTCTAGCTGAGGGAGTTACAAAAAACTTAAAATGGTTTTATTAATTAATACAAAAAAAGCACAATCGGTAAAAAACAACGCAGATGCATTTATTACGTATTAAGTATAAAAACTTATAAAAATTAAGTAGGTAAGTACATAAAATATAGTCGAATAATGATACTTAATTAAAATTAAGAGTACGTACTTAGTTTCTAATTATGCCTTTATGACGCATTGGAATAACTTCGTGAGCGGGGTAATTTTGAAAATGGCAAATACTTATCTTACAATAAACTAGGGCTATAAGCACTTTCTACTGTAGCAACAGCAAGCAAGATGCTTTGGTCAGCGTTGCAGTAGTGTAAGGCTCGCTAAATTATTCAGTGCTTATGATGGTTCTATAGTGGTTATGGTTGTGTGGTGGTAGTGGTTGTGGTGTGGTATGGTTCAGTGGTTATAAATAAATAAAATAAAATAAAATATCTTTATTTCAGAATATAAAAATTCCATACAATATTGTTAGCACCATAAATAATACATTACAGCTAGATGTTAGTAAGTACATTAAAATTAATCATTAACACAATATTTTGACAATGAGATCAAGATTTATAATAAAATTAAAATTAATTGGAATCATGGATATATGTATAATAAATAATAAGTAAAATAAAATTGTCTAGAATTGAATTGAAGGATGTCACAATATTGTTATTCATATAAATAATGATTTCATGTCAAAAGTACAAATAGAAATAAACAAATGTCCTAAAAAATATTAAATATATCTTTTTAATTAATAATTTTGACCCAAGTGCACAGGATGGAACTATCTGGTCTGTCAGCGATTACCTTCAGTATCCTGTTGTCGCTGCGTCGGATGCGGTTTAGCAGGGATGCGACACGCTTTCGCCTGATCGCATAAAAGTCGTCGGTACGCGCCTCGGCAAACATTCCTGACGCGCTACAGAACCGTGGCAACCTCAACAGGACTCTGAAGGCATCATTATACTGGATACGAAGGGCATTATAGGCTTTTAGCGTGTAGTTGACCCATAGGCTACCCGTGTAGAATACTTGGCAGAACGCCTTAAAAAGGGTGATTTTAACTTGTTTTGAGCAACGGGCAAACCTACGAGCCAACATATTGCTTCTGACCGCTGACCGTTATGTAGTTTCAAGACAAACTTGCTATCTTCAAACATATTGTCCCGTTTTCTTTGTTACCTCTATATTAGTCGTATTTTCTACACCAATGTTAGTCGTAGAAAATTATTTTCTAAGTATGTTTTTGTAAAAAATGTGCAGGTGATTAAAATTGGGCATTACCACTTTTTTAGGGTTCCGTACCCAAAGGGTAAAACGGGACCCTATTACTAAGACTTCGCTGTCCGTCCGTCCGTCCGTCCGTCCGTCCGTCCGTCCGTCCGTCTGTCACCAGGCTGTATCTCACGAACCGTGATAGCTAGACAGTTGAAATTTTCACAGATGATGTATTTCTGTTGCCGCTATAACTACGCTAACTAACAACAAATACTAAAAACAGAACAAAATAAAGATTTAAATGGGGCTCCCATACAACAAACGTGATTTTTGACCAAAGTTAAGCAACGTCGGGAGTGGTCAGTACAGTTGGATGGCTGACCGTTTTTTTTTTGCTTTTTTTTTTGTTTTTTTTTGCATTATGGTACGGAACCCTTCGTGCGTGAGTCCAACTCGCACTTGCCCGGTTTTTTTTAGTTACAGTTTTGGCTACTCAGAGTTGCCAGTAGAAAAGGAAATATAAATGTAGAATAAAATTACTCTAAGAGCAACCTAAACCTTCACATGCCTCATCCCCCTCAATCCCCTTTTGAGTCCATTTTACGGTACATATTTACAGACAAGTAGATACCCAGACACACAGACAGTAATTAAAAATGCGTCATTAAAACAGAAACAATACAGTACACCTGAGAATTCCGCGAACGCGTTGTTAAACTACGGTGCAAACTATTTTATTATTTAATTAGATGAAACTATTAGCTGCTCACTTGCTCCTAATAACAGTTTGTCACGAATATATGTACCTACTAGCGATAATCTAGAATTTACAAGTGCAGTTTGTATTGCACAAAAACAAGCATACGTATGTTTAAAGCTAACATGGATATTTACTACGGCACATCTTTTTGTCCAATATTCCGCAGTGTCTCAAGACGAAAGTCTTCGATCAGTGTGTGTTGCCAGTGATGACATATGCCACGCACATGCCATCACATATCGGCACATCTTTTTGTCCAATATTCCGCAGTGTCTCAAGACGAAAGTCTTCGATCAGTGTGTGTTGCCAGTGATGACATAATATGCCACGCACATGCCATCACATATCGGCACATCTTTTTGTCCAATATTCCGCAGTGTCTCAAGACGAAAGTCTTCGAGCAGTGTGTGTTGCCAATGATGACATATGAAACGTGGCCGCTTACTGTGTGCCTCATAAGAAGGCTCAAAGTCACCCAAAGGGCAATGGAGAGGGCTATGCTTGGACTTTGGAGTCTCTCTGCGTGATCGCATCAGAAATGAGGCCATCCGCAGCAGAACCAAAGTACCTAACCGATGTAGCCCTCCGAATCGCAAAACTTAAGTGGCAGTGGGCGGGGCACATTGCCCGTACTCGTAATAGAACCGATGGCCGTTGGGGCGGAAAGGTTCTGGAATGGCGACCACGTACCTACCGGAAGGTGTAGCGTGGGTAGACCCCCCACAAGCTGGACTGACGACCTGGTAAAGGTCGCGGGAGTCCGCTGGATGCGGGTGGCGCAAGACCGGTCATTGTGGCACTCTTTGGGGGAGGCCTAAATCCAGCAGTGGACGTCCTCTGGCTGATATGATGATGATGACGATGATGCATATTTACATTACATGCAACGACTGAATATAATATGCTGGCTTTTGAGCTCATATGATGTAATATGTCAAAAAAGGTTGTTATCTTTATCTCCGTTTCGGGTGACTTGTGGGTTGAAGCGTTTGTGTATAACTTGAAGTTTGAAGATACAACTTCCAAGAAATATCAAAAATAGAACAGTAAAATATGTAAACCTAGTGTATTAGCACCACTTTAGATAAAATATGCGATTTCCAAAAGCCTGGGATTAACTGATTACAGATGATATTCGTAGTAACAACAAGAACGTTTTGTTATATATAGGGTTCCATATAGCCGTTATTAAATTATGTTAATTACTGTCAACAATACAATATCTGCTGATTGGTTATGATATTATAGCGGCCTCTTAACCTAGTCGGTAGGGTCACCTCCCTAGAAGCCCCGGGTTCAAAAGGGCTAGGATAATTGCTTACTATCAGGCAAATCCTCAGATTAATTGCTCCTATATTATACAAAAAACCTAGACCTTATACATTTTGGTATATAGCACGTTGTTGGCAACAACAAATTTAGCTGGTATACAACTATCCAGGGTAAATATTTTTTTACAAATATTCCTGGATCAAGGAATGGTTTAAATTTTAAGGCACTCATCATATTTTATAGACTTTCTGTATTTTACCCACATTTTCCTTTTCTGATTTGGTCGGCCTGCTTAATATTATAGGTACCTAATCATGCCAAATTAATGTTAAGCATTCAATGTTCGCCACGGAACCCTAAATAAAAATACAAATTCACACATCGCAGGCGTACCGTAAAGCTTATGTCAGCCTTATCTTATCTTGAATGTCATTTGGACAGATGATGTCAATTACCTTTAAAATCTCACCAGGATTGTATTGTTAGACTCATCTGGCGCGAGATTTGCATGAACGAAAGTAAAGCTAGGATATTTGACGAAAACAAAAGATATTGCAGGGCGCGCGATACTTGCGACGGGAGATATGGCCATTCCGCGGGTTTTTATCGTTTATCTCAAATCTCAATACTCTGAACATATACTTCAATTTAATTTTTTTTTTAATTAATATAATATCTCATCAGATCCCTCGGCTATATTATCACCCAGCTATTTTATACAAAAAATATATTGTTGTTATATGCAGAGTAAAAGAAAATATATTAACATTATGGTAATTTTCGTGTTTTTTTTTTATATCAACCTTTTAACGTTTTGGTTAATCTGGCAACGTTGGCGCAACTGCGCAACGACGCCATTTTCTATAGCGCTCACTAGACGCCAACGCTCAAAAGACATTAGTTTGTGGTTTCCCTAAATAGTAGCGGATGATACAGTCAGCAACAGAAGTTACTAAGCGGGCGACCTGTTCAAAATTACCTTGACACGCTCTTATTCCCTATACAATAACGTCACGTCAAGATCTTTTTGAACACCTCTCCCGTCTAGCAAACTTCTGCTGCTGACTCTACAATGCGCGTATATTTATCTGCCACTCTGGAGTACTTTTCAAAATAGAGGTACAGTCAGCAGCAGAATTTGCTAAGCGGGCGAGGTGTTCAAAATTGCCTTGACACGCTCTTATTCTCTTAAGGGGCTACCCGAGGTTTTCATCGATTTTTGACAAGTTTTGAATCGTATCTTCTTTTTTTGCACTACAGATAGAATTATAAGACAAACGGTTATCGGTTCTTCAATCTTTTATCTCCGGTTTTGTCCACCGGATTTTGAAGTAAATGAATACTTATTTTTTTATGAATTTTTTAAACATTGTCTATAAAAACACTTATTTCGCATCTAGTTTGCAGGGAAGGATCTTACATGTACGAAGTCTACATATTTGGGTTCGTCTTTGAAGTCTCGAAAATCGTGTCCAAGGTTTTAATTTTAAACTAATTAACATAAAAGTTATGGCCAGAAAACCAGTTTTTTAGCCTAAAATTGTTCAACTTTGATGCCAAATATCTCGAAGACAATGAACTTTAAAGTAAATATGGGATACTATATTGCTTAAAGCCGTTGCTCTGTTAATATGATAAGCTACAAAAATCATTAGAAAACTAAGGGATTCAGATCGAAGGTCATTGGCGTGGGGGAGCCCCTTAACAATAAAGTCATCATTTTGAACACCTCGCCCGCTTAGCAACTTCTGCTGCTTGCTGTACATAGATGCGCACTACTGTACAGTTCGCGTTCAAAAGTATCTGTCACAGTCTTATTATCATACGTCTATGTATTGTCACCTATCTCTTTGTGTGAAATTATTAGATACTTTTAAATTAAAATACCTTGTAGGTACAGTCGCCATCAGATATATCGGAGCGGCCAAGATGCTCACAAATATCTGAGCACGCCTCTATTGTCAAGGCGCTAGAGTGCTTGTTCAGATATTGTGAACACCTTGGCCGCTCAGATATATCTGATGGCGACTGTACCTAATTGACGATTCTGTATAGGTAGTGTCTAGCATTGACATTATTTTATGTTTACTGAAATAGGTTCGCCCTATCAAACATCAAACAAACGTATTTTCGTGCGCAGTATCCATTCTGTAAATAGGTTTTAACATTTTATTACCTGTTAAAGTAAAGACTTATTTACAATATATAAGTACCATCTAATCTACATACGAGTCTTAACCAACGTCATCTTTGCTGCCTCATTTTGGTGGTAAGATGTGTGCTTAGGTTTTTATTTCATAGAAATTTGAGTCGGCCGGAAAATCCGGCCCTATTTCTCATTAAACTTAAACAATAAATTCTTATAGCTAGGAAAACCTAAACACTAAGCTATTTATACAATCTTTACAAATTTCTAGCACTAAGCTAATACCTAACTCTAAGCTTTTAAAAACTATATTTACAGATTTTCATAAATTAAGTTTTACAAAACACATTACATACACATTTGTTATTATTTACAAACAATAATTAAGTTAGACCAAACAAAATCTGAACAAAGAATTCATATGATTACAATTAGGTACCGTAAAATCACCCAAATATGGTCCGAAATTCCCGACTATGGGTCCAAAATGAGCTAGAATATCTTCATTTATGATATTATTATTATTACTGGCGGCCCGCCTCAGTTTCGCACGGGTAACACAAAAACTAAAAACCCTTCCTCAAGAATCACTCAATCGGTATGAAAATCCGTTCAGTAGTTTTTGAGTTTATCGCGAACATACATACACGCAAACGGACAGACGCGGCGGGGTACTTTGTTTTATAAGGTGTAGTGATTTAATGACGCAGTTTAGAGGCAACATGTTTTTATATATGGGAGAAAAACAGATAAAACTAAAAAGAACATTATTATCCATACTTAATGACTAAAGGTGGCGCTCGGATTCCGACTGCATCCAGCATTACTGCTGCAGTATTGCAGCGCGACATTATTTGCTGCCGCAATATATTGCTGTCGTGAATATCATAATTCCGGGCAGTAACATCGATTTTGACATTAGCGGCAGTGAGAAACTGCTCGCGAGATAAATTGGAATTGTGTCAAAACAAAATGGAAACCTTAACCTAATAAAACTTAAGTCATTCAAAAGTCAAGTAGTTCATCTCCATCTCTATCACTCTGATTGAAATATCTGAGATGAAAACACGGAAACCTTTCCAGTTCGTAGGCCCCTCACAGCTGCAATGAATACCGGGCTTTATACGTACGATAGCGAATAAGCCCCTAATCTCGTGATACGTTATCAGCTCGTTGGGATTTAGACGTATTTGGCACTCACGGTTTATTGGATATGCATAACCATATCAACAGGTAAGGCGACTTTGATATGGGTGATCTTTTTTACATCTGAAAGTAATGTTTGCATAACATAAATAACATAAATCTTGTTACTAGATTTGTTTTGTTACTGCTATAAAATAGGGCTTGCAAACTATGAGTGACGGATTGAAAGTCATAATCGCGGCAGTAACGCGGCGGTGAATGTCACTTACTTTATCAAGGAAATTGATAGATACAGCGGTGACATCAGTGCCGCAGCAGTAACGCTAACGTCGCAACAACTAATTATGCAGCTGCGGTTGACATCCGAACGTCACCTTAAGGCTTAAGGTGTCGTTCGGATGTCTAATTATTAGATTAATACTTATCTCTATGATATGTATGTATGATCAAAGATGACTCACGCGCGTCCGACACTTGTCGTTTTCTACAGAAAACGTCACGTAATCACCGTCACCTGTTATAGAAAAACAAGTCTAGGGCGCCCGGCCCGGGCCCGCACCGTTCCAGAGTGAGTCGTCCTTTATGCTACGCCCACAACAAATCCCACCTGTTCCAAACAAATCCCACCTTTCAAACTTCAAAAACAGAAGGGAATTCAAAGTTCCCAAATGAAACTTAGGCACTTATTTAAGTTTCCAAAACATTTTCCCGTTCAAATACTTTTGACAGGTGATCTAGGTTACGCGTTCTGCGAAAACTAATCGTAGCCTTCTTTACTCGTAAAATGTTTTCTCTTAACTAATATAATTTGACCTCTTTATACCTACATTTTATAAGTTACTGGAGCCCATAATTATACTGGATTGCTAGATGACAACCCAGGAGACTAAGTTTGTTTCTGGAAATAGGGGAACTTAGCTTCTTAATACTTTATAATTAAACTGTTTCGTATTTTAAAGTCTATTTCTGTACATTTAATAATTAATTTAGGTATTTTCGACTAAAAACTTTTGGCCGGGACAGTTTTCGCCCACTTTGCAATCAAGGCGCGGCGGATAACATTTCCAGGTGACTGGCTTAAAGGTCACCCACACTAGCGTCACCCGAGCGTCGGCGTGTAGTCAACTCTATGGCTGCGCAGCGACGCCATTTTCCATAGCGCTAACTAGACGCCGACGCTCAAAAGACGCTAGTGTGGGGTGGCTCTAAATTGTTATCACGATGATGATTATGATGCTCTCTTGACCGATGTCGGCCACAGCGACTGTGTGCTCTGGAGTAGGCAATTTTTAATATGATTATTGTTATACAAAAGGAGGTATTCGTTACAACGTCTTCTCTCTCTTTGATGTAAGAATGATTTTATAAAATTCTAATTTATCAAACTGGCACAGGTAGTTAACATAATATATTTATTTATTTAACATGATAAAATGTGCCAAGCATTTTAATATTAGGACCTTCAAGTAGAGACCATACCTTTCCTCGCGCGCCAATTTGATGCCTAAAGGTGATAGTCCATTTCCAACGACAGCTGCACTACTGTTCATTTTACTATGGAAATTGACAATGACAGCGACGCGTTCAGTACCGGTAGCGCAGCTGCGGTTAGAAATTGAATGTTACCATAAGCCATTATAGAACCTTATCACTTTAACTAAATAATAGACAACACATACTGATATCACTCAATAAGCACTTTCGTAGAATATAAAGAACTTGATTCATTATGGAATGATTATATATTTAGTGGTCGGGGAATTAAATTGGTTGACAGTACCTATTTTGTAATACAAACTTACTAAATATAAATACTATAACTGGTGAAACCGAATAAGAAAATAACAAGGAAAAGTCGAACAACCCAAATCTACTTCCGTTACACGTACGCAGCGCCATCTGTCTTACCCTTAATTAATGGATGTTAATGGGTCATAATGGAAAAGATAGCTTTTCCCTTTTCACCCATCTTTATCCGTACAGGATAACATTAACACTAGACCCTACTCATAGTGTTGTGTTCCGCCCGGTGGTGAGCAAGGTTTTAAGTTGAATTTTGAAGAATCCTTTCTTACTTAACTCTTCAATAAAAACTGTTCAGTTTACTAAGCGGACACTCTTACACCTCTTTTATTAATTGCTACATATTTGTTCCCTAATAGTCAAATATTTTTCCCATGGGAGCGAACAAATTTGGAACATTGCAAGTTAGTTCCGCGATTAGGGTAAATTTTTTCAAGTTGAACGTTAGCAAAATAATTAAAATCTTTGGAGAGCACAGAAGCGGCCCGGCCAATCGAGAAACCGAAGTACCTATTGTCATACGGCTGTTAACAACGACGATATAATGAAAATACCCAAGACTCAGGTGCTCATCACACAAATAAATGCCCTTGCCGGGATTCGAACCCAGGACCATAGGGACCGGTCGTCGATATTATGTTCCATATCAAGGATGGTCACATTAAAATCAGGGCAGAAACCTCACAGTCTCGGAGACCCAATTTTATGTACAACATTATTTTAAAATGGTTAATTAAATTAATTATAAACTCAGGAGTGTGTAGTTTAAGTAGGTACACATACAAATCTTGTTCTTGCGAGAGTTGCTTCGTTAGTGAATGTAATTAATTATTTGGACCCTTAAGCAGATTACACTACCTAAGTGTGGGCGACGGGTCTTACTTAAATATTAATTAAGAGCTTATTAATGATGACTATAGAAAATAAGCCGCTATATAATATACAATATTATATGAATATAATGAACACATTTTTACTTAAAACTTTATCTACAGAGTTTTTTAGTATCTTTTCAGTTTCTCGTAGGCAGGCAATACCAAAGAAATAGGGTAGAACGACATTATACAATAAATAATAAGTATTTTTGACTAAACTTACGGCGAAATAATAAAAAAAATTGGAGAATGCACTTTACAATATAAACAAGTTTCATTCCTATCGCAAATATTATAAAAAAAGTGACAAGCTTTTGGCAAAGTATCAAGAATGCTCGTGTCGGGACCAAAATTGTTTTCACTATTTCAGTAAACGAAAAATGTTAAATTTCAAAGGAAACGGTTTGATTTACTCGGACATGGAAAATAAATTTCATGTCAGTACAATATGTTTTAGTTTATTTTATCGTCTATCAGAAAAGGTACAATGTATCAACAAATATTCTTATTCTGATTTTGCGTTAGATATACAATATCTCCGGTATTCCCTCGGGTTTTCACTGGCTATATCCTGATATGATTATTTTCCTCTCGTTAATGTTATAACTTTATTTATGTGATGATTTGTACCTAATGAGTTTTTCGGAATTATTTGTAAGATTAGATCAATATGGATTAATACTTAATATGTGACATCCCACGGGTAAAGGTACCTTATGGCGGTTGGCGCTTAGGCTATTATTAACGTCGTTCCAATATTATTGCGGCGCTATGTGACGTAAGTGCCAGTCGCCATAAGGTACCTTTTGTCGTGGAACGTCACATATATCGGTACGTGCCTGTTATCTGTAACTATAATTTATAACAACGTAAGTAACTTAACGCAATACCAACTAGCGACTGAGATCATAATGATATCTCCTTTACCCTTGTTAAGACCAACCAAGTATAACTATGACCTGACTCGCCACGTAGTTTTGCGGCAAGTAGGTATACATAGATGTAAGTAAATCTATTTATATTAAATATATTTTAAACAATTTTAACTAAGACCTATTTTAGATTTAAGCTAGTTATTAATTTCTTTTAGTAATGCCATTGTTATGTATCTTGTTGGCAAAAATTGAAGGAGGCCTACATCTCAAAGATTGAAAGGGGCTAAAAAGAAGAGAAGAAGAACTAGGTAACTCCTAAATGGAGGTTCTATACGTAAAACTTTGTAAGTAGTCGGGTGAGTAGGGTTACAATTTGTTATGACTAATATTTTTTGGTGTCTTCGTAGTTTTTGGCACCGTGTTTCGTAACCAACATATTTAAATATATATATTTAGAATTTTAATGTTGGGACGCTACGTGTGTAAGCACTTTTGCCCCCTCACACCTTTGTCGTACCATCCGGACGGCGGGCGCAGCCGCTGAGGTGGCGGCGCACACCAAACACCAAAAATACTCGGCGCTCACCAATTACCTGTTTGTCCCAGTAGCCGTAGAGACGTCCGGGTGTTGGTGTGCTGAAGCAAAAACCTTCCTTAGGGAAGTAGGTCCCCGCATGCAAGAAAGGGGCCTTGACCCGCGCTCCGGGTTTTTCCTGGTGCAAAGGCTGTCCATCGCAATTCAACGCGGTAACGCAGCGAGTGTGATGGGCACCTTTGCGCCGGGGGTAGCGCGGGGAGGCTTCTTTGAGTAGTTTTTATATTCCTTATTTTATTTTAGATATATTTAGGGTTGTTAGTTTTAATTTAGTATTATTTATAGATGTATTTAGTTCATAAGTTATTTATTTGTTTTTCTACTGTCTTTTTCCTATGAAATAAATTATTTGTTTAAATATTGACACATTTAAATGTTTATCTCTAAAGTTATAAATTGTTCATCTCATCCGACATCCAGTTGAGATTGAGGATGCGCCATAAAAATCAGCGGGACGTAAGCCGCGTGCACTTAGCCGTATGAATGATACACTTGACCCATATTGACGTTCAGGGCTTTTTCCCATTACCGTCCTACCAATGAAAATTTTATAATAGTACAACGAAGTCTTAGGTATCAGGGCATTTTCACTTAAAAATGTTCCATTTACTTTTTTTCGAAATAGGTACCATTAACTTTTGGATCATTTCTACTAAGGATCACGAGGACCATCGTTAAAAGAAAACTCAGTTTTGTAATGAATTTTCACATACATTTTGGACCGATACAAAACTGACACCCAAAATTTGTATGGAAAACTGGGGACACTTTTTTCTTGTCTCATTCAATAGTACTCGTGATTTTGAGTCTAAAAAATAACCTAAACAATGTTGGTTTAAAAAAAAGTAAATGGTACCATTTTTTCTGAAAACCCCCATTACAAGCAGGAACCCAATTCAGATTTCACAACTTTTTACGGCTTTGATACGACCTTGACGATTGTCTTGGCGTACGGCGTTCATCTCACTCACAACATTAATGAATCGATCTTCAAGATCGTATGAAAATAAGATCAAAATCGTAATAAGTTGTTAAATATGTAATTAGTTAATTACGCTCAGGGGAGCGTGGTATAAGGATAAGAGAACAATAAATCATCATTAAAAATAATTGTGGCACGAAGTTATTTATTCGGAAGCCATAGGGAGTGGACGAACAGAATAAGTCCCAAATTGGATTTATGAAAATGAATAATCAATCAGAATGATGCGTATGAAAATAAATCAATTTTAAGGCAATGTACGGTATAATGGGCAGATATTATTAGGGTTCAGTTACACTCAGGGTATATTTACCCTGTCGCCATAGTTCTGAAATTGTTTAAGGGTATATGTGCGCACGACATATTTGCATACACATCAATGTGTGTATTAGAGGCCAGTTCAGACTTACAGTTGATATCAAAATGATATCTAAATGATGCCATGTTTTCATTCGCCCCCGTGCATCTCGCTCGTGCAGTACTGTCGATGTCAAAGATTTGTTTACACTTTTGCACCTATGTTAACTCCTTGGTTATAAGGTGAAAAATGTATATATATTTGAGGTCGACTGTACCTACGCCCAAGTCCGAGCATAAAAACACGCGAATAATAACTAAATTCAGTTTAGGTTTAAGCCGGTTTTTTGACCAAAATAACAACCTTTCGGCCGCGCCAAAACCGAACTTTCAATAGTGTCCGGTGTTTCGGTTTCGGCAGGTTTTGGCATAAAAATCATATTTCAGCCGAAGGTTCATTCCCGGCCGAAGCTACAACAAAACCGAAACTTCGGTGTCAATTTCGGTTCCTGCAAAAAATCCGGTTTGTATATCGAATATAAACAAAAACCGGATACACCTTGATGTGTTTTCCACTTGACTTTTAGACAAGAAGCACGCTTCTCACGTATGGATATCGTAACTATCTCCATCAAACTGTTCGCTTATCGCTCGTATGATCGGCTTTATCGTGTATTATACATGAAAACAACACCTTGTATTGTCTGGCTTATCCTCCTAAAACCGCTATCCAATGAAAAAAACTGGGCAAGTGCGAGTCGGACTCGCGCACGTAGGGTTCCGTACCATAATGCAAAAAAAACCGGAAAAAAATGCAAAAAAAAAACGGTCACCCATCCAAGTACTGACCACGCCCGACGTTGCTTAACTTTGGTCATAATTCACGTTTGTTGTATGGGAGCCCCACTTAAATCTTTATTTTATTCTGTTTTTAGTATTTGTTGTTATAGCGGCAACAGAAATACATCATCTGTGAAAATTTCAACTGTCTAGCCATCACGGTTCATGAGATACAGCCTGGTGACAGACAGACGGACGGACGGACGGACGGACAGCGAAGTCTTAGTAATAGGGTCCCGTTTTACCCTTTGGGTACGGAACCCTAAAAACAAAATTTGCCATTAATATTTGAATCTATCGTTTAGGAAATAAAGTTGACTTTATTTTAGGGCTTAGGGCCAAATTCACTTTTGATGCTGCAGCTCGAAACAGTAATCTGGTGTTCATCCCATGGAAAATTTAAATTTCTCGTTTCTTAGGGTTCCGTACCTCAAAAGGAAAAAACGTAACCCTTATAGGATCACTCGTGCGTCTGTCTGTCTGTCCGTCTGTCACAGCCTATTTTGTCGGCAACTACTGGACCAATTAAGTTGAAATTTGGGACATATTAACAACATATTATTATGTAAATTAGTGACCCAAAGATGGACGTATTTTTTTTTTAATTATAAAATACATAGGTTCGAAGTTATTTAAGAAAATAGCCAAAAAATTACCATTCCCTCCCCCCCACCCCTTATCTCCGAAACTACTGAGTCTAAAATTTTGAAAAAAAAAACACAATATAGTTCTTTACCTATAGATAACAGGAAAACCTATTAGAAATGTCCAGTGAAGCGTGAGTCGGACTTATGTGCGGAACCCTAGAAACGCGAGTCCGACTCGCACTTGGCCGGTTTTCTACTGAAAAAGAGGGTTTGCCAGAGTATTTAATTTGTAAGAGTTTTAAAAACTCAACAGACCTTACGGGTGCAGTCGCCTGTAAACTTTACGGGGTCTGAACAAGACTTTTTAAAAAGCGTAATGAGCATCATTTTATTTTTCAATTTGAATATTTCTATCGTTAAATACGACGGCAGTTTTAAATATCTCGAAATATCCGGGAAATTGAGTTTTCTATTATCGACTCAAATGTTTGCGATTAATTTTCAGCAAACGATAAAATCCATCAGTAAAAATATCCTATTCTCAGCGATCCTGGATCGTTTTGAAGTTCGCTAAGAGAGCCTAAAGTCCATTTGATGACATAACTACTCGTACACTCTCAATACTCAATATTTTATTACAAATTCACAAAGTAGTTGTACAGGTGGTAAAAACTTATAAGCTAGGTCTTTGTGAACCCTGTTGGGCACTGCAATATATTATTTACAATTTGAAAGGGAGGAGAATTTTTGATTAAGTAATTATCTTAATAAACAATATTATTGAATTATAATGTCATTAAAAAATTCGCTTCGAGTATAATATTTTATTTGACGACCAGTCTGGCCTAGTGGGTAGTGACCCTGCCTATGAAGCCGATGGTCCCGGGTTCGAATCCTGGTAAGGGCATATATTTGTATGATGATACAGTACTGGAGTCAGTTATGTAACGCTGCCATACATGACCCAAAAAAATTTTATTAAGCTATGAGCTTCATCACATCTGATATTTGAGTAATTCTAAGCATTTCTAGCGTGAAGTGGGGGGGAGGGTGGGGTACAAAGACGGCCGCCATCCGTCATCTTTAAAAAAAATCTACTCTGATCCTGGTGGGTACTAGGGCAAGTTTGGTATCATTTTCGTATAAACCAAAGACGTAGAATTCATTGCTGATATTTGTTTTTTCAATTTCATAGTAATTTTACAAGAAAAACGTAAAAAGGTGAAAAATTTGGTTGGAGATTTTTGCTACGCGGAGCCGAAACTACAAAAGATAGAAAGTTGAAATTTGCACACTAGATTACATTTATAAAGTGTACAAGAGATAAGAAGCGATTTTGAGAAATTCAACCCCTAAGGGGGTTAAAAAGGGGATGAAAGTTTGTATGGGGTTCAAGTTTTATTTTAAGCTAGGAATTTGAAACTTCGTAAAACGATATATTATTAAAATACAAGAAAACTAATTTCAGCGTTTTTGAAAATTCATCCCCTAAGGTGGTGAAAAAGGAGTTGAAAGTTTGTATGGATATCAAAAAAATTTTCGAACGCGGGACTTGAATCTTTGTATTTGGGGATATTATTAAAAGACAGGAAAAGTAATTTCAGCGTTTTGTAAAATTCATCCCCTAACAGGGTTAAAAAGGGGTTGAAAGTTTGAATCCATTACAAATCCGAGTAGACACACATTTCTTATTGGCTCCCAGGCTTGAAATGCTTAGAATTACTCAAGGAACATATGTGATGAAGCTCATAGCTTAATAAAAAATTTTTGGGTCAACTTTATAACTGCTTCCGCTACAGATATTTGTTCCTGAGTCATGGTTGTTTTCTATGTATTTAAGTATTTATATATTACATATATCGTTGTCTGAGTACCCACAACACAAGCCTTCTTGAGCTTACCGTGGGGCTTAGTCAATTTGTGTAAAAATGTCCTATAATATTTATTTATTATTTATAATATGATTTATCTAATAGAACTCTAGTTCTTTTAAGCGACTATCATAATGCTTTTAATGAAGACAGATGCAATAAATGAAGCTGAAATTTCATCTTTTTTCGCTTTTAAGGTGTTGCGGGTTAAAAAGATGTTGAGTTACAAAGATTGATTACATCTCGGGGATACCAAAGAGGGTTTTTATCCAGAGTAATATAAAGTGGTGTTTTAATGGCTTAAGTACGTATTTGAGAAAAGGTAAAATTTACACTGTGTGTTTATCAGCAATTGTGACCTAAAGTAAGGTGTCGTAATGGAGCACCGGATGTACCTACTGTAAAATAATTATTATAATTAAATAATATAATAATGTAATGTTTCGTTTTTTTTTTCAGACACAAAAGGCAGTATTTAAGGAGACTGCAAAATAAGGGTAAGTTGTTTTATAAAATATTCGATTAATAAACAAAAAGATGAGCAATATTATGAATTTGAAATACCTACTTAAGGAAAAGTTTTGATATTGATAGATACGATTACATATTTATGCGCGCGAGCTAGATGCATTGGATTGCGAGTCATATAAATATCATAACAATAATATATCAAAACTATAACAAGATTAAAATACTGATATTTGTATAAAGTTAGTAAGAGATATCGTCGGGTGACAAGCAAAAGTCACTAAGTACTACCAAAAAATTTAAGTAACAATGCACTTTATTACACTTGTAACACGGTTTATTGTCCAATAATTTCAATGGTGTTAGTTTTTGACTTTTGCTTGTCATCCGACGATATATCTTATGACGTGATACAATAGTTTTACATTCATACCTTCATTAACTAAGTAAACACTTGTACTTTAAGCAATACACTTTATAGTAGTTGTAGTTACCTACCTGGAAGAGGACGTTGGTATGCAGGAAGTCACTTGCACGCGAAGCAAGTGCATATGGGGTACTTTTATTTTTATAAGTAGTTACATTTGTAGTCCCGTATACAAAAGTAGGAAAGTACAGCATGTTAATTACTGCGCACAAAATCATGGAACGGGATCTATTGCATAACATCTTCCGCAAAAGAGAAAAAAAAACAGCTTTGGCACCAAACACTCATTTTGAGGAGCGTCACATCCACATATGCTTCGGCGACTACAAACAAAAACGAAATAGGGACGGCGTACCAATAGAAAGCGAAATAAGAAAACCGGCAAAGAGTTGGACAAATGGTTCCGTCTCATTACGCAAAAAACGGCAAAAAAAATCACGTTTGTTGTTGTATGGTAGCTGGTAGCTCCACTTAAATGCTTATTTTATTCTGTTTTTAGTATTTGTTGTTATAGCGGTAACAGGTACAGCATCTGTGAAAATTTCAACTGCCTAGCTATCACGGTTTATAAGATACAGACGGACATACAGACACACAGACGAACAGCAAAATCTTAGTAATAACCCTCCCTTTGGGTACGGAACCCTAAAAAAGCTACATTGTGTAGATGTGACAATTGTATTCGATTTATCAGCGGCAGCTTTTGTTTAATAAGTAATATTTGCCTTGCGTGTGACATTCCACGAGAATGTCGCTTACAAAATGTTACTTTGTATAGCAGCCGACTCAACCGAAAGTGAAAAGTTCGAGCACATACTTACAATTTATTATCAGACCATTATTATTAGAACAATGCTATTCCCTAAACGACGTTATTGTGCAATGCCCCGTAAATTTCAATTTAAGTTTATTTTGTTGTTAAATTTTGATTGTTGTGTCTGTAGAGCGCAACGATTTCTCATAGGTACAAAAGATCGATAAATTTGCGCATATCAGTTTGCACAGATTTACCACTAGCTACAATATAATAGTTACGCGTGTAGCCAGCATCAGGCTCCTTTCTCTTGCAAGAATATTAAGGTTCGATTTCGGGGAAGGAAACCGACAAAAACCTCTTAATCGAAGTTTTTGTATAGGCTGAAAGCCAGAACTTGTTTCCTCTTAAGTACACGTATTGTAGAGGCCTATTCGGCTCAATTTGATTATGATTTCAGCTTATTTTGACACAACCTTGAGCCTTGTACGGAAAGTGTATTCTGATGGTACTTTCTTCAAACAGACACTGACAAATCATATTCACAATAAATCCAGCTCAAACACGTAACCTGTTATCACAATTTGAATACGTCTCCACTGTCTCCAGGCATCTCAAGTGCACCAATTAGGTCAGTCGCCATCAGATATATCGGAGCGGTCAAGATGCTCACAAATACCTGGACACACGCTTCTATTGTCAAGTCGTGAGTTAGTGGTAAGATGTTTTTAGGCACCTCAGCCGCTCCGATATATCTGATGGCGACTGTACAACGGAGTTGCATTAGCGGTAAGGACATCCAGGGTGCATAGCCAACATGCGTTTGAATCGAATGAAACGCAACTGTCACTGTCGCACTAATATGGAAGAGTGATTGGCCGATGGGGTCGAAAAGCGCTCGAGTGGAGCCCACGGACTACGGGCAAGGGCAAGCGCAGCGTAGGACGTCCACCCACAAGATGGACAGACGACCTTGTTAAGGTCGCCGGAAGACGCTGGATGCGGGTCGCTCCAACCGGCACGTATGGAGATCCAAGGGGGAGGCCTATGTTCAGCAGTGGACGTCTTATGACTGAGATGATGATGATGATCAAACATCGGATTCTTGGGGGCAAATTGTATGACGGATTGGGATCCCGTCATATAATTTGCCCCCAAGAATCCGATGTTTGATGATGATGATGATGATAGAGACAAAGCGTTTCGTTATCGTAGCGCAAATGACACCTTGTCTAGGCACCCAGGAGTCTCAAGAGAGCTAGGCATCTTATTCGCACTAATTGGTCTCAAAAATCAGAATAGGCTTTGAAGGGCAAGTTATTCATCGTAAGTACCTCACGTGTTTTGAACTTCGAATCGTTGTTGAAAACTCTCACGTAGCTCTTAAGTATGAAGTACGAGTATGAATAATAACCAGTATTTATGAATGTTACCTACGGAGCATATTAAATTTAACCTCTAGCCGCCCAGAGACCTATAAAAAGGTCTCCTGTTCCATTCTAATTTGAACTTTGTGTTGACAAAATAAAATTTAATTTTGCTTGGCAAGGTTTGATGTATGGGTTTGAGGTTAAGGGCGAAAATAATTTATGGGTTTAATCTTGATTAATTTTGTTCTTAGATTACTTTTAGGTAGGGAGGTACCTTAAATCTATACTCATTCGATGTAAAAGTTAATTTAGTAGTTATATTGATTTTTGCCACAAAATCTCTTGGTTTCTAGTTTAAGAACTATTGAATATACAGGGTGATTCAGGAGACGTGAGCAGGACTAACACTGCGCATTTCATAAATTATAAGCAACTGTTTCGTATCAGTATTAGTGAGGTTAACGTTAATTTTCTAGTCGTGTTGAAAAAAAAAGGTAATTAATTTATTTACCACATGCATGGTCACCCTAAAATTAGAATACTAAACTACCGATAATCTGTGTCAAATTGAATGTCAACACTGTCATCACGGTCTGGTTACTTTTGAAAACTCGTATCTCACTCGAGTTGACAGTTTATTTTCTTCGTAATCAAAATGCTGTCATTACGGTTAAAGAGGTTTTATGTTTATTAATTAGGTCTTGTAGGGTGACCATTGTTCTAGAGAATTAAATTTGCCCTCACCAAAAAGTTAAAAAATAGGAAAAAGTGTGGTCGTTTCACCTAAATACGACGGTGATCGATCAATTATAACTTACTGAGTATGCAGGATTATTCCTGCTCACGTCTCATGAATCACCCTGTATATATATTAATTTACTAAGCAGTATAAGTAAAACTTGGTTGTTACCTATAGATTTTTTCTTACAACAAAAGCGTCATTTATTGCTGTTATATAGTTTTTTAAATTTGAAACAAAAAGGTAATCCACCACATGCTTAGTCATTCCACAAATGTAATAGCGGAAGCAGTTATAAAGTTGACCCAAAAATTTTTTATTAAGCTATGAGCTTCATCACATATGTTCCTTGAGTAATTCTAAGCATTTCAAGCCTGGGAGCCAATAAGAAATGTGTGTCTACTCGGATTTGTAATGGATTCAAACTTTCAACCCCTTTTTAACCCTGTTAGGGGATGAATTTTACAAAACGCTGAAATTACTTTTCCTGTCTTTTAATAATATCCCCAAATACAAAGATTCAAGTCCCGCGTTCGAAAATTTTTTTGATATCCATACAAACTTTCAACTCCTTTTTCACCACCTTAGGGGATGAATTTTCAAAAACGCTGAAATTAGTTTTCTTGTATTTTAATAATATATCGTTTTACGAAGTTTCAAATTCCTAGCTTAAAATAAAACTTGAACCCCATACAAACTTTCATCCCCTTTTTAACCCCCTTAGGGGTTGAATTTCTCAAAATCGCTTCTTATCTCTTGTAAACTTTATAAATGTAATCTAGTGTGCAAATTTCAACTTTCTATCTTTTGTAGTTTCGGCTCCGCGTAGCAAAAATCTCCAATCAAATTTTTCACCTTTTTACGTTTTTCTTGTAAAATTACTATGAAATTGAAAAAACAAATATCAGCAATGAATTCTACGTCTTTGGTTTATACGAAAATGATACCAAACTTGCCCTAGTACCCACCAGGATCAGAGTAGATTTTTTTTAAAGATGACGGATGGCGGCCGTCTTTGTACCCCACCCTCCCCCCCACTTCAGGCTAGAAATGCTTAGAATTACTCAAATATCAGATGTGATGAAGCTCATAGCTTAATAAAAAATTTTTGTGTCATGTATGGCAGCGTTACATAACTGACTCCAGTATAATCCGCACAAGCATTATCATGTCATGACACTATTCTACATTAACTAACTATTTTGGCTTAGTAGCAACTTCCTGCCAGTTACTGCTACGCGAAGCTGAGAGGCTACCACGAAAACAGAAATTCGCAAATTGCGAGGATCTTTCTCTTTTACTCCAATGAAGGCGTAATGAGAGTGACAGAGAAAACAGCCCGCAATTTGCGAACTTCGATTTTCCCGGTTATAGCCCAGAAGCTGATCCGCAGTCACACTGTCGTCCCAGTGATACCTGTAGGGCTAATATGGTCGGCTCTTTATCATTTGTCACCATGGCTGTCACGTTCTAACAAATACGTAAGTGCGACAGTGACGCACGGCATGACAGGTGATAAAAATGCGACCGTGATACCGCTACTGGGGGCCTACCGCGAACCACGTTCGGCGTGATGCCTCTCTGTCGCACTTGTAAATTCATACGTAAGTATGATAGGGAGGCAACATGTCGAACGGGGTTCGCGGTGGGCCCTCTGAGCCGACTACCAGTCGGCCCTCTTGACAGCCTGGCTGCGTAGCCAAGATGCCAATCGCTTACGCTCCGTAGCGATCGAAACGCAACTGTCACTGTCGCACTTATATGGAAGATTGATAGAGAGACATAAAGCTTTTCATTGTCAAAGCGATAGCGATTGTAACCTTGGCTAGGCCGAAATCCTTTACCATTCTGAGTAGGTAGAATCGGACTTCACTCGTTCGATTCTACATTAATCCTAACAAGAATTTCATCTATCTCTTACTGGTGTTGTTTCTTGTTCCTACTTACTACCCAATTAAGATTGATGGATGGATGTATGTGTGATTATAATATATATCTTTAAAACAATTTTATTTTTATCATAATATTTTTATCAAGTCGACTGTAATTTCGTTACTTACACCGTGAATAATGTTTACGACTTGGAAATGACTTCATTTTGCACTCGGAACGGTTGATCTCATGAATACTTGAATTTTCATCGCTGCCTTGTTTATCCTAATGTGTTATTTGTATAAATAATAGCTTATAGTCCGCCTACACAGCGCTTGGATCTAGGGCACAGATTACAATCAGCATCCAAAGTACCGTTATATTTGTCAAATTACTTACTTCACAGGTTCAAAGAGCCACAGTTTTTGAAAAAAAAAATAGCAATCATGATACTTTTTCCTGTGACTCCATCGATTGCGAATCCAGATTTTTTACTCTCGCTCGATGGAAAAGGCACGAGAAGGTGGTTCGCTTTTCATACAAAATTCAATCAAAGCTCATTAAGTAACTACACACTATTAGTACACAAATATTTCCGCATTTATCTTCTTTCGAATATTCGTTTGCGCGAAATTAACAGGAAAACAATGTTTCATACAGAAATCATGCAAAAATCATAGTTAACTTTTCATCAATTTTACGTATGTGTGTGTCACAAATGTCGTGTACAGATACATTTGCACCGTTGCCATACCATTTCCGACGTTGCCGGGCTGACCACGGCTCGAATTTGGAGTGCCGTCATGTTTAGTGCAATTTTGTTGACACTGATATTTGACAGGTAGTTAATTGACCTAAGCGAGAAGTTCGTCAGCTTAGCTAAGAACTATCATGGCGTGTTATGCAAACAGTCGCTTTTTTGCTTGCAAACGGAAGATTCCCGGTTCGATCCCCAGTCATTGTATGCTGGAACATAACTTTTTGTATTTTTGTTACACCTAAATTTCGTATTATTTTTTTATTTTTATTAAATTTTTCTTATTATCATAAATCGATTATTAAGTATGGGCTACACTACACGTATTCTTTTATTTTTACAAAGATAATTAGAAATTATACTCTACCTAATCTCTCTGATTTTTACAATCAGGACATCCTCACTGCAATAAAAACCGGGCAAGTGCGAGTCGGACTCGCGCACGAAGGGTTCCGTGCCATAATGCAAAAAAAAACAAAAAAAAGCAAAAAAAAAACGGTCACCCATCCAAGTACTGACCACTCCCGACGTTGCTTAACTTTGGTCAAAAATCACGTTTGTTGTATGGGAGCCCCATTCAAATCTTTATTTTATTCTGTTTTTAGTATTTGTTGTTATAGCGGCAACAGAAATACATCATCTGTGAAAATTTCAACTGTCTAGCTATTACGGTTCGTGAGATACAGCCTGGTGACAGACGGACGGACGGACGGACGGACGGACAGCGAAGTCTTAGTAATTTTTTAAAACTAAAACACACAATTAATAACGACTAACATTCGTTTTACACAACTCAAGGTTACATACACAGATTTAAACTTTCACGATTTTTACATAATTATTCACGAAACTTATATAATCAGGTAAGTTTTAAAACTACCCCCAATTTAAAGTTACTTTGCATAGATTTGTAAAAAACGGACTGTTTACTAAAATGGTTAAAAGGTTAGATATTTTTGCAGTCAATCAGTATACTGGAATCCCGGATCCTTTAAATGCGACGTGAGTTGTATGCTTCGCTAAAACGTTTTTGTTTAGTACTGTATAATATTTTTAAATAGTCCGTAATTTACAAGCGGAGCTACAGCTTGCGTCCTTAGTCCACGGAGACTGCTCTCCGTCAGATTGGCCGTATGTTTATTTGAAACTGACATTGCAAGTAATAATAGCTACCTGGCAATAATCGTGGCATGTGCGTGACATTTTCAGATCCGACCAATGGCGATAAAAAGATACACAAAGCTTCCTCTTCCTCACCTACCAATATCAACCTGTTTAAAGAGGTAAATAATCCCTCAATTATATTAAGCCAGGGATTTGTAACAAGAGCTGCGTTAAATACAGAAAAAACGTTAAGAGACTTGCCTGAGAAACGTTTAAAAAAATCACTCCAACAGGAAAAGCTTTCAAGCTAGATTGAGATTGTACTTTGTACTGCGCCATGAGGTTTGCATTTACAATAAGCCTTCGAAATTGAAGGCTTTGTGAAATGCTTAAATAACTAAGTATTTGGACCGATGGTGGGTGTTTAGAATTAAAGTTTTACTCTTTATTGGCACACTTGAGTAAAAGATACAGCTTAAAAAAAAACAATTGATTAAAAATTGGTCGTATTTAGGGTTGAAGACAAATATAATATGTAAATAAAGCCTTTTTTGTATGCCTCATCATCATCATCATCTCAGCCATAAGACGTCCACTGCTGAACATAGGCCTCCCCCTTTTTTGGGGGGTGAATGCCATAATCGCCACGCTTGGCAGGCGGGTTGGCGATCGCAGTTAGTACACCGAATTTGAGGGACGCTGCTGCCCGTCCACCGGTGGTCTTGGACGTGGTTTAAGGACATACCCGGGTCCTGGACGTAGTTTAAGGACATACCCGGGTCCGTATGCCTATTGACTGATTATATGTTTTCACATCAAAATGTCAAAGGCTTATAAGACCAAGGAAAGTCTGCAGCGGGTTTGATAGCCCACGCAGTGCACGTGTTATTTTTAACGTCAATTTTATTATTATTATTAAAATTGACGTTAAATTTATTATTTAACGTTATTTAATGTCAAACTTCTATGAATTTATGACGTGTAAATAACACTTACACTACGTGGGCTATCAAATCTGCTGCAGACTTTTCTTGGTCCGACTCTATTCAATTAAATAGGTGATATCGAAATAGATTAAAATACAAAGATATGGTATATTTACATACAAAAATGTCAAGGTCAAGGAAATTGTCATTCAAAGTATCGCAATTTTATCACTTTTGAGGGAAGGTGCAATCTTAAACCCTTCTCATCCCATCCCATCTCTTCAATGTGTAGTTAAAATGAACACAAGTGTTCTAAATAGAATTCCAAGGCCATAACTACATTGCTCCTGTTACAGGAAGCACCCTGTATAAAGTTTTAATAACTATATAAAACCATTATACCTAATCACTGTAATCACCAATAAGATCGTTAAAAATATAACCATATAATAGTAAGTACGTAATCATAAAAGGTTTACCTGCATAATGCAGCAAAATTGCATGCCCTCAATACTATTCTATGCACTACTGTAGTATGACACCAATCAATTCTATTAGAACGCAGAGTGAATTACCTATTCATGTCTAAAGTGGCGCAAAATTGAATTGACTAATATTAAATTATATGCAAGGACTTTTAAAATATTGAATACTAGTGACCCGCCCCGGCTTCACACGGGTTAACAAATTATACACATAAACCTTCCTCAAAAATTACTCTATTGATAGGTGAAAACCCGATGAAACACCCCGCTCAGTAGTTTTGAGTTTGTCGCGAACAAACATACAAACACAGAAACAGACAGATGCGGTGAGGGACTTTGTTTTATAAGGTGTAGTGTAAAACCTTCCAACTATAACATGTTAATGTTAATATAACATTGCAGAAAGGTGCATTAGATACTAAGGGCCCGATTCGGATTTTGAAATAGACATCTATTAGATATCTTTTAGACATCACCAAGATACGATAACGATATGTTTGAGATCTCACCTGTCAAATTTGACATTTGTGCGATTCTGGAGATACTCTTGAACGATTTCTACAGGATATGACTGAGAGATTTAATTCACATCTAATAGATATCATACTCTATCTAACGTAAAAGTGACATTGGTTGCCCGAATTGTGCTGCAAAAGAGAACTAGTTGATATCTAAACTATAACGTATCTAGAATGGATCTAGTACGTGTCGTCTCTTGTGAATATCTTGAAGTTCGAATACGGCAGTAAGGCTATGTTGCTTACTGTTGCTACAGTAGAAAGTCCTGCTAATTTAGTGGAAATCAGCCTGATTCAAAATTACCCCGCTTTCTAAGTTGTCCCATTAAATTACACCTTACTAGTAAACAACCACAACTCATTCCACACTACCTACATAATTTATTATTCTGTGTGACCTAATTAATAGGTAACCACGCAAAATACTATCGTCTAAGGAAAATATTAGGCACATTAGGGTCGTATAAAAACATAATATTTGATAATATTTTACTTTTGGCCCAAGCTTTTGTTCCGATTTTTATTGTGCTGTCGAATTTATTCGATATATTTGGATATAATTAGGCCGCCTTGAAGAAACGCTTTATTCAGGGCGAAATAAATGCGAAATCGAGACTTGTCCCGAGAAAAAATTATGTAATTTTTCGTTAAGTTACGAAAATGCCATACTTTGTTGTAACAGAGGAAGATTTTTATTAGGATTACGGTAAAATTGCGATCTCTGACGAAAAAAACGATTCGAAAAAATTAAAATTGGCCCAATAAGAGTTGTAATGTTTTACGTTCATATCCATGAAATGGAACGAAAATAGGTACCTACCTCCATTACGTGTAGCCAGTGAAGCTGAAATATCGATACACGAGCAATATACGAACGAAATACTGCCGTATTCGAACTTCAAGATATCAAGATACAAGAGACGACACGTACTAGATTCATTCTAGATACGTTATAATAGTTTAGATATCAACTAGTTCTCTTTTGCAGAGCAATTCGGGCAACCAATGTCACTTTTACGTTAGATAGAGTAAGATATCTATTAGATGTGAATTGGATCTCTGGAAGTCATATCCTGAGGAAATCGTTCAAGAGTATCTTCAGTATTGCGCAAATGTCAAATTTGACAGGTTAGATCTTAAACATATCTTTATCGTATCTTGGTGATGTCTTAAAGATATCTAATAGATGTCTACTTCAAAATTCGAATCGGGCCCATAGTTGGTACGTGATTGAATTAATACAAAATACGAATGCTTCTGCGAGTGAACTGAATAACAGCGCCTAGAGACAGTTAGAATTATAAAGGTTATATATAGTAGGTATAGATCAAAAAGATTTTTATTATTATGTAGTATGTTTGGAATCAGAGGGGCAATTTTTGAAATTCGATCGCTCGATTTCTTGTATTTCGTTTAATAATATCTCCACTACTAAGCATTTAAATTATTCTAATAGATTAGAAAACGAGTGGTCAATACCACTAGATTCCCAATTTCTATCCTTAGTATTTCAAAAATTTGCATTTCACCTTTTTCCGAGTGACGAAATCGAACGATCGAGATTCAAAACTCGGCCCCCAGATCGTTGACGATTCGCATACTTCGCCGTTAAGTCGCACTCGGAATTATGGAGTTGCCGAGTGGATCCTAAAGTTTTTATGATTTATGTAGGTACTTAAAAATACTTTATTTTTAGACTCGTTTACAATTTTTACATACATACATACTCCTGAATCGATAATTATTTCTTGAAACTGCTGACTGCTGATACTGTCAGACTGAGAAAAGTCTGCAGCGATTTTGATAACCACGCGTGAACGGCTGGACCAATTTCGCTAATTCTTTTTTTTGTCCTTGTTATTGTCAGGAGAAGGTTTTAATGAAAGAAAAAATTAGGACTACAAAAATAATTGATATATACCTAAACAAAGTTCGCCAGGTCATCTAGTTTTCTATAATTCCAGTTCTCTTTATAAAATATGGTTTCTGCAACGTAGTTAAAGTTTTCCTCTATCAAAGGCAAACTTTGCAGGTGTCGCGGGTCCTGCATAAAACTTTTACCCTTTATTTCTGTTGCAAGGTTAGAGTCTTTAGTACCTATTCAAGAGAAAACTTTGTGGGACTTATTCAAGTAAGTACTTCAGAATTACCAGTGAGTATCTAAATAAACAGTAACGTGACCTGTGGCCTAGATCTGAAAATAAATGTACTGAAATAAACTATCCATGTGAAACGGTTTTCAACGGCCCGGACACGGCCCGGTCTGACGTGAGTCATCCTTAAATCAGCTGCAGCTTAAAATTCCGAATATCACCTTTACCTTTTATTGATAAACGTAACGAAGCGCAAGAAGAGATCTAAAAAGGAAGTGCCTACTTAACGCCAAATACGTGGCACTCAAACGCCAATATTTCCAAAAGAAAGACGCCCTAACTGCACTCAAGTGGAGTTAAGATCAGATATACTTTATATATTATTCGCCTTATTGCCATTGAAATAAGGTACAGAAGAGTAGACAAGGCATAATCTTCGATACCGAGCGTCACGGGAATTTATTTTTCCATATGATGGTGTAAATTATATTCCTGTTGAGCAGCAGCTGCCAACATCACTTTATTTGCTCGTGGAAAAATAATTTTGTCGCTTACACGTGCCCTTTTGTGACCTCTTGGCAATAAATGATTTTCGTCTCGGATTTTCGGTTTAATAATATTGAAAAGTTTAATTTCGCAGCGCGAGAATTCACAATAATTTTCCCAGCAAGCCTTGATGACGGGCAATAATCAGAATTCCAATAATATTACTCGTACTATTTAAATAAATAACTGCCTGATCCGAACTTTATTATACGTCAAAAATTAGCTCTAGACACGACGTGGATCGGATATTGTCAGTGTCAAACATCACTTTTGACGCTGACATATTCAATCCATATCGTATCTCGAGCTAATTGTCGACGTATATTAAGGTTCGCATCAGGCTATAGGTCAATTGGATTCGAAAATCATGGACATCAGCAATATTGCTGAAAATTTTAATCGCCTCATCCCTGCACGGTGTGAACATGTAGGACACATACTCTACTATGTAGTACGGAACTCATCTATGTAGTACGGAATTTGTTTTAGTGTAGGTAGGTTTAATGAACCATATTTAAGTCGCTATGTAGCAAAATTTGTTTAAAATAATAATATTGTAAAAAATTACAAAAAAACTGTTTGTATTCTTCATGAGTATCACCACAGAATAAGTAATAGTATTATCAATTTATCATACAGAACGGACACGCACCGCCCCGCCCCGAGTCGGATTACCTCGCCCCGCGACTGAGTTCTGACGGACTCCTGACATACGCTCAGTAGCTCTACTATGAGTTCCGTGAATGACAGTGAGAAGTGAAGATAGTGAGAAAGTTAAGGAAAATGTATGGAGTAATTGTACAGTGCCTCTACCGGTCACGTAAAGAACTAAAAATTTCAATTTGTACCATGAGTTACAAACGTTTTTACGCGAGTTTTCCATACTTGCCTAATTTCACACCTAAAACGCTCTCTTTCTAATTATATAATGAAAACTGAGCCAGAATTATTCTGCGTAAATACTTTACGCGAGTAAACGTGACAGATGTTATGGAAAAATACGTGCGTTTCCAACGTGACATTTCTGTCAACTTGTAAACACAACAAATACGCAGATTTTTCACGAATATCAATGCAATTTTCAACGTAATATGTATAAATTTATAACAGTATGTGAACTTCAAGCAAAACTTTAAGGGATAAATCAATTAATAGTTCGATAAAAGGCTGATTTAGTACAAAGGTAATGAGTTATACTTTACATCATATTTTCCTATTTCTACTGCTACATTTGCGAAAATCACATTGCTTAAGAGCAGTTTTTGGTTTTAGGCAAGAAGCTGATTGAAAACAACATTTCCATGAAAACCCGGATTGCATCATGTATGCATGTAGAAGTTACATATGTATTAAGAATTAAGGCTCAATACAAGGAGCGGTACATAGACATGTTCTGTTTTTGTTGCTGGGTGCACATAACACATAGTAAGAATAAGACATACCGCAAGACCTATTATAATATTTACACAAGAATTGCTACGTATTTTATTAAGCATTATTATCTTAAATAAAATAAAACATACAAATGTTCTGTGGGTTTATTTATTTTTCTTTACTAAGTAAGTATTATTTTATTTTCCGTTGTTCAAATTATTGTGTTTGGTACCTAGGTAATCGTTTTTCATGTCAACTTGGTAACAGGAAATATAAAACTTTCTTCAAAAACTTTTGCTGGTGATTCTGAATCTGAAAATTTAAATAAGATTTAAACACATTTATTGCCAAAAACCCGCTGCGTGGGTTCATTTTGTATTGGAAATGGGGCGCTTGGCACTGAAATATACTCGAGATCATATAGGTACTATAAAATTAAAATCGCTATTAAGGTCATACGTAGGGTCTGTGCGGAAAGAGAAGAGTCGTAGGTATAATGTATGGGCTCCCCTAAATTTCACGACTTTTCTCTTTCCGGACACTCTATTAGATAATGTTGCTTAGCAGTAGGAGACGGCCGCTGTCATGATGCGGACTGAAGCGGACCATTATAATACATACCTATTTTAATATTTCTTCTCATGTGTGTATTATTTTCATCATAGGTAATAAATATGTAGCCAAAAGTAGCCTGTATAATCGCGCCGTATACTTTGCTTCCTATTTTTTAACACGCAATGTCATAATTTTAACTCGATTATTAATGATGTTTACGTAATTATCATATTTTGCAATTTTTGTCTTGAATACAATTATATTTTAATTTATACATTGTTTACTAACATTGATGTGTTTATTATTTTCGTAACTATGGCAACGTCAAATCTTTAAAAATTGTAGAATGAAGGTTGAGTCAGTAACAAAGTGACAAAACTGGTCTTAGAGCATTTAATAACTGGAGTGGCCATTGAGTGCTTACTGTTAGGATTTAGGATTAGGGTTCCAAGCAGGAAAGAAAAGCTTGTTTTAACACCATATTGGTAATGTTTATTAATCTCAAGCAAGACTACAAGTAATGGCGTCTCATGCGAGAAGAAAGAACACCTACATTTGTTTTATATTGACAACCGAATAAATCAAATATCATAGTCGTAGTAGTCTCGTAGGTATACTCTTTATTTTTTTCCTGACATTATTACTTACCCCTCTGCCGAAAAACTTGCACAATTGTGCAAACTTTTGTATGGACTGACATGGCTATTTGTACGTTACGTACAAATCATGTAGAAATAGCAATACATTTGACGTCCCCTCCCCCGCAAAAATCGGCAGACTGTTTTGTAAAGAAAATGACAGCGATGACATCTCCCTTCTAAATGCTCTTAGTGGATGGTAGAGGTAAGGAATACAATCTCCATGTAATTAATAATGAAAAAGTGTCCGTCAAAAACCTTAAGAGGGAAGTATACTACGTAATCGTCCATACAAAAAGAGAAAACGTTTTTCCACTTGTAAATACGAGTATCTTCCATTCCCCATGATTTTTAGTACGGTATTGATACAATGAAAAACTAGGTTGATGGGTTTTCTTTTTTTCGCTACTCTGGAGAAATTTAGAAAAAGTATAATAGCTGACAGCGTGCCCAGTTTTTGCAAATATTCTCCCATAAAGGAGTTTTCTCATAAAGTCATAAAGGATTCTCCTTACCTCTACCCTCCATATTCACGGCTGCCATCAGTATATGTAACATTACTTTCTGTGCATCTCACTTGCACTAATATGCGAGAGCGAGATGCATAGATAGTAAATTACGTAGACGTGAGAAAATGTGTCAATTTTGTTATTTAGTTCTTTAGGTGAATCCTAGAGGCGCTGTATAAAACTCCGATATAACTCTTGCTCTGTTTTTTAGTATACTTAGAAAGGGACAGCATCGTTTGGAGTGGAGTGAAGTTAGGTACATAAGACCGTAAAGAAACGTAAAACGTGACTCACGGCACGTTTATTCACTGAAAGTAAGTGAAAAATACTCTGCCAACTGATAGTAGAGCTACAGTTCGGCTAGCGACGCCGCGACGCGATGACGCAACGTTCAAAATGCCGGTGTATTGTGCGATGTACGGGCACCTACTTATTGTAGAAATGAATAATAATATAGTTTTCCAAAGAGACGAAATATGTATCAGTAAATAAGGCTATACATTTGCGTAAAAATAATAATATCATATGAATTAAAACCCGTTCGTTGAATTTGTGAATGTTAAGCCAACATTTAATATTTAAAGTACCTAAGGTAACTAGACCTTCTACACAGATATTCCTCGTAAATGTTTTATTTTTAGTTTAACACTCTTTTCACAAAAAAGAACTTTTTGGTCGCGGGACATTAGCGTTTGATTTTTAATTTAATTTTAAGAATTTAAGAATTAATTATGTATGTTATATAAAATATTCAATAGGCATCAACAATAAGGTACATTTAATAATGGCGTGTTGAAAGTCAAAGTACGTGCAGGACTATAAACTGACCAAGCCAATTCAACAATTGGAGCGAAATAAAACATAAACTTTTATTTTGTTTTTTTTACGTATTTCGGTCAAATTATGCAACGCAGCGGGCCGCTCGTCGTGTCCTTCGGCCGGCCTCGGCAAACCTCGGCTTCGCCTTCCCCGCCGCGCGCCGCACGAGTAGAGCATGCAATGTCAGTCTCGGGAAAGGTTTCAAATTTCCCGGGATTGGGTCAGGACCAGTTCCGAGAATTCCCGGGAATTCGGGAAATTTCGGGAAAATTAATAAAGTTAACATTTTGATTGAAATTAGTATAACCAAATGATTAGTTAATATTTCTATTAGTTTTTAAACTAAATCATACTTAACGGTTGATATTTCGACTAAAATATACCTATCTATAATGTCAATATTCAAATTCAGACGTTTTCTAAGAATCAACTAACTAAGTAACTAATACGGCTCAGCAACCCAAAGAGGGTCTTAGCCTCCGAAACGAAAGCACGCCACTTTTCCCGATCCTGCGCCGTTTCCTGCCAATTATCGGCTTAAAGCTGACGCAGATCTCCTTCCACACTGTCTCCCCAGTGGTACTTGGGTCGACCTACCGGGCGGCCACCAGTCGGTCTTCCCAGGTATGCCCTCTTGGTAGCCCGATCCTCTCCTATTCTTAATAGGTGACCGAACCAGCGAAGTCTGTGGGATTTCGTTTCGCCGATGATATTGGGTCCAGCCACCAAACTCCTCGATTTCGGGGTTCTCCCGTATCCTCCACGTGCCGTTGTCTCTTTTGATAGGTCCCAGGATCTTGCGAAAGATCTTTCTTACCGCTACCAGGAGCTGACTTTCCTCTTTTTGTGTTAGTGTTCAGGCCTCGCACCCATACATAAGGATTGGTCGGATAACGGTCTTATATATCCTTAACTTAGTATTTCTACTGAGAAGCCTGGACATCAACACTTTATGGAGGGCTGCGCTGTTTTGACTGGTTAATCCTGTGACCTATCCTAGGGGCCTCTCGCTCCAAGACACTGGCTGCCTGTACTACTTCATCGCGGCTTTCCCCTAATAAAGCCAGGTCGTCCGCGTGATAGGGTACGCGGACGACCTGGCTTTATTAGGGGAAAGCCGCGACTTTGTGCTTGCTGCTCAATTCCAGCCTTATGTCCAACGTTAACACTTTTCGGACAACATGTTCAAGGGCTAAGTTGAAGAGCATGGGTGATAAGGCATCTCCCTGCTTTAGACCGGTCATCACCTTGAATTCCTCGGACAGCTCACCGCCTACCCTGACACGCATCCTACACTCTTTTGTTGCTGTACTACTAGTTTTCTAGGGATATTAAAATTTACAAGAATGGCATACGGAGCGTCCCTATCTATGATGTCATAGGCCTTAGTGAAGTCCAAAAACAAAGAGTGAACGCTTTGGGCGTACTCCCACTTCTTCTTCATAATTTCTTTGAGCAAGAAAATCTGGTCCGTCGTGCTGCGGTTTCTGCGGAAACCACATTGGTAATCCCCAAGGATTCTTTCAGAATATGGTTCCAGCCTCTTGAGCAGTACGTTGGACAAAACTTTGTACGCTGTAATGAGTAAAGCAACTCCTCGATAGTTTGAGCATCTCTTTTTCGAGCCTTTTTTGTGGACTGGACAGATGACACTGACGGTAAATAACTGATCGCATCTAAACTCTGTCACTTAAACTGGATCTTAATCTGTTACAAATGTAACCAGTCGAAGAAAACGTACTCATATACCATTGGTCTGTTGAACAAAGTATTGTATTAGGAAAAAAATATATATATATATGTATAACATAATTTTGGCTTGTAGCCAATTCGCAATTAGACATAAATCGATATAACATAACATTTATAAATTTCCCGAAATTTCGATATTTTCCCGGGAATTTTGTCTCCAGTTCCGATACTGGCTGAAAGTGCCCGTTCCCGGGAATTCTCGAGAAAAATCAGTCTCGGGAATTCCCGGGAGCATGCCCTACGCACGAGTCAGCCCTAAGCCACTTACTCACACAATGACGCGTGTACAGACGTGCCGTGCACACATATAAACGCAAATGATTTTCGATGTATGGCGTGTCCGCCCTGTGGTATCACGTAAAAATCATTGATATATCAGAAAAAAAATACGGGTGCTACAAATATATTACAAACAGGAAAATAAACAGTTATTTTTGTCTCCTGAAAAGTAGCTTAAAAATACATGGTGATTTATTTATTCGCACCGACGTAAAACATCATCTTCATTGTCCCTCTTTACTGAAAATCGTGACAACTTGGTACCTATTGCAGCTTCTGTGATTTCTCTTCATCGGTCTTGATCTCCCATAGCCCTCACCTTAGTTTGCCTGAGTGGGCATTTTTAACTTGGTCAGACCATCCATTTAGTTGGTAAATAAATACTCTGTATATACAAATACCAATTTTCTTACTCATTAAGTCTATGTAACCTATTTTTCAAGTTTATATTAGTCACGGAGCAAACTCATGAGTTCATTAAATATCTTATTAATTATGATTAAGTGAAGCCCGCCTTACGAAGTTTCCATACACGCTCTCGACTTCAGTATTTCTGTGACAATCAGCCATGTTTCCAACTTAGTCGATTCATGGCTTGAGAACTTCATTAATTTACAACGCGTCTTATTAATCAGCCAAAGTTGTATGTGTAAAGGTTGCATTCGGATAAGGACTGTTGCAGCGTTGTTGTTGTTGTTGTTGCGTTGTCAAATTCCTTGATAAATATAATTGCTGTAGTTAAAATTTAAATAAGTAATTGTTTTATATCGATAATGCAAAAAAAAACATAACAGCATAGGAAAGACAATTAATATACTCGTAGAGAAAATTAAATAAATATTATGGGATAATCTTACACACATCGACGTGCAGCCGTATTCGAACAATGAGATACGTCAAATACTAGATATTAAAACGATATGAATTGGATATGTCAGTGTCAAACAAGTGTTAAAATTGACGTTTCTTCAAACAAAAACGTCACTTTTGTCACTTCTATGTAGAAGACTTTCATAACTCAGGAACAAATAATTTGTTATGAAATGGTATTCGCATGTTTTTTGTTTTATGTAAAAAGTGTGTAATAATTCTTCAAGCGTTTAAATGCAACTAAATCGGTTCAGCGATTTATGCGTGAAGAGGTAACAGACAGACCGACGGACACACTGTCGCATTTATAATATTAGTATGGATAGAAGGGATAAAATAAGCGCGAATTGCCGTCGGCCTCATAAAAAGCATTCGATTTCAGTTTTACTTATCTTTTTATCACAGATAAAACTTTGATAGGTTCAATTGCAGCTTTTTCGCCGGCAAAAATGATATTAGATTATATTATCGGTTGACTGATGGCTCTGCAATTGTGCACTTAACTGTGTAAATAAAACCCAATAAGGGTTACCTTATAAGGTACAAACTAATATTGTAAGGTAAGAATGACCGCCCTATCTATAGGGTCATATCTTAATTTAGCTTGCAAGATTTTACCCGATCATACATACATATTAACATCAATCAATGATAATATTCAGGAAAGCTATCTAAGTAGGTGGGCCATTTTATTTAAAGTTGTCCCCTACACTTTTTTTTTAATTGGGATTTTTTATGTTATTTCTACTCAGAATCATGAGCTCTTTTGATCCTAATAGGAAAAAAAAGTGTCCCTAGATTTCCATACATTTTTCGATCTTTCCATTCCGAAACCGCCATACAAAGTCTATGAAAAAATGGTAACGGAATGGGAAAAAACCTTGGGACACTTTTTTTCTCCTATTAGGATAGAAATAGCTCGTGATTCTGAGTAGAAATAACATAAAAAATCCCAATTTTGAAAAAAAAGTGTGGGGGACAACTTAAAATAAAATGGCCCAGGTACTTATTAGTTATATCTAGACACGCGGCAGCGTGTCAAGCCAAGTTCAAGCAAAGGAACTGGCTAGCCAGCGCCGAGTGTAATATTACACGAACCACTTGGTGCCACTTTTGACCCTTCTATAACTCAAAACATCTTTAACGTAAACACATAAAACTACGTGTGTTTAATTATATCCATAAGGACATCTAGAAGCCCAAATTTCATGAAGCTAGCTCAAACGGTTATAAAGATATGAAGGTCAAAAAGTCGTAAATTTTAAGACTGACTGACAGACTTATATTACCTAAACCTAACCTACTTCCAGATGACCTAGAAGGATGAAATTTGGAATCCAGCTCAGTTATTGTGTGAAAGCGTAGGAAAAAATCTAAAAATAAAAAAAGTTATAAAATAGGGGGGGTCCCCATACAAAAAAAACCATTTTTTATTGTGACTGACATATAAGTACCTAAACCTAACCTACTTCCAGATGACCTAGAAGGATGAAATTTGGAATCCGGCTCGGTTATTGTGTGCAAGCGTAGGAAAAAATCTAAAAACAAAAAAAAGTTAATAAATAGGGGGGTCCCCATAGAAATTTCTTTTTTATTGTGACTGACATATAGTACCTAAACCTAACCTACTTCCAGATGACCTAGAAGGATGAAATTTGGAATCCAGCTCGGTAATTGTGTGTAAGCGTAGGAAAAAATCTAAAAATTAAAAAATTAAAAAATAGGGGGGTCCCCATACAAAAAACCTGTAATGCGCGCTAAACAACCGGCCAACGGTGTGTCGTTGGCGGCGCGCGGCACCACATAATAAATACAAAGAACAGAAGTAAAAAACATGCAGCGGAAACACAAGAAAAAACATTAAATCTCAATACCTGCCTAGTTTTCTTTACAAAAAGTATTGATATCCCATCAAAAACATAAATGTAAAAAAGGAGAGCCAAGTTCAATACAAAAATTATGCTTGGCTGTGGGGTTCGCCGCAAAAAGAATGGAGATCTAAATGAGTGCCAAGTTCTATGCAAAATCTAAATATGTATTTATAGGAACAAAATAACATTATAAACAAGTATTAAACTCTATTTCTTTGCTTTATTGGATACCTATAACAATTGCTGTTATTTAAAAAAAATGTGAGATCTTAAAGTAGGTTAGATTTGGCTTGGCCAGTTTTTATCAGAATTACAAAATATATATGTTGAATAACTTTATAAAATGACTGATATAATGAAAACTGGCCAAGTCAAATCTAACCTGCTTTAAGATCTCGCATTTTTTTTAAATAACAGCAATTGTTATAGGTATCCAATAAAGCAAAGAAATAGAGTTTAATACTTGTTTATAATGTTATTTTGTTCCTATAAATACATATTTAGATTTTGCATAGAACTTGGCACTCATTTAGATGTCCATTCTTTTTGCGGCGAACCCCACAGCCAAGCATAATTTTTGTATTGAACTTGGCTCTCCTTTTTTACATTTATGTTTTTGATGGGTTTTATATTTACGTAAGTATTCATTTTTCCCATTTACGCGTTTGACTTCTGCTTATTTTCAAATTGAGTACTTACTCGTAGTCCTATAAAAACACATTTTTATAGTAGTCAATACGACTATCGCGAACGCACGAGTAGCCGTAATAAAACATGATTCATAGTTGTTTTGGTAACCGTCATAGATAATGTCGAAATCTATTAGATATCGACCGGTTGGGTCAGGTAACGTAAGAAAAATACCGGGCTATTTCGAGCTCGAATTGTTATTTGGATTCCACGAACGAACTGTGAAATACGAGCGAACAGTGTTTTATAAAGACATACACGTGTATTATTATATGAGCTTAAAGGAAGTTGTGAGTTTTCTATTCGCACGTGTAACATGCAACATTTTACAAAAAAATATGAGGGTAATTAAAAAAAAATTAATAGAGGCTTCTGGTGACCAGAGGGCTGACTACTATTTCGCCCAGCGTATTAGCATCGCTATTATATACAGCGGGGAAATACGGCCAGCCTTCTGGGCACCTTGCCCGTTGACGGCGATTGGGGCAAATTTTTTATCTATAGTTTTGTAAGTTTTATTATGTTTGTTTATTTCTTTCTTTGAAAACAGTAATATATATTTGAAAAACGTCTATTAAATAATTAAACCACACAAGCTCGAAAGATGTTCACCGCCAGTAGTTACCAATCACACTACACGTCATCAGATATAGCGGGACGGCCGAGGTGCTCAAAAATATTTCGCTTCAACAATAGAGGCGTGGCTTGGCGGCTCCAATATATTGGGTCCATATTGGGTCGCATAATAATTGATTGTCCTAATGTAATGTTACGCATAAAACTCATTTCGCATAATTGTTATTGTGCTGGAAATATTAACATTTCTGAGAAAATATAACACAAACCTAACGTAACCTACCCTATTCTACACAACATATATGCAAAATATTTTCTAAAATACTTTCTGTTTCTGCTGGAGAAAATATGCGAAAAGAGTTTTATGCGTAACATTACATAACATTATGACAATCAATTATTATGCGATGAGATAGGATCCCCAATATATCGGATGGTAAATGTGTACAATCGAGCGAAACAAACTTTACCGCACACGCGCGCAAATTATACTGTATTTTTTAAACAAGCTGATGTACTTAATTAAGTAAACAGTCAACGCGAAACTTTTTTCATATAATTTCATGTTGACGATTGGAGAGCCTTTACACCTCCACCTTTTGGTATTTTCGCCGACATTGGGGACCTTTTACATCTCCAATTGAAATGAAATTTAAATTTAAAAAAATATTCCTAAAAATGTTGATCTACGTATTCTTGGGCCGTCCTGTAGTATCGATGAGTCGACCCATGCTCTCGATAGATCATAAAAACTGTAGTTTTTTTTCCCAAAAGAACTTGTTTGTTATTGCATTAAAAGTTGGTCCGGCCCCGGTTTTCCGTAAGCCATAGAATCCGTGTAAACACACATCAAACGGAATAGAAATAGCCCGCGGAAAGATG
The DNA here is from genome assembly GCF_963556715.1 of Cydia fagiglandana. Taxonomy (NCBI): domain Eukaryota; kingdom Metazoa; phylum Arthropoda; class Insecta; order Lepidoptera; family Tortricidae; genus Cydia; species Cydia fagiglandana. The sequence continues at coordinate 19,654,617 of NC_085942.1, read as the reverse complement.
CTATTGTTATAGAAACTTTTGGCAGTTGTGTGAACTAAGCAAAATTGAATTTAAAAGGTATCGTGAAACTAATACTGGTTGCGTGAACACAATAGATCAAAGCAGAAAAAACCGGGCTACATAATAATATATAATATTATCAGTAAGTACGAGTATGTATCTGCCAACACACTGAAAACTTTTACGCTGACGTCATCACTCTGTATAGGTACCTATTTCAAATAACCGTTGTAATTTCTGCTTACAAGGTTTTATAAAAACACTTTTCTAGTTAAGGTATTAATGAAATAATTTTGTTCTCTTTTTAATATTACCTCAAATTATTCTACGGTTATTAAATTACTCAAAATAAAATGTATAATCTGCCTGAATTTTTAACGACCAAAATTTTTGTAATTTTAAATATTGTGTCGAAAGTGACACAGGACACGTGTATTATTTCCACAAAACAAAAAACACTATGAATTAATCCCGACTTTACGTCGTAATCCGAACGTCGAATGAAAAACGATAATGGATAAGCTCTTTAGAATCGACACAGAAACATAATTAGTTTATAAGCTCCGACTATAAAAAATAAGCAAAATAGAAAGGTGTCATTAATTTATAATTAGTGTTTAAGCCTCGTTAATGTCGAAGCAAAATTAGGAATTTCAGGATTTGAAAAATTTATTATTTATTTATTTGTTAGCCTGTTGTGTCCCACTGCTGGGCAAAGGCCTCCCTCTCTTTCTTCCACGCGTCTCGTTCTATGGCAATGTTAGGCCAATCTTTCCGAAAGACGTCAAGATCGTGCCGCCACCTCCTTCTGGGTCTGCCGTGACGCCGCACTATATTTGGTGTCCACTCGGTAGTTTTCTTGGCCCACAAGTCGTTTGGCATACGGCAGATGTGTCCGGCCCAATCCCATTTAAGCTTGGCGGCTGTCAGGGCTACGTCGGCTACTTTGGTTTTGGAGCGCAAGATGGAATTTCTGATTCTGTTAGTCAATTTGACACCAAGAATACTGCGCTCCATCGCTCTCTTTGGGAAGGGAAAGCTTTTGAGCATTAGTCAAAGACCAAGTCTGAGCGCCGTAGGTGAGGATCGGAAGAATACACATATCCATGAGTTTGCGTTTCAGCGATATAGGAAGGTCTCCCTTCATGTATTCCTTCATGGACCAATAGCTCTTCCAAGCATTTTCGGTACGTCTTGCGACCTCCTTGAAAAATTTATTATAATTAAAAAATAAATCGTGGAAGTTTATTATTTAAGTATTGGAGTCACTCTAAAACTTAAATAATCGCGAAACTATCGCGATTAGCGTTTAATATCGCTTGCCAAGCATGGGGGTGTGCTCTGCTGAAAATTGCAGATTCAAGTCATTGAGTCTATCGGCCCGATTATATTATAACTTTAAGATACGTCAACTAATAGATTTAGAAACGATATGGATTAGATATGTCAGAGTCAAATGTGACGTTTCTTCAAACAAATGCGTCACATTTGACACTGACACATTTAATCCATATCATTTCTAGATCTATTAATTGACGTATTTAACCCTTTGTGTCACAAATTTTTATTAATTATACAATTTTTAGTAATATAAGCGTGCAGTAGTGTATGGCTTATGATGAGTAAAATAAGGGGAAACACTTTTTAGTCAATTTTGAAGGGAATGAATGTAAATAGGTGGTTGGTATAGATAACAACCAGGACGAAAGGAGTTTTAAGTTCGAATCCGGCAGTATAACAATACTACAAGTTACACGTTGACCTTCACTCGCTCAGCAGTCAGCGTGGGAACGCGCGGCCTGCGAGAAATTTTAGCAATTAAGAAAACGCGTCACACCTTTTAACGGAAAATGGCGTCAAGTTACGTCATTAACGGGAAACGTTCGGTGTGCGCTTTGCTCTAACTTTATAATAACAGCTGTGAAAACATTTTGTTGAGCAGACGGAGGGTTAAGTGTCTTTTAGAGGCGTATTCTAATTGTAATAATGGGTAAAGGATACGATTTGTATATGTCGAAAGTGGCAATTTATATATTATGTTTATTTAAGCTAACACGATTATATAACTCATAATTTTAAAAACAGAAAACGAGACTTGATTGCTTACTTATTATGACGTTTCGACGTCACATTACGTCGGTGGTCGCAGGCCACTAATCACTGGATTGAGCTCCACAATCCCAAAATCAACTCAACGGAACGTTTTTACTACAGCAGGTAGTGTAATTTTTGACATATATTTAGTTTTTTTTAGCATTAGAAATAAGGTAAACAATCTTGATGTGTCTTTTAATTGAAAATCACATTTTAAAAATAAGTTACGGCAAATATATAAGTAATAGTTATTGATTTTTAAAAGGCGTTTTGCAATTAAAAGACATGTCAAGATCGCTTACCTTCTTCCAAATTTTTTCTAATGCTAAAAAAACGAACTATAGAAAAACTCCATAACTCAGGAACAAATATTTGTGATAAACAGAAATAAATGCCCTTACAAGTATCCGAACCCGGGACCTCCTGCTTCATACGCAGGGTCATTACCGACTATGTATACTCTATTAGGAGGTCATTAAATCATAAAAATCTAGAATTGCATTAATTTTTCGTCGTTTCCAATATATACAGGATGGAACATTTCTAGAGACTGAGATGGACAGATAGTGTTATCAAAGTGATCTACAATCGAGTTATTATAATCGTACCTAAAGTTAGATTAAATAGTAAAACAAAAGCATTAAAATAAAATATTTATCTGTAACAACCCTACAAAGTTATTTACATTTTAAATTGACACATGTCATGTCATTCAATAGGATGTACGAGTACTTGCTAGGTTTGTGACATACAGATTTTTGCACTAATGTTTGATAAACTGTATCTCAAAAACGGTTAGAAATATTAACTAATCACGTTAATATTTCTAACCGTTTTTGAGACACAGTTAATAAATTATAAAAAAAAGTAGCCTAAACATTTACGCAATGGGGATTCCCGTTTGCGTATAAGTCCTTCGTTATATTCCACCCGATATATACCTATCTAATAATTGACCTAATTATTAGGTATCTAATTACTTGCCAATATTTACCTGTTTAGGTTTCGTAGCATGTAGATAGTATGTAATTAATGTAGGCAATTAACTTTGATCACATCTAAAAGGGTTCCAATTTATTTAACATTAAGTCTTGATCGTTAATACAGTATACCAGCCGGCCTAGCCAAGGTTACAATCGCTATCGCTTCGACATCGAAAAGCATTATGTCTCTCTATCACTCTTCCAAATTAGCGCGACAGTGACAGTTGCGTTTCGATCGCTACGGAGCGTAAGCGATTGGCATCTTGGCTACGCGGCCAGGTGTGGCCTGTAACATGAGCAAATAATTAAAACATAGATTGTACTCATCAAATGGTGACACTTTTGTTCAACAACTTTTAAAAATTATGAAGTATTTAGACTCCCTATTTTTCATACAAAATAAATATTATCTTCAATGGACGACATCGCTTTTCTTGCTCATATTACAGGCCACACCCGGTATTTTACATTTTTTTTTATTTCACTGGCAATGTAATTAGGGGCGATCCAGTCCAAAACCGTACTGGTAACTTGTACTCGTAACCATGGTAACTCCAGGTTAAGATAGTTTCAGATTTACGAACGCTTTGGTCACTGCTGTCAACCTTCTTGGTTAGTTTGTCAAAAAAAGTTGAATAACGTTTATATCATTGTATTTCGTTCGTACTTGTGTTCAGGCACAGAATAAATAATAGTGGCTTTATTCGTGGGCACTAGATACAGAAGACTCACTCTCTAACAAAACGTGTCTGTCACGATCAGCACAGATATGGCCGCTAGGTGGCGACAGCGCCACGCGCGGCTTATGGCAAACCCCAACATTGGGGTCGAACGGATGTACTTTTAGCTACTTGTAGCAAAGCGTCGAAAACGCGGAGTGAACCACGCCTGGTTCAGGTGCGAACGAGATACACGAGAACTAAATACATTGATTGTACCTATCCTCTATTGTCTTTGTTTATGTTATTGTCGATTTATTGTAAACTACGTGTATGTGAGGTGTGCAATAAAGAGTATTGTATTGTATTGTATTGTATTCAGTGTAAGTAATATGATTCAAATATCATTCCGATGTCAGTGTACAGTACCCGGCGATAAATATTGCACACCGGTCTTTAGAAAGGAAATATTGGTGACAACGAGAGAGAGAGAGACAACACTCTACGAAGCCGAAATTCCGATGTGCAATATTTATCGCCGTACAGAGGGGCTACCGTACCGCGAAAACCGGAATTCGCAAATTGCGGGGACTTTTCTCTGTCACTCTAATTACGCCGTCAGTGGAGTAAAAGAGAAAGATCCCCGCAATTTGCGAACTTCGATTTTCGCGTAGCCCCTGTACCTTTAGCCCCCTCCAGACTATGTGCGCGAATCGCGGCGCGACGTCGCGGAGCGAACATACCGCGACGTTGACGTATGTCTCCACACTCGCACACTTCACGGCGATTTCGCAGTCTAGTTCGCGGCAAGATGGCGCCGAAGCGTCAGCTGATCTGGTTTGCGGCAAAGCAAGAAGGCTGATTCAAACTTGGAACTGTCAAGTGATTTGGTTGATCAAATTCGCACCCGGCTTGAAGATGGACGAATTTGTAGCTACGGCAGCATTGCTGTTGTTATGCGCTGTATCATATTATAATTATCAATTTATAAAATGTACAAAAAAAGAGATAAAGGAAAAGCAGAAGAAGAAGATGGTGGATGACAAGTATCCATCGAAATAGATTTGAAGAGAAGTGTATTTAGTAACTACTAACAAAATAATAATTATATAGCTTGAAATAATAAATTAATAAATATACCTATTGCACAAACAAAAACCTAAATATATACATATACACAAAACGACAACAAAATAATATAACTATTCATACCCCTTTACTATACTATATACTTTGAAACATACTTAATTTAAATTCAAACTTACTTTAAAAAAGAAAAAAAAAAAAAAAATAATAAAAAAAACATTCAAACTAGGTATGTTTATATATTTATTACAATAGGGAAAACAAAACAAAAAATGTCCACATTTAACTTATGCTTATGTGCACACTCGAGTATGCCGCATCCATCCTAGCGCATCGTCTTATCTGCCTCATACATCGCTGGTTGTGGTGCAGTTAGCAACGTAAAAATATGTTCCGTGCGTTTAGTAATAAGTATCTTGTAATGTATTTCTACCCACTATGAATAACATGTTTTCTTTTGTGTACACTGTATGCTTAGTCTTAGTTTTAACATGTAAATTTTCTCATGTAAGTGAATCTTGTAATTCTTTATGAGAAATAAAGTTCTTTAAACCTAAACCTAATAGATCAAAGTAAGTACATTTTCGACCGATTTTAAACAAGATAGAAGATGCATTTCAATAGTTTTTCTGTTTCTCTCGTTGCATCGTCAGCTCTTGGTTTAGAGCCCAGGGTTTGCTGATTAACTCTGTTAAAACTGGAGCTTTGTTGCATTCATATTTCTGTGTTTTGTTCCAGTGCATGTATGGAAAAGCAATTGGGTGAACTGGTAGCCGAACCGTCCGGAGAGTTCAAAAAGTTTACCCGCATGTCTGTAATGGATTTCGAATATTTACTTAACAAAATTTCGAGCCAAATATCGAAACAAGACACCCACCTGAGAAAATCCATTCCAGCCCGCATACGTCTCGCAGTAACACTTCGTTATTTGGCCACCGGCGATGACTACCAGAGTCTACATTTCTTATTCAAAATATCACCTCAGTTGATATCAGAAATTATACCAGAAGTTTGCATGGCTTTGAATGAAGCTTTAAAGGATGAAATTAAGGTGAAATAAAAATTATAAATGTTTAATTATGAATATTTATTAATATTACCTATAAACTTAAGCCTTGTAAGGCCCACCATACATTTTTTAAATTTTTTATGTGGACCTTATTCTATAGTCTGTGCGGAAAGAGAAGACTCGTAGTTTGTATTGGTTCCCATACATTCCACAACTCTTCTCTTTCCGCACAAACTATAAGTAGGTAATTTGGAATTAAATTAATTTGTTTTAAAAAGCAATGAAACAAAGGAAATGGTACTTAATAATAGTAGTTCACAAAAGTATTGCAATGAATATGTTTTTTTTTTTTTTAATTTATTTACACAAAAGGTACATGCTCATAAACAAAATTTACAATATCGCCAAACTGTAACCAGTTTGTTGGCGAATGAAGCGCTCACTTAACTAATCGAATCATGCACCTAAACAAAACAATTAGTAACTTAAACAATAGGTAATCCTTATTATAATATAAAAAACTAACATGCATAGATGCCTAACAAGGCTTCACATTGTTTCAAAGTTTAATTTTCTAAAAGGTATGTTTTTAATCTCTTTTTGAGGATCGGCTTACTTAACCTAGGTTTACCTCTTAACCACCCTATTTCGTTAAACAGCCTAGGCACTAAATATTTATTTAACCTTTGTACATAAGAGCCTTACAAGGGTTAGAATACTGCACATATTTTTGGCCTAATAATTTAACAAATGACCAAAGACCAGAATATTTGTGGTATTTTTTAATTGTTACAGTGACTTCTCATTTATAGACATCCATTATACATATAATACAATATAGAACACAACATACCTATTAAAGAAGATTAAATGCAGATGTACATAACTACATACCAGGCAATAAGAAGCAGAAGAAGAGGCAGGCAGAAGAGCAATTTCTTCCAAATAACTTTTGAGTAATGTAAAATAGAAATATACAAAAAAAAAAATTTGGATTAATATGACCATGTATTTTATTTTTTAGAGAAACTAATAGGACAGTTGTTAGTGCTTAAACAGAATTTAAACATGAAATCAAATAAATACTGGAAATTGAACTAAACTCATAAGTTACCTGGAAGAGATTGCTCTTTAGCGATTAGACTGCTTATTGTTTACCTCTACTTTTAATCTTTTAATATATATTGTGTTCTGTATTGTATTTATACACCGTGAAATTTTAGTGGTTGTTTTCCCGCAACGAAATGATTCTGCTATCGATATACAGTCGATGTGTAATCTTTTTTTTAAATAATGTTAAGAAATGCCAGATTTATAAATGTGTCGAACGAAACTCGAAAGTGACCTAACACCAGTAGTAGCACTGCAGTAGTACCTACCTAATTCTTTTGAGTGAATGAAACAAAATAACCTAAAAAGTAGTTCCATTTATTTTTCCTTCACACATTTTACGTGCAGTTAGTTTAAAAAAAACATAACAAGTAAACATAACAAGTTAAGATCAAGCTTTTAATGATCAAAAACTTAAACAAACACTTAAACTTCCCGATACCGCAATAATTGTTCGAACTGCAATCCGCCACGTTCAATACACAATCACCTCTGCTCTGTGCATGTGGTGGCGTTTGAAACTGCCGGTGGTTAAGCAGCCGCTGTGTTGCGGCGACAATTGTTCGTCCGTGTGGAACTTGGGGGTTTAAAATCCCCCGAAGACGCAGCGACTGTAAATGGTCCGGTTCCGCGTAAAGTCGCCGGGCGGCGTGGGAGTCGTAGTTAGCCCTAGCGTACAGCTGCACCATCGCGACGTACTCTAAATTAGAATATTCGTAATGTCGATCCATTTTACTAGAAATAGCAGTGATGACATTGACAGGATCTGTTATCACATTAGTTTAATAAGCGAAGAGGATGTAATTATTCGATTTACCAAAGTTGACACAACGATCAAACTAATAAAAAGGTTTTATTTCAACTGTTAATCGTGAAGGAACAGTCTAAGTAAATTTTAATTTCAGTTGTCAAACAGTAAAGCACTCTAGCCTGTTACACAGTTTAAAAAAGTAACATGTGCTTGTTTATTTGTTTATCTGTTTACAATATCGGGAACTGTCGTCGACTTGCAGTGTTAGTGTGTTACTATTGTTTTTCGCTTGTTCGAGTTTAGGTTATTTTCTTGTATTTTATTTTTTTTGGAAAATAGTTTATTTATAAGTTTGTCTATCATAATTCGAAAGTACTACCGATAGCAAATCGCCCTGCCGCGGGAAAACAACCACTAAAATTTCACGGTGTATATGTACCTACAGGCGAGAAAGGGAATAACTTTCAACAACATACAAAATATATTTCAAGAAATGAAGCAGAAATAAAAAAACAGTAACCATTTCAGAAACATCTAAATACATCCTGTAGCGGCCCAGAGTGAAATACTTGCCATGACAAATGTAATTTTTAACTGTCATGGTAAACATTCAATTTAGAATAGAATGGGAGACATTTTTATAGGCCTCTGGGCAGCTATTATAGGATAAACTATAAAGATGAACCTTCCCTGTTGTATTAAGATCTACTTAATACCATGATTTGCAACAAATAAATGATTATGATCTTCTAAGCTACTAGTTACCACCAAAATGAGTTGGTGGTAACTACTGGTAATTATATTTTCATTAATAACCACTAAAATAACAACAAACATTATACAGTACCGGCCAAGATGTATAGAGTAAATGCTATATAAATATATGATGATTGCAGTGGCAATTAAATACCAAAAAAATTAAAATAGAGGCATATTGTCATAGTAAATTTTGTAGCCACAGTCAAGTTACTGCCATCTTTACACAGATGATTAAAACTTGTAGGATGCTACTTGACTGTGATCCTCATTCTTTCACTGATATGTGTTAAATATTTTCTTAAATATCAAAAAGTGTCGTCATCTACTCGACTACTCAAGTATAGGCCAAAGGCGGCCTCATCGCTCGAAAAGATGGCACAGTACCTTTGGCCTATGCTCAAGTAGATGGCGACACTTTTTTATATTTAAGAAATTTAGCACATAACAGTGAAAGAATGAGGATTAAAGTCAAATGGCGTTCTAAAAGTTTTAATCATCTGTGTAAAGATGGCAGTAAATTGACTGTGACTACAAAATTTACTATGACAATATTTTAACTCTCTATACACTCTATTCTCTTTGGAAACACTGTGAATTACAATAGGAGACAACATATTATTAAATATCCTCTAACAAAAAAATTAAGTTACCTACTCTATAAAAAAAAAACGATGAAAAACCATAACATGAGACCAATTTTTCTCATCGCTCGCACAGAGGACTACTACTTGCATAGAGTAATATATATTAAAGTAAAGAAAGAGTGGTAACTCCATACATCAGTTTTTTTGCCTAAACGCGAGTTATTTCGTAGTCGACATCTAACGTCAAGTAACGGAACTATCAGTACCGCTACTTGATACCAGATGACAAGTGTCGCTACTGACGAAAAATGTACTATTAGTTTTCGTTCGCCGCGGCATCTATTGTCAACTAGCAGTACTGATAAATTCTGCTACTTGACATTGACACTAGATGTCGACTACGAAATAATTCGCGTTTTGATAAGAAAACTGATGTATGGAGTTACCACTCTTTCTTTACTTATATTACTCTATGCTACTAGACTACCTACTTACAGTAGTGAGGTGGAAATCACTTACAAATTTAAAAAAGGTTCCACTGAAAAAACATGGAGGTGATATATATATAATTGGCCGGTACTGTAAGTTCAATATTGATATTAGATTAATACTGTAGGCCAAGAAATAAGAAGTTATAGAGGGAAATGCTAGGAACACAATTTTTGACTCCGTAACTTTGTTTGGACTAGTTAGGAGGTGAACATATCAAAAGTCCCCGGCCGTAGCCCCGGTGCTGGGGGGGAGAGGGGGGAAAGAAGGTCTCATTTTTCGGTTTTTCACTAATATCTTGGAAACTTTGCGTCTTAGCGACATGACTACTGAGACAAACCAAAAGCTGATAAAATTTGTTACAAGTTTTATTCAGTCAAGTTTTTCGATATCTTGAATAGTTTTTGAGATATCCGCTCTTGAAAGTTTATTTAGGGCTTTCAATTTTATCTTGATATCTACATTAGTGAAGCTGCTAGGCCGTGTTTGGTATCATTTTCGTATATATCGGGGGTGCTGAATTCATTTTTGGTATCACATTGACACCATTCCTTAGAAAAAACATATAAACTTTAAACAAATACCTTTTTTTTTTATTCCTCTTCACGCTTAAACCGCTCAACCGATTTAATTGTAATTTGGTATACAGATATTTCGAGTCCGAAGACAGGACATAAGATACTTTTTATCTCAATAATCATCCTTTAAAGTTGTGAAATGGAGTATGGGGGGAATTCAACTTCGTCGACGAAACTGAATTCCTGAGGTAAATACTGCTTAAGGTAAAGTTTGAAGTCATGTTAGGTATCATTTTCATCTAAATCACAGATGTATACCATCCTAAATTTCACCTAAACCGGTTCAGCGGTTATTGACTCCTCATACAAACTTCCACCCCACTTTTCACATCCTCAAAAGATGCTTTTGGTTATAAAAACCATCCCATGTCCTGTGTCGAGACTGAAACTATTTCTATACAAAATTTCAACGAAATTGGTTCAGCGGTTTAAGCGTGAAGAGGGATTTTTAAAAATATATTTTTTTAAATTTTGGTTTTACTTCGGATTAGTGTCAATGTGATACCATAAATGAATTCAGCAGCCCCGATTTATACGAAAATGATACCAAACATGGCCTAACAGCATCACTGATGTAGATATCAAGATAAAATTAAAATCCCTAAATAAACTTTCAAGAGCGGGTATCTCAAAAACTATTCAAGATATCGAAAAACTTGACAAGATAAAACTTGTAACTAATTTTATGAGCTTTCGGTTTGTCTTAGTAGTCATGTCGCTAAGATGCAAAGTTTCCAAGATATCAATGAAAAACCGAAAAATTCGACCTTCTTACCCCCCTCTTCCCCGCAGCACCGGGGCTACAGCCGGGGACTTTTGATATGTTCACCTCCTAACTAGTCTAAACAAAGTTACGGAGTCAAAAATTGTGTTCTTAGCATTTCCCTCTACAACGTTTTTTGAGCATTCATTTACTGACCTACTGGGGGACTTTAATATTTAGAATGGGTTTGTATGAGGACGAATGATTTTACTAGATTTAATTATTATAGGCTTGAAAGGTTTATCTATTGATACATCCTTTTGAGGCCTGGAAGGGAGTGTGTTGTTGGAAATTATAGTGAAAGGATTAGAATATGAGGGGGGCATTGTGGAAGTAGCTGTAGCTTGTGATGATGATGACCATGGGTTAACTTGTCTTATTTGAGGACAGGTCAAGAACATACCATCTATTGTATGCATCATTCTCAACCTGTCCTCAATACTAAGTGCTCTCAACTTTTTGGCCAAAAGTTGGCCATATAAATCACAGTCGTCTGGATCCTGAGTATCTTTAACACAATGCTTCATAGTTGTGTTAAAGGTACTCAGGGCTTCTTCTACCATACGGCCTGCATGCAGAAGCTCCGGCGGATTTTGTTTTCTTCTGATAGTTTGAGATTGAGCTGGTGGTGATTTTTCAAGATTTTCTTCTTCATTTTCTTTATTCACATTTTCTTTGTCCTCCTAGAAAAATAAATTAATATTATTAATGTTATTTTTTTGCAGCTTCCTTCATGCCCCGAGGAATGGCTAGAAATTTCAAAAGGCTATTCATTGAAATTTCCTCGGGCCATCGGGGCTCTAGATGGCAAGCATGTTGCTTTGCAATGCCCAATTAACTCGGCATCTGAATATTTTAATTACAAGAGAACGTTCAGTATTGTCCTCCTGGCACTAGTAGACAGTCAGTGCAATTTTACTTTTGCTGACATCGGCTGCCAAGGTCGAATCAGTGATGGTGGCGTATTTAGAAACTGCATGTTGTGGGAAAAGATTTGCGACAACCAACTGAATCTGCCACCACCACATCCATTGCCCGGATTAAATAAACATGTGCCTTATGTGTTCTTGGCTGATGCAGCATTTGCTCTTTCGGAGAATGTAATGAAACCGTATCCCGGAAACCTTGAGCGGGGAAATCCACGACGCATATTCAACCAACGATTGTCAAGTGCTCGTGTTACAGTAGAGAACGCTTTTGGTATACTGGTTACCAAATTTCGGGTTTTCAAAAAACCTATACAATTGCAACCAGAGAAAGCTAGCATTGTTACATTAACTTGCATATTGTTACACAATTACTTGAGGCGTAGCAGGACATCGTCGCATATCTACACGCCTCCAGGTTCAATTGATCAATATGACCGGAACGACGTTCTCATCCAACCAGGCTCATGGAGAAACGAAACCGATACGACGTGTGCCGTTCGCAATATGCGGCAAATACCACGCCGATCTCCTCTTAACGCCACACAAATCAGAGACGAGTTTACTACTTATTGTATTCGTTAAAATAAACATGATTATCTTACCGTCGTTATTGTTTTCTTTGGGGTATCCTTATCCCTTAAAAAGCTGTCCAGAACTTCGTACGCGAACCAACATGGCTTGTATACTTCGTCCGCACCGGCCCCGGACTTAATCGACTTTTTCACTTTAAGTTTGTAGGCCCTGTAGCTCGATAATAGGGAATTACGCTTTTGTTGAAGTTTATCTACAGGTATTTCCAATATATCGCTTATTCGGGACCACGCGTCGTATGTGCGTAATTTATTTTTGTAGTCTCTTAACGACACATCCCATAAAATGGGCTCAGCCTGGTAGAGCTGGATAAACAACAGCTCTATCTGGTTGTTCCATTGAATATTTTGAATTTGAACATCTTTTTCCATTTTTATTAAAACGCACAGGATACTATCAAACCAATTAGCCGCCATATATAGAAGGTTATGACAATTTATCTTGTCAATGTCAACAGATAGCCAATAAAATAGTGTGTAATGTGGACTCTTGCAAGTTCGCGCTTCGCGTCTCCTTTGACGCGGGCCGAAATACCGACAAAAAACGGAGAACAATCCGCGAAGGCGTGAACAATCTGCGAAATCGGCGCCACACTTGCGTTCGCGGCTTCGCCCGCGATTCACGCGCATAGTCTGGAGGGCGCTTTTGAAATGGCATGTCACTCTCGTGGAATCAGTTATCAAGTTTCAGGAAATACTCGTTCAACTACCGGATGTTTATACACACTGTGAGACAACGATGGCGCGATTCGGGAAATGAATTAGAGATTCACTAGACATGAAATAGTGACGTTCCCCGGCAAAAGGTACCATTGCCCGTACCCGGCTGAATATTGGAGCAAAGTTAATAATAGCGTAAGGGTCAGCCACCATAAGGTATCTTTTGTCGTGAAACGTCACGTATCTTTACTATTTCATATCTAAATCATTCCCCAAATCACACGCCGCGAGTTTATGTTTAATGCAATGTTTATGAAATATAGGCAGTCGTATTATTTGCAATGTTTAGCAAACAAAATATAATGTAATGTTTTATTATCTGTTTGGCGTTTTAAGTATGTTTCATTAAAATCTTGCATAAACGAATCATTACGTAATAATACATACTTATAATCGAAAATGGCATTTTGTATATTATGTTTATTTAAGCTAACACGATTATAATTTTTTAAACAGAAAACGGAACTTGATCGCTTACTTTTATTTATTTGGCCTGACTTATTAAATACTACTGTGTTACACGTGTAGGTACGTTTTTATATAAATACTATATACTTATTTATTATATAATATGTTACTATAAAAACCCGTTTTTAGTGAAAACGCGTTTTCCCTAGTCAAAACTAGTTTTCCGTGTCACCTCCGTGAAAATGCGTTTGTGACCTACTTAGATAATATAATGTGTATATACCAGTGGCAGCGCGTCCATAAAAGCCGATTCCCATCGGCTTACCTGTTTTTGGACATTTGAGCAGAGTTGTAAAGGACATACTT